>NW_028324172.1:6148415-6459506 GCF_054372755.1 Phalangium opilio | reverse complement strand
AAATAACTTATTCCATCATAATATGACTTTCCACTTACATGTCAAACTTGCTGACATCTTCATAGCGATTTTGAACAATTGCAGCTCTATACTTTGGACTAAAAACCTCACCATCCTTTTTGTTAATTAAATCAAGGATGATGGGGGAGGATACGAATTGAGAGGCGCGCTTGAACCAGAGCCGTGATGCGAGTCTCCCATAACGGGAGGATGGGGTGGGCTGAAAAAGTGGGGATCGCAGCCTGGTAAAATTTGAGGGAAAATTTTGAAAACTTCGCGTGAGAGAAATGCTAGATGGCGCCATTTAGAGCCAAAAACTCTCTCGGAGCCTTAGGTGGTTAGGCCTTTGCCGCCTTAGCGTTCGTTGATTATTTAGTCTTTAAAATTACACGAGGAAAGTACATTTTTTAACTACAATTATTTTAAAAGTTAAATGAAATAAAAAATGGGAAAATATTGCGTTTATAGAGGATGTAAGAATTACTATAAATCTAAAATTACCCATGGAAAAGGAATCAAATACTATCCCGTACCTAAACCGAAGAAAAATTTCGAAATTTGTATGAGATGGGTAAAGGCTATTAATCGAGCAGATATTAAGAGTCATTAAGATGTTAAACCACGTCATTATGTATGCTCTGAGCATTTTATTGGACGAAACGGACCCACGGACGACCATCAGGATCCCATTAAAGATAATGAAGCGGTAACACCTTTGGTTAAATCTATGACATCGCTTTTAGAATAATCATCCTCGTCTTCAAGCAGTATCACAGGACAGTATAGTGGAACGTCTGTCATTACAACAGCTGCTACATATTTATCAGATATGCGTCCAATTCCGCCTTTGGAAAATATCATCGAGCCATTAGTTAAAACTTTGTCACCGATTTTAGAAGACTCAACCTCTTTTTTTCAAGCAGTATCACAGGACAGTATAGTGGAACGTCTGTCATTGCAACAACTGCTACATCTTTATCAGATACGTGTCCAAGTCCACCTTTGGTAAATATCGAGCCATTTTTTAAAACTTCGTCAGCGATATTAGATCGACAAATCACTACATTGGAAAATATTGAATTACCTTCCGTTACAAGTACGGCTTTGGTATTAGATGAAATACATATATTGAAGAAACTAGCACAAGAGTTTTTAGTTCATAAACTTGATAATTTAGATACTTGTGACTGGTCAGTTGACGTATTGAAAGATTCTGAAATACACATTAATGTGATAAAATGCCTGAAGTTTAGAATTAGTGGCAATACTAGTTTAGTTATAGTTAACCTAACTCATTGTCTAGTCCCAACAGTTTATTTTGGCAATGAGTTACTATCGCAAGATCATCTACTATTTTCATCAAGCTCAGTTGACTTTAAGGGTTCAGTTTTAAATATAAATGACTTGATGAATGTATTACATGAAATCGAAAACTGGGAAATATGTCGTGGCATTCAAGGCGAATTATTTTCGCATTTTAAAGACAAACATTTAAAACCTGCATATACTTGCATGGTTAGCCAATCAATTCGATCTGAAAAATGTGAAAAATTATTTGATGGCCAGTTTACAACACTTTGCCCGTCGTGTCGTAAAACCAAAGTAGTTTTGAAGACTAGAAAACGGAGAGAGAAAACACACGCTGTTAAAAAAACAAATATTCGCTACATGACTAAAGACGAGGTAAAACATCAGTTTTATGGAAGTAAAGAAAAATAATAAAGCTTTGAAGAAAAGGAATAGAGTATTAGACTTAAAAGTCAAGAAGAGCTTCAAAAAAGATGGATTTTTTATGACGGAAGAAGAAAGTAAAGATTTTGAAGAAATTATCAGAAAAAATCCATTTCAAAGCAAATCTACATTTCATAAACTGCTGATGCGTGAACAAATGAGATTATTTTGGACAAAAAAATCCAGACGAAGGAAATGGCACCCAGCTATAGTACAGTGGTGCATTTCGATAAAAGCAAGGTCACCCAGTGCCTACGAAGCTGTGCTCCAAGCTTTTATGTTGCCTTCTCAAAAAACGCTTTTCAATTAATCTGTTGATTTGTCAACAAAAAGTGGATTTAATGATTCGGCGCTGCTAGAAATGCGAGAAAAAGCCGATATAGACAATTTAGAAGAGCATCAAAAGTATTTCAGTTTAGTCATCGATGAAATGCAAATCAAACAGGATTTAATATTCAACAGCAACACGGGAGAATTAATTGGCGCTACGAATCTCAATCAGTTCAAAAATGAAGTGGCAAGATTAGAAAATGACATGGAAGTTAGGATGAAAGGCCCCACAGATGATGGAAACATAAATTTGGCTAATCACGTTCTCCAGTTGATGGTCAGGGGACTTACAACAACTTTTAAATACCCTTACGCCTTTTTCCCCTGTGAAAATTTACATGCAGAGGACTTATATTCTATACTTTGGGAAGGCATTGAAAATTTACAGGCAGCGGGATTTCGCATACTCGCCGTTGTTTGTGATAAAGCATCTTCAAATATGAAGTTAATTAAAATATGTACTGAACTAAATCAAAAAGAGAATAATCACAGAGTTGGATTTAAAACCAAGAATCCATTCAATAATGGGGAGCCGCTTTTCTTCGTTTCGGATGTCTATCATAATATTAAAATAGCAAAGAATGGTTTAAATAACAGTGGGAAAATGAAGAAACAAAAGGATGGTTCGGTAAAACCAATTAAACTATTAAAAAAGAATGGCAAATATCTTTTATGGAAACATATTGTTGACACTAATGAAATGGATTCTAATTCGTTGCTACGGCTAGCGCCCAATTTGACATACAATAATGTTTACCCGAATGCCCATAGTTGCATGAGAGTGAAGCTTTCAACCCAAGTATTAAGCTCTACTACTGCAAATGCCGTCGAGGAATTGATTGGAGAAGAGGCAGCGGAGACTGTCAAGTTCCTTCGACTTTTTGATACATTTTTTGACATTTTAAATATATCAAATACTTATTCATTTTTTACCAAGAAGAAACCATCTTTAGAACCGTTTAAGAATTTAGACGATTGGCGTTTTAAGGTGGTAAATTGCTAATTAATGCATATAATGTTTGAAGTAACTAACAACAGCTGAATTTAAGTGGCTAGAAGAGTAGTTCCTTGGCTATCGGAAGTGGACCAAACAGAAGTTGACGATGATTTTGACAAATCCAAAATGCTTCTTAGCAAGGAGACTTTAGAGGGTATACGAATATCTGGTAAAATACGCTTTCTAATAATTGAGTAGAAAGACATGAAAGCGACCCACCAACATCTCGAAGTTTCATCCTTGCAAAAAAGGCTTCACCAGAGGCTTGAGGGGTCTCTATCCTTACACGTGCAGACCGCCTTTTACCTCTTCCAAAGCTACCGCGTCCGCAAGCCGCCGGTGGAGCCTTTTAAGCAGAAGATTGCGTGTGCCACTTTTAATTTTTCCTGTTGAGACCTAGTCATTCTAATTACTAAATATTTTTATATTTTTCAGTATACTCAACTATCGAGATAATTAAGTTTTTGATTAAAAAGGGAGCCCCGCACGTTTTAACTGCAAAACTAAATCAGGATTTGGTTGAGAACTATTTTGGCAGACAGCGAGGGTCCTGTGGTTCTGGCGAAAACCCGAAGGTCAGCCAATATGGACAAGGCGCGAAAAGGTTAAAACTCATAAGATCTTTAATACCGAAACTAAAAAATGGCAACTGTACACCAAAAACGAAAAAGAAAAGGGAAAAAAGAAGAAAATTAGCTCGTGACGCATTTCGAGAATAGTAATTAGTTAAGGTTTAAAATTTACAAAATAAATATCTCTTTAAGTCGTAATTATTTCTTACTATTTTTTCGGGTTTTGTTTGTTAGAACTTTTAGTTCTTTCCTGATGCCACTGCTAGCTAAAGTGTCATTTTTGGCAACTTGAACTGCGTTTTTAACCATTCTTGTTAATTCCTTTAAATGGCAGTTGATGACTATTCGAAAGCATTTGTTTAGAGCAGACGTTGAATTCTCTTTTTCATCCCCTCATAGTTCATCCCATGTTTCCTTTATGAAATTATCGTTTTCTAAAACTTCAATAATTCTTGATATTCTAGACTCATTATATTTTAGGGGATCCTTAGAATTGACGAAAGGCACAATTTTACCACATAGGTGCTTAAAAAAGTCAAATGCTCCTTGTGACAGGTACAACAATTCTCCTCTGACTTGCTTTACAGTCCATTCATAAAATGTGTGGTTAGCTTCGATCTTTTTAAGTAAACAGTTTCCCCAAAACATTGGGCAATCATAAATACCAATTATTTGATTTAATGTATAACCTGCTATCTGATGAAGGGTTTTACTTTCTTTATTGGCGATTTCAGTTGTAGTTAGAGTTAATTTCGTTTTGTTTGGCTTCAATTTGGTTCTTGGTTTTGAGGCATAAGCAACTTTTAATCGTTTTTTCCCCAAATAATTGGAATTTAACTCGTTAACAATACGTTGGGAAAACGTCGTGGTCACAAGATCTTGATCGTGTCGTGGAAGATTCTTAAGGCGGTAGTAAACCTTTTTCTAGTACGACGAAAAAACACCAGATGACACTGATTTTCGTAACAGGGTTCTCAGTTTTTGTGGGGGTGAAAATAGCTTTAGCGAGAATTTTTTCCATGATGTTGGGCTTGAATAAAACTCCCCGGGTGGGCAAATAAAATCTTCCCGCTTTCGCTGATAACCTCGAAAAAAAGAATAATAAAAAAAATGTACCCCTTTCCTCACCATAGAGCCTAGTGCGGGGAGGAGGGTATTCTTCTAGCTGTGAAATGCTGTACGGACAGTGGGGCGGGCCAAGATCTACCTTCGATAAGAGACTGAAAATAGACTCAATAGTCTCCCAGGTGTCCCATTTGACTGTTTTTGATTTGATTTTCTGGTTTTCTGTACCTTTTTTGGCTCCGGTTCTGTTGATATTTTTGATTTTTTTGCTGAAGTGGCTGGATTTCCATTTCTTCTAATTTTGTTGCTTATAGCTCTATGTCTTGGGGTTCATTGTTTCGCTGCTTTTCCTTTCTCATGTCAGAAACCCTAAGGCCTCGGCATTCTATTTCCATCGACCTTTGATGACGTGAATCAATTATTTCCGGTAGCATCCAGTTTTCATAAAAGCTCTTCAGTTTTTTCAGGTTTTTAGCCCAGAAATCGGTTTTAGGATAAATCCTCTCTATTTCAATCCCTAACGGAGTCCAAATTACGAAATCGCAATACTTTCGTCTCGTAATAAATAATTGAGCTTGTATTTGATAGTAGTAGTTATGGTTTTGTTTCAACTGAAGCGTATCGTTGACTAATTTTGAGCAGAAAGTTTTTAATTTTGATGGAGCTTCTATTGGTTTTATGTCTTTAGCGCTGTATCTACCCAAATGCTGTTGGAGTCCGGCAGCGGTACACCTAGTTGGATAAGATCCTCTTCGATTGAAACATACTTGCTTCCCTCCTACAGCTTTGGCAACCAACGACATATAATTTTTGGCGAGGTTATTCGTTTCATTAAAGAGTAGAGCGGAAGCCAAATCCTGGACTCGCTGAGAGGCTCCTAAAATTCTCAGCTCCAACGGTTTCGTTAGAAGATTTGATCTGCCCGGCCCAGCTTTTTTGCAAAAGTACGGACGACAGGAATTGTGGCGACCGAAAACGTGTAAATGTGCGTTCCTTACGTCTTTTCGAAGTATATTCGCATATTTTCTGTGAATGGCTACTAAATCAAGGCTTTCTTTATCGTCGGCACCGTTTATTTCGTCATCCATCTCCTTCGCAACATGAGCTATGGCCTTTCGTACAGATTTTCCCATTCGGACTATCCTGTCCTTAGTAAGTGCACCTTGGTCTTTAGCAATTGCGTAGAGCTTTGAGCGATAATTCCTAACCACGTGGTTTGCGCATTTGCTTTTTTCTACACTTGTACCATAGTAGACCAAATCGTTTATTTTACTATGGACGGAAGAATCACCATCGCCGATAATTCTGCGGTACTGGACTCCGTGCATTTCTTCACTTTTATTAAAACCTTCTATCAAGATATCAGCTTCCATAGCCGGAGACGAACCATCCCAGTTTTTATAACACTTATGTTCCCTCGGCTGCGTTTCAGGTTTGGTCATGGCGCATATTGAACAATATTTGTTCCTCACTCCGAGGTAAAGTAGCTTTTAAGTTGCCGCGCCGATTATGCAAGCAACTCCACTTTTCGCAGTGTACCGATGGCCATGGCTTCTTTGAGACCATCCTCCATCTATTACTACTGTGATAAATGGAATACCATTAGCAACGTCTCCCTTTGATATGGCTATTTCTTTTTCCTGTTTTCCAGCCGCCTCCATTTCCTGCTTCAGTGATCTCTCCCATAGCTATAAAATTAATGATAATAAATTAGGAATTAGCATAAAATAATCATCCCTAGAGAAGTAAACGTAACGAAGAAATGTGAACACGATTTGAGATTTCTAAAAAAAATTGGTTCTCTAATAGGTGGTTTCATTTAGTTATGTTCATATTAGTAATCAATATATTCATATGCTTACTTCTCCAATTTCTTGTTCCCTCATCAAATAGGTAGGCTTGCTCATGTTTGGTATTCCCATAACTGAGAGAACTTCGTCCATATTTTCATAGCCACTCCCAATGGAAACAACACCCCTTACAGCTAAGTAATTCAGATTGAGGGGCCTGTTTTTGTGGTCGGTCGAAGATGAAGGTTTTTGACCATGATGGTGAATTCGAGGTCTTCCTCTGATCAAGCCCTTGTTATCGGTCGTTGAAATGACTCGTTTTTCCGAGCAATATCTGCATTGGAAAACTAAATATGATACAAGGCCATTTCTAAGTTCTTTGACGAATTCAAATTTCCCTGCGATGTTTCTTGCACAGCGATGCGAATCCACTGATCTATTAGCGTTCATAAAATGTCGAATATCCACAATAGGATTTCCAGATAATTGCAAAAATGCTTCATTTGGTTTAGGCGGTACGAATGTTCGTTGCGGGGGTGTCCACGGTTCTTCTAAAAGATCGGGCAGAGCAGTTTCGTCTATTGCGCAAGTAGAAAGAATCTGATCTTCGATGAAACCAAAACTAGATTAATAAAAACTGTCATTGTAGACAAAGACTGGAAAGTGTAAAAGATAAGGTTTGAAAATGAACTGCCTGAAGTAACAGATATTAAAATTTTCACTTTTGAAGACATCATTATAAAACATCAATTATTTTAAAAAATTCTTATCTTACTTTTTTCACCAAAATTACTTCGGGAAAGTATTTTAAAAAGGAACATGCGCGTTATTTTAAAAATATTACGGCTTTACATTTTATTTTTTATCAAAAATTTAAAATTAGGTAGAAAATTGACCCTATAACGTGAGAAAATCGTTGAGAGCTTACAAAATATAAACCGTATTAAAACTTTACAAAACGTATTCTTAAATTGTAAAGCTTTCAAAGTATTAAATATTAACGTGCTGTGTTGGTCTCAAAGATCACGATCAATCTACAGATCTTTTCGACACTAATAACTAAATCACAAAGAAAAGGCCTATATTATTTTCCGCTTCGCAATATTTTCAATTTTAAAATATAAAAATTTAAACTCTTCAAGAGAAATATTTTCAGATATCCAAGCATTTGAATCTCCTACAATCAAATGTTAGTTGAAAGTAAAACCAGTACCAAGCTAGTATCCCTTAAACCCTTCTAGGTGACAACTACTATTGAGGACAAAATACTTGGTAAATATTGCTGAAAAATATTCTGGGAAAATGAAATTTTGGTGAAAAAAAGTAAGATAAGAATTTTTTAAAATAATTGATGTTTTATAATGATGTCTTCAAAAGTGAAAATTTTAATATCTGTTACTTCAGGCAGTTCATTTTCATACCTTATCTTTTACACTTTCCAGTCTTTGTCTACAATGACAGTTTTTATTAATATCTGTCACTTCAGTCTTCATATTAATTAAAATTCTTTAGAAAATATGGGAGAAAAAGTCCTAGGGCGTTGCGCGTCCATCGGTAATCTAGCTTAAATACCAGCCGTCGGTAATACGGCTAAATTACTAGTCGTCGGTAATGCGACTAAATTACCAGTCGTCAGAAATCCAGCTTAATTACCAGTCGTAAGTAATCAAGCTTAATTACCAGTCGTCGGTAATCTAGTTTAATTACCGGTCCTCGGTAATCTAGCTTAATTATTGGTCCTCGGTAATCTAGCTTAATTACCGGTCCTCGGTAATCTAGCTTAATTACCGGTCCTCGGTAATCTAGCTTAATTACCGGTCCTCGGTAATCTAGCTTAATTACCGGTCCTCGGTAATCTAGCTTAATTACCGGTCGTCGGTAATCTAGCTTAATTACCGGTCGTCGGTAATCTAGCTTAATTACCGGTCGTCGGTAATCTAGCTTAATTACCGGTCGTCGGTAATCTAGCTTAATTACCGGTCGTCGGTAATCTAGCTTAATTACCGGTCGTCGGTAATCTAGCTTAATTACCGGTCGTCGGTAATCTAGCTTAATTACCGGTCGTCGGTAATCTAGCTTAATTACCGGTCGTCGGTAATCTAGCTTAATTACCAGTCGTCGGTAATGTAGCTTAATTACCAGTCGTCGGTAATGTAGCTTAATTACCAGTCGTCTGTAATGTAGCTTAATTACCAGTCGTCGGTAATGTAGCTTAATTACCAGTCGTCGGTAATGTAGCTTAATTACCAGTCGTCTGTAATCTAGCTTAATTACCAGCCGTCGGTAATGTAGCTTAATTACCAGCCGTCGGTAATGTAGCTTAATTACCAGCCGTCGGTAATCTAGCTTAATTACCAGTCGTCTGTAATCTAGCTTAATTACCAGCCGTCGGTAATCTAGCTTAATTACCAGCCGTCGGTAATCTAGCTTAATTACCGGCCGTCGGTAATCTAGCTTAATTACCGGCCGTCGGTAATCTAGCTTAATTACCGGTCGTCGGTAATCTAGCTTAATTACCGGTCGTCGGTAATCTAGCTTAAATACCAATCGTCGGTAATCTAGCCTAATTACCAGTCGTCGGTAATCTAGCCTAATTACCAGTCGTCGGTAATCTAGCTTAATTAACAGTCGTCGGTAATGTAGCTTAATTACCAGCCGTCGGTAATCTAGCTTAATTACCAGTCGTCTGTAATCTAGCTTAATTACCAGCCGTCGGTAATCTAGCTTAATTACCAGCCGTCGGTAATCTAGCTTAATTACCGGCCGTCGGTAATCTAGCTTAATTACCGGCCGTCGGTAATCTAGCTTAATTACCGGTCGTCGGTAATCTAGCTTAATTACCGGTCGTCGGTAATCTAGCTTAAATACCAATCGTCGGTAATCTAGCCTAATTACCAGTCGTCGGTAATCTAGCCTAATTACCAGTCGTCGGTAATCTAGCTTAATTAACAGTCGTCGGTAATGTAGCTTAATTACCAGTCGTCGGTAATCTAGCTTAATTACCAGTCGTCGGTAATCTAGCCTAATTACCAGTCGTTGGTAATGTAGCTTAATTACCAGTCGTCGGTAATGTAGCTTAATTACCAGTCGTCGGTAATGTAGCTTAATTACCAGTCGTCGGTAATGTAGCTTAATTACCAGTCGTCGGTAATGTAGCTTAATTACCAGTCGTCGGTAATGTAGCTTAATTACCAGTCGTCGGTAATGCAGCTTAATTACCAGTCGTCGGTAATGTAGCTTAATTACCAGTCGTCGGTAATGTAGCTTAATTACCAGTCTACGGTAATGTAGCTTAATTACCAGTCGTCGGTAATGTAGCTTAATTACCAGTCGTCGGTAATGTAGCTCAATTACCAGTCGTCGGTAATGTAGCTTAATTACCAGTCGTCGGTAATGTAGCTTAATTACCAGTCGTCGGTAATCTAGCTTAATTACCAGTCGTCTGTAATGTAGCTTAATTACCAGCCGTCGGTAATGTAGCTTAATTACCAGTCGTCGGTAATCTAGCTTAATTACCAGCCGTCGGTAATCTAGCTTAATTACCAGCCGTCGGTAATCTAGCTTAATTACCAGTCGTCGGTAATCTAGCTTAATTACCAGCCGTCGGTAATCTAGCTTAATTACCAGTCGTCGGTAATCTAGCTTAATTACCAGTCGTCGGTAATCTAGCTTAATTACCAGCCGTCGGTAATCTAGCTTAATTACCAGTCGTCGGTAATCTAGCTTAATTACCAGCCGTCGGTAATCTAGCTTAATTACCAGTCGTCGGTAATCTAGCTTAATTACCAGTTGTCGGTAATCTAGCTTAATTACCAGTCGTCGGTAATCTAGCTTAATTACCAGTCGTCGGTAATCTGGTTTAATTACCAGTCGTCGGTAATCTAGTTTAATTACCCTTAATTGGTAATCTAGATTAATTACCCTTAATTGGTAATCTAGATTAATTACCCTTAATTGGTAATCTAGATTAATTACCCTTAATTGGTAATCTAGATTAATTACCCTTAATTGGTAATCTATATTAATTACCCTTAATTGGTAATCTATATTAATTACCCTTAATTGGTAATCTATATTAATTACCCTTAATTGGTAATCTAGATTAATTACCCTTAATTGATAATCTAGATTAATTACCCTTAATTGATAATCTAGATTAATTACCCTTAATTGATAATCTAGATTAATTACCCTTAATTGATAATCTAGATTAATTACCCTTAATTGGTAATTTAATTAGTAACCCTTAATTGGTAATTTAATTAGTAACCCTTAATTCGTAATCTAGTTTAATAACCTCTAATTGGTAGTCTAGTTTAATTAACTCTAATTGATAATTTATTCTAAGAACGTTTAATTGGTAAACTACTTTAATTACTTAAATTCGTAATCTAGTTTATTTATCTTTAATTGGGAGTCTAGTTTAATTATCTTTTATTGGTAATCCAGAATAATTAACAGGGAAAAGTTAAAATGTCCATTAAGCTAGTTTGAATTTGACTATATCCGCGACAATTTAGACCCGTGTGTTTTGATGGCGTCGCTGTAGCGGCCGCGTCAACGTCACTGCAGCAATATTAAAGCCGTCTTATCTCACTATCGATAGGCCATTCCAACCAAAAGGCATTAAGAAGAAACAATCGGATTATTATGAGGCAACTATACGTTAAAAAATGCCAACATTGGTCTCGCTGATATTTCCTAATAAAACAGTGTATAAATGCTAAAATATCGCAGATTGGGGTAGTTTTTAAAATTTAAAATTAAACATACTTAAAATTAACTTTTCTCAAAAACCTTAAAAATGGTCCTAGAAAAAGGTTTAAATTTTGATATAAAACCGTTCCCAAACGTAACAAACGAATATTTCATTTCAAAAAGGTGGCCACAAAATGGCCAAATTTGAAAAAAACTCCATGTTATTTCTATGGGAAAATTTAACTTTTTCACCAAAAGGGCTGATTAATTTTATGGAAATGAAAACCACCCTTAGCAACTTTATTTTTTATAAAATAAACTAATGAGTGGATCTTCTTGAAATTTTAACCACATATTGAGGGCCCGAATTGTAGTTCTGTGGAATTTTTTTAAAGCAGTTAATACAATACAAAAAAAGTTATATCCAATCAAAAAACCATCCTTATACATTAAAGTCAGTATGAGGTCTTATCTAAGAGAGCTACCGCTCTCCTAGAATTATTTGGATCCATCTTCTCTTATTTTGGTTGGAGTTTGTAGTAAACCACAAAATGTGTCCTGGGCCAAATTTAGAAATTCGTTGTCATGGGACATGTCCTTTGAGGTTATGGTTTTGGTGATCGAGCTAAGTTCCGTAGAACTACTTGCTTCAGTTTCCGAACTAAGATTCGTAGTAATTGGTGTAGAGTGGTCAGGAAAATTGTGTTTAACTATTCAACAAGGGTTTTGGGACTGTGTGAATTTTGAGTTCCGTCGACTGCCGCTATTTCCTCTTCAACCGCAGAAGTTATTTGTACTTCGTTTGTGGGCATGTCTTTAGTTGCATTACTGAAAACGTTAATACGGTTAGAGGCTAATAAAGTTTAGATTAAGCAATCTAAATTGAACATAGGAGTCGATCAAATTGACTTTAGTAAGATAATAATTAATCAAGCAATATAAATAATACACTTACTTTCTAGATTTTTACCTCTCCGAGTGACGTATGTCACGGAGAGGTATTACACCGGCCGTGTCTGTGTGTCTGTCTGTCAGACCCCACGTGACCGCGTTCGCAGTTTGCGTATCGGAGCAAACAAATACCCGATTTCCGGAACTCGTTCGCGGTTCACGGAAATTTGACCATTCATCTACCAACACCAGTCTTTACTAACTGGCTTCTAAGGACGACTATCTGCTAGTGTTTGTCCATCCCACATGGACACTAGTCTGTACTTGCTAGCTTCCAAGCACAACCATCTTCTGTTCTTCGTCTTTCGTCTATACACATAGACACCAATCTGCAACATTGGCTTCTTACACCACCATCTACTGGTCTTTCGTCTATACCACATAGACACCAATCTGCAACATTGGCTTCAAACACCACCATCTACTGGTCTTTCGTCCATACCACATAGACACCAATCTGTAACATTGGCTTCTACTCCATCATCGTCGTTAGGCTTAAGATGTACGCGGCGAGCGGCTAGGGTTACGAGAAACGTCTAGCCTCCCAATGGCAGGGCTTCCACCATCGGTTCACGCGAATGCGTTTTTATCTATTATTATTATTATAAAATAATTGTATATTTTATGTTTAAATTCACCCTAATTATACTTAATTATGTTGAAATTAATAAAGGATTGTGGTTTGGCAGTATTGATTTAGCTTATAAATTGAGCTTCAAAAAATTAGTAACCTTAATTTTAATTTTAATGTTTAGTTGAGTTTTTGATTAGTTCCAACACATTGCGTTCAATTTTTATCATGCCCCGTGCTAAATTTGCGGTAACGTGAAGATTAAAAAATAAATATGTAACGGATCACTACAAAGGTTACAATGTTACTGTGTTTCAGACCTCACTAAAAATACCTCCAGTTTGCTAATTCTCTTAATTTTACGAGTTTTTTACTTCTAACGGCAGCGATTTGCCATGCGATTCGGTTAAGTCGTCTGCTACAGAATGGCGGGTTCTCGGGATCGCTGTGAAGTCTGTGACAGGCAGTTCTTTGGGAAGCAAAAGAGTATTCTTTGCTCTGGAAATGGTTAACGCAGAATTCACGAGGATTGTACTAGCAAATCTTCTTATACCTGCTCGCACTGTAAACCCACGTCTCCTCAAATCAGAAAAACAAAGAATGGGGACAATCCTCTTACCTTAGCCGACGTACACGAGGCATTACATCACCTTCTTCGGGTTGACAGTCTTACCAGAGATAAAGACTCTATTCTGGATAAGATTGTGGAGAAGCTGGAAAACGTGGAGAAAATCTACTCTAAATTCGAAGATAAGATCAACAAACTCGAGAAACGCATTGATTCCCTAGAAGAGGATAATGCCAATTTGCGGCGGGAATTAAAGACCAACAAACCACTGGTTCTTGGAACACATTTCCCTGAATTACCTCGACCACATTTACAAGGTTCAACTGCTGGATTGAATGCTAACGCTTCGCCTTGGTCACATGGACCATTTGCCTCACTTGCTGGAGGGTTACCACCTGTAATGGCTCAACACACTGGATCTCGCCAGCCTGTGGGCAACTCCACTCGCCATGGCCCAAGCCAGGCTGCACGAGCGCAGAAACCAGCAAAAACTGGAACGGCGGTAAACTCACGGCTGAAGGCTGCGGAACGCCCACCACGGGTCAATAAGAGCGCCCGTAAAGCACTATTCGTCAGCCGCCTAGACAAAGACTTACTCTCCACTGACCTAAAAGTCGCCCTGGCGGAAGAATCGGGTATCAATTCAGCTCTATGTATCCGTCTAAAGCCCAAACACCCGGGGGCAAACCATTCATCATTTTATGTCTCTTGCACGGATGCTAGCGAATTTGATAAATTGGCAATATTACAGAATAGCTCCTGGTAGCAGATCTATTTTGTTTTTATGTTTATTATATGTAATATTGGATGAAAAAAATTATGGCGCAAAAGTTTTTCGGTGCAAATGATTATTTAAAAAGTTACAAGCGTTTAATACTTTGGCGTGTGCAAAGGCTTAGGGATACATGTCATTAGCTAAAATTAAGCAATTATAAGTGGATAAAGGACCATACACGTATAGGAGTCACCAATTAAGATCTCTTCAGACGAAAATAACCAAACCAAACCTAGCATAACAAAAATAAACCTAACCAAACCTAATATATAAATATTTTGGAAAAGGTGGCAGCTAATCAATAGGAGAATATTTTGGAAAAGGCATAATATTTTTTGGGAAGTAAATGAAGATAAACAACAATATTTTGGAAAAGATGTAATATTTTTTGGGAAGTAAATGAAGATAAACAACAATATTTTGGATAAGGCGTAACATAATTTTGGAAGTAAATGAAGATAAACAATAATATTTTGGAAAAGGCGTAACATAATTTTGGAAGTAAATGAAGATAAACAATAATTTTTTGGAAAAGGCATAATATTGTTTGGGAAGAAAATGAAGCGTTTTTCTGAAATATTTTTCCAAAATAAAATTACGCCTTTTCCAAAATTTTCTTGTTTATGTTCATTTACTTCCCCAAAAAACATCCGGAAGTCCCTGAGGTCAGATATATACTATAAAAATGGTTTCCACTTGATACTCGGCGATTTACGTCAATTATGGCTGATTACCCACAAATTATAATCGAACCATACTTTGTCTTACGCAAAGGCTTAGATATGCATACCGTCCGCTAAAAAAGCAATAATAAGTAGAAAAGGACCATACACGTGCGGGAGTTAGGAATTAAGATCTATGCAGACGAAAATAACCAAACGTAACAAAACGCAACCTAACCCAACCTAACGTAACCTGTACTGAATGGGAATTTTCACAAAATTAATGTTACATCATTTATTTATAAATTTGGGTTATACAGTGTAGCCGCAGCTTCTAGAAATGCAAAAAATAGATTTTTTTCTCTTTTATAACTTTTTTTCTAAACATATGCATCGCAATATACCCTGCGTACATACTCTTTCTTCGCCCCCCTCTGGGTAACGAAGCTTTGGCATCTGCCCAAGCACCTTCGATGCGGTTGGTATGCGCGCCAGTTTCTGGGTCTTTGAAGTGCAATGAGTGGTTCACTTTCAAATGCTCATAATTTTCTTTAGTTAAGCAGTCATATGCTTTCCAACAATTGGATATAATGGTTGTTTCAGGAAGAATCCACTCTTTGATTTTGGCAATTAGGGTCTCGGAGTCTCTTTATTCCACAGGAACCATAAAAAAGTTGTTGGTTTCTCTCTCTACTCCTCCAAAGATCCACACGCCCTTCACCCTTTTCCCGCGGTTGTATTTCCGTTTTCCAAAAAGGGATTCATCAATTTCTACGACTTTTCCAGGTCCACCTATCTTCTCACTTTTTGAAATAACAATATCGTATGCCACTTCTCTACAAAAATTATTCCAATCAACTACAGTGGTTGGTGAAACGTAGTGCATCTTGGCGACCCACCATTGTGGCCTGATGTTGTACACGTAGTAAAAAGTTAACAAAAGGATGTCTCTCAAAAACAGCTTTGATTGTGAAAAGAAAGAATTCTTTCTAACTGAAATGTACGTCTCACAACTCCTCTTTTCTTTCCGTTTTGGCACCCTTTGTTCACGCTGGCATCTCCACGCATAGCCATCAATCGCGTCATTCTTGACGGATAGCTTCATGGGCTGACCACACTTTGGACACTCATGTCCCTTTGCAATCATGCCCTCCTCTTGCAACCATTCGATCGCCTTTAACGGTTTTTTGACCAATTCGTGTAGCTCATACATAGTGAAGGTTTCTCCTTCATCCACCAAATTATCTTCTTCATTTTCATATAAATCGACCTCTTCATCGTCTTCAACCTCTTCCTCATCTTCAACCTCTTCTTCACATTCAACATCTTCGAATTCAGCTTGAAAACTTTCCATATTTGAAAAATTAGCAGCCATGTTTAAGATTTATTTATAAATTATTCAAAGAATTACGCAAGGACTACTTTATATGGTTTATTTCAAAAAGAACAATACAAGATCTTAATTATTTTTCTGAAATTCGCGAGAAACGATCCTCGTGAGATGCTATTTTCCGTCTGCAGGGGGCTTAAGTCGTCTATGAATTGAATTTGGCGCGCAAGTAGCAGACGACATGGAGCTCTAAGCCTCCTCGTAAGCCAAAGTTTTAAACACTCATAACTTTTTCAATAATTATTTGCGCCGAAAACTTTTTGCACCATAATTTTTTTCATCCGATTTTACATAAATTAATCGTAAAAACAAAAGTGACCTGCTACCAGGAGCTTTTCTGAAATATGTCCGATAAATTATCTGATTTATCAATCTGGCCATTAGACTGCATCATTACTGACTTTCATGGTGAACCACAGGACGCTCATAAACACGCATCGGAGTCCTGTACTACCACCGAAAACGATGATCTGACTACTGTACCAACTAACACTTAATGAACCAAATCTCTATAGCCTATCAAAATGTTCGTGGTCTCCGTACCAAATCAAAAGAATTTTTAAATAATATTATATCTCAGGATTTAGACGTCATCTGCCTAAAAGAGACGTGGTTAAATAACACTAATTTCACGCGTGACTATTTTCCTTCTACTTACCAGGTTTTTTGGGCTGATCGCCCTGATCCATTATTTAAAAATGTCCGGGGAGGAGGGACTTTGATCGCCATTAAGAAATCGTTGTCGCATTGCAGACGTCAAGACTTTGAAGGAACTCCAGAATGTGTGTTTCTAGAAATTAATCTTGACAATTCGCGCTCAATTATATTGGGAAATTGTTACTTTCGCCCATCTAATGATGATTTGCAATATAAAAATTACAAGGATCGCTTACTTACGGCTACCCTGAATACTGATTGCGACATTCTGCTACTCGGCGATTTCAATCTTCCAGGGATTAACTGGGAGATTTTTGGCGATCACGGTTGCACCTCCCCTGTTAAACATAAAGCAGCCCACGTCTTTGAAATATGCTATAGCTTAAATTTACACCAAATCAATAAGTGTCCAGAAAACAAAAATTTACTAGATTTATGCCTTACAAATATAAACGGTATAGAAATTATTGATCTTGAAGATCCTTTTTTTCCAGATTGACCCTTATCACTCGCCCTTTTGCCTGAAACATGCCGATACCTTTCGCACTACTTTACCATCTATCAGCCCCGTCTTCAATTATAGAAAAGGCGATTATTTTAGACTCTATAATTCACTGTGTAATACCGATTGGACACCAATTCTGGGATCTGACGATGTTGACTCTAGCGTTTCTTATTTAACAGACCGTATATGCTCTGCCATGTCCACTTGTATACCCAAACGTGGTCGACCTAGTGGAGAAAAATTTCCTCACTGGTACTCATTGGATCTACAACGGGCGATTAGAAATAAAAAATACCTTGATGGGAAAAAGCGTCGCACTGGGTTATTGCGGGATGCTATCGCATTTCGTAAGAGCAGGGCCCTTGTCAAGCGTCTAATAGCACGGGACAGAAAATTTTTAACAGAACAGACTTGCGAAAACGCATTAGCCCACCCCAAACAATTTTGGCGTTTTATCAATGGAAACCTTAAAGACTTTAGATCTACAATTACGCTGAATATAGCCAAACAGCTCGTTTCTGAACCGAATAAACTGGCTGATTGCTTCAAAGACCTATTTTCAAAGGTTTCCGTGGATAACACCGACCAAAACGAGACCTATTCCCTTGCCTCCCATGACGTTGCAGCTCATAGTTACGTAAACCAGATTATAACCCAGTCTGACATCTTTTGGGCCATAAAACGCCTGCCAAACAAGTTTTCAACGGGGGTTGATGGTATTCCCGCGTTCATTATCAAGGGATGTGCGGATGTCCTTTTACCCCTACTGGAACATATCTTTAATCGGTCAATACAGCAGCATTGCTTCCCTAGCATTTGGAAAACAGCTGTAGTGGTGCCCATTTTAAAAAATGGATCATCTAGGCTAAGATTTTCGATATGATTATGCAAAAATTTATGCGGGGTTGGTTCGAGTTCTTTCCCAACGAATGCCAGCATGGCTTTTCAACGGGAAAGAGCGTTGACTACAATCACGCTTCCTTTATGGATATGGTAGCTCCTTGTCATGTATACATTCTACTCGTTGTACATTCACTCCGAAAAATATATATTTACTCTGTTTCCCATTCTCATGCCATACAACCATAAATTCTTGATTCTGAGAAAAAGGACAATAAGAAAGAGCGGGAAAAGAAGAGAGCTCAGTAGAAAGACGGGCGCGGTTCACGAATCACCTCTGTCAATGTAACCATATTGAAGTTCCCATTAAAGCTCAAATTAAGTTTCTTTAATTACGTGTTAAGTCAATCTCATCAAGAACAAACATAACATAAATGGCGACGGAGGCGAGATGCAGCCGCAATTAATCAACTTCGCATCCATAATCAAGCAAGACTATCAACGATTCAGTCAGACTTTGCAATACAGGCACTGATGGAAGCATGGCTGACGCCGGAGAGGAAGCCGCGCCCCAAATAGTAGGTACTTTTGGGCGATGTGATATATTTGATGAACAAAGTGATTCTTGGCCAATTTATGCTGAACGATTAGAACTATATTTTGAAGCAAATCAAATTACAACGCAAAATAAAAAGAGAGCTGTTCTCCTAACGGTATTAAGCGCGAAAACGTATATGTTATTAAGAAACATTGTCAGCCCTAGCAAATTAACTTCCAAAACGTATGATGAACTTATCGACGCCTTAACTCAACATTATCAACCAAAACCCGCGGTAACTGTGGAAAGAAGTAAATTTGATTCAAGAAATAGAAAACCCAATGAAACGATTGGAGAATATATTGCCGAACTAAAACGTTTAAGCGAATTTTGTCAATTCAATCAAAATTTAGAAGATCGGTTAAAGGATAGACTCGTTTGCGGTGTCAATAATGACACAATGCAGCAACGTTTGTTTGCGGAACCAAACCTTACCTATGTTAAGGCCGTGGAAATCTTAACTAACATGGAGGCAGCTACGCGCAATCAATTAGAGCTGAAGGGTCACAAACCAGAGGCACCAACAATCAACTATGTATCAACACAAAAAGGAGCTAATGAGATAAACCGCTCAAAGAACACGCGACGTCCACAAAATAATAATCAAACCCGGAATGGACAAAGTTATCAACAACATAACCACAACCAATACCCACATCAATCATTCCATCAAGGGAATCCCACAAACTATCAATCAAGAGGTCAACCAATATGCTTCAATAATCAACCGCGACATCCTAGTTCTACAAACAATAACACGCATCAATTTCGAAATTACACAAGACAACCTATGACGAACAATGTATCTGACTCAACCAGGATATCTTCAACACGTGAACAGCGTTTACCTTCTTACCAACGAATTTCACCATGTATAAGATGCCACAATTTTGGTCATTTAGAATACCAAAGTGCACACATTCATGCCACATGTCAGTATTGTGGTAAGAGAGGCCATTTAGAAAGAGCTTGTCTCAAAAAACAATTTGATAACAAAGGGTCAAGGTCAACACATCAACAAAACAATTCACGAGTCAATCATTTAGAAGCCCCATGGAAATCGAACGAGGAGCATCTCACGATGACTTCCTAGCCGAATATAATTTAATTGCTAGTCTAGATGCTCTGGAGGCAAATCATGGAACCCAGAATGAAAATCCTCCTAGCAACTGTCATCAGAGTTTGCCACCGGCAATCAAGGTCCAGTGCAAAATTAATGGATTTGACGTATCCCTTCAATTAGACACTGGTTCAGCAACCACGCTTTTATCAGAGCAGACTGCTCACGGGATAATCGACCTTAACGACTTGAAGCCATTTTCCGTTAACTTGAATTCCTTCACGGGTCATAAAGTTCTTAACATTTTGGGTGAAACCGAAGTAACGGTTACATATAACGGAATGTCCTGCAAATTACCAGTACTGGTCTACCATGGTAGGGGACCAGATCTTTGCGGTCGCACGTGGATCTACTCCACATTGAATATCCTTCCGAACTCTCAGGTAAATCCATCAACCACATCAATCAACACGTTAGAACCAAAGGATGCAGCGTCAAAAATAAATCGACTGTTGGAAAAACACGCGGAAGTCTTTGCACCGGGGTTAGGACATTTAAAAGGATTTCAAGCTCATATCAGCCTCAAACCAGACGCTGAGCCTAAATTTTGCAAGGCACGTTCCATACCTTACTCCCTGAAAAGCAAAGTAGAGCAAGAATTGGATCGTTTAGAGGCTAACGGCATTATCTCAAGTGTTGCGCATTCCGATTATGCCTCACCCATAGTACCAGTAGTGAAACCTGACGGTTCGATTCGCATCTGTGGCGATTACAAAACTACCATCAATCTTGCTATCAATGTCGATTCATATCCGCTACCAAAAGCCGAGGACATTTTTACCACACTCGCTGGCTGTAAATACTTCTCGAAAATAGACTTGAAAGAAGCTTATAATCAAATTGAACTAGATGAAGCATCTCGCAAACTCACTGTAATCAATACGCCAAAAGGCCTGTATCAATATAACCGTTTACCCTACGGCGTTTCTTCAGCCTCGGCAATTTTTCAACGAGCGATGGAAACCATTTTGAGAGGACTACCTGATGTTACCCCTTTTCAAGATGACACGCTCATTGGCGGAAAAGATGTTAATCATAATCGACACCGTCTCGATAAAGTATTGAACATCTTTCAAGAGAACGGACTGAAATTACGGAAAGAAAAATGCGCTTTTCTTCAAAAATCTATCCATTTTTTGGGTTATTTGTTGGACGCTGAAGGGTTACACCCACACCCTTCCAAATTAGCCGCGATCAAAGAAGCACCTCCGCCAAACAATGTCGAAGAACTCAGAGCATTTTTAGGCCTGCTCAATTACTATGGCAGATTCCTTCCAAACAACTCGACTAGGCTCGACCCCCTACATCAGTTATTACATAAAGACGTACCATGGAGATGGACAGAACGGGAAAGTCTAGCATTCCAAGACGCAAAAGACACCTTAACCGAATCGAATATTTTGGCCCACTATGATGTCAACAAGGAAGTGTATTTAGCATGCGACGCTTCGCCTGTCGGCGTGGGCGCCGTGTTGTCACACTATCACCAGGGCGTGGAACAGCCCATTTGCTTTGCTTCGCGAAGTTTAACCAAACCAGAACGAAATTATTCGCAAATAGAAAAAGAAGCATTGGCCATAATTTTTGGAGTTACCAAATTTCGTGAATACCTTCTGGGCAGGCATTTCACGCTTATAACAGACCACCAACCACTGGTGTCAATCTTTTCGGAACAGAAACCAGTGCCACAAATGGCAGCCGCACGATTACAGCGCTGGGCTTTAACATTGGCGGCATACTCCTACACCATTAAATTTAAAAAAGGTTGCGACAATTCAAATGCAGACGCCCTCAGTCGTCTTCCTTTATCAATATCAGATACAACAAAAAGTCCAATTCCTACAGAATACGTTCTCCTACTATCCGAGCTAAACAAAGGCCCTATCACGGCCCATCACATCGAACGGGCAACCGTAGATGATCCTCTGTTGGCGACGGTCAAACGCTATTTAATAACCAGATGGCCTGCCAAAGTTAAGCCTGAACTGACACCTTACAAAAACAGCAAAGATGAACTCTCAAACCTACGTGGCATTCTTTTAAGAGGCAATCGCGTCATTATACCAACTATATATCGAAAGCCAATATTGGAAGACTTACATAGCTCCCATCAAGGAATAGTTCAAATGAAGGCAATTGCTCGTGCCAAAATTTGGTGGCCAAACATCGATTCTGATATCGAAAACGTTTCCCGACTTTGCAAGATTTGCCAAGAGAACATGCCCATGCCCGCACGACAATATCAACCATGGCCAGTCGTCAATAAACCTTGGTACCGTGTGCATGCCGATTTTGCTGGCCCGATCGAGAACAAATTCATTTTTCTAATGATCGATTCATACTCCAAATGGATTGAACTAAAAGTTACGTCGTCCACGTCCACCGACACGATCATTCCTATCATCCGTGAGAACATAGCGCGTTATGGTCTAATGGCTGTATTGGTTACTGACAACGGCCCATGTTTCACCAGCGCCGCATTTCAAGAATTCGTCGGAAGTCAAGGGATCAATCATATTCGCACGGCACCATATCACCCGGCTAGCAACGGTCAGGCCGAACGTAGCGTCCGCTCGGTGAAATCGCTATTGAAAAAGCTTTCGGGTGGATTATCTCCAGAAGTTGACCTTCTGAATTCAGGCCTACGCATGTTCCCAGCCGGCCCTCTGGAGACACGTCTCACTCGCATATTAATCAACCACCGACGCAGCCCCACTGCTAACGGTAAAACACCGGCCGAAATGATGTTTGGTTGACCGCTTATCACCAGCTTGGATTTACTTCATCCCGACCATCGTCTACCTCTGATGGAGTCATCAATTCACACCCCTTCGCGTCATTTCCAGCTCAACGACTTTGTTTATGCTGCCAATTTCGGTAAAGGCCCTAAATGGCTCGAAGGTCACATTGTGCGTATCGTCGGGAATCTGATGTTCGAGATTGACACCCCTTTCGGCCGTATTCGTCGACACCTCAATCAACTTCGCCAACGCTTACCAAGTCACCGCTCCCACAACCCCGCCGTTCACACTGATCACACTACCGCCTCAACGGTTCCACTACATTGGTCGTTTTTCGACACTCCTGCGTCCCCGGCGATCACCGCCGCACCACCACCTGCTCAGCGCCCTGCGTCTCCTCAGGTTATTCCACCGCTGCGCCGCTCAACGCGCATACGTCACGCACCACAACGTCTCTTGGCACTCATGTAACCATTGAACTTTTTTTTTGTTTTTTTTTTTACACGGGGATATTGTCATGTATACATTCTACTCGTTGTACATTCACTCCGAAAAATATATATTTACTCTGTTTCCCATTCTCATGCCATACAACCATAAATTCTTGATTCTGAGAAAAAGGACAATAAGAAAGAGCGGGAAAAGAAGAGAGCTCAGTAGAAAGACGGGCGCGGTTCACGAATCACCTCTGTCAATGTAACCATATTGAAGTTCCCATTAAAGCTCAAATTAAGTTTCTTTAATTACGTGTTAAGTCAATCTCATCAAGAACAAACATAACACTCCTGAGGTAATAAATAGAGGTCAGGTCGATGCAGTTTATCTGGATTTGGCGAAAGCATTTGATAGGGTTTCCCATCGGTTCTTAAGAGACAAGCTAAAAGCTCTGGGTATGGGTGGCAGTCTTTTATCCTGGGTAGTAGACTACTTGAGCACTCGGGTCAATGTCCTAAAATGCAAAGGTGAACTAACCAATGTGATATATCCTGTCCAATGTGGCGTTCCTCAAGGGTCATCATTGGGCCCACTTCTGTTCAATGTTTACATTTTTGATTTGCAATTTGCCGTACATCATTCCAAGCTTTTCCAATTCGCCGATGATAACAAAATATGCAAGAGTATAAATTGTAAATCTGATAGTGCACTATTGCAACAGGACCTTGATTCGTTAGCACTTTGGTGCTCTAAGAATAACTTGCCAATAAATCCAGTCAAATCAGTCCATGTGACCTACACGAGACGCATTTGCCGAAAAGTGATCACGAATTACGTCATCGATTCAAACAAAATTCCACGAAAAGATCTTATTAAAGATCTGGGCGTACAGTTTGACCACAGACTTTATTTTTATGAACATATTCACTTCTGTGTAAACCGTTGCCGGCGAACACTCGAGGTTTCATACAAGCTAACTAAGAAATTGAATTCTCTTTCGCATTTTCGGCTCCTATTTCTAAGTCTGGTCAGATCGCGACTAACATTTGGCTGGATTGCTTGGGGGGTTGTAGCGCCTACCTTCTCGCTAAAATAGAGGGGGTTCAAAAAAAATTTGTTGAGTACTGTTTTCGAAATTATCTTAAAATTTTAGAATATAACTATGAAGGTATCCTTAATCTTCTTGGACTCCCTACTATAAGAAGTCTGTGTTTACTCACTGATTTCAAATTTATTTTCAAATTGTTACATAATTTAATGCCAATACTCTCCCTACTGGAAAAATTAAATTTTAATGTTCCCCGACTTTTACGAATCAACCCTGATACATTCTATGTAAACAGCTCAAGCCTAATCCCTATTAACAGGATGCAGAGATCTTGCAATCTTTTAAAAGGACAGTTCGACATATTCTCTGTCAGTATTAAGCAAATACATAATTTATAATTAAACTGTTAATTTTTCGAGTTAAACGTCTTGTACATATGTAATATTTTTGCTATTTTGCCATGATGTTTTCACCAAGTGTATATTCTCGTGAATCTTTGTATGATTCTTTTTATACACAATAAACAACTTTTCAATTCAATTCAATGTTAATGAGTGATTTGATTGGATAGTTTTGCTTAAATACCAGTAATTAAATCAAATACCTAAACAATTCATAGCAATTCTGACATATAAACAAACGGCAATGAGGACTGTGGAAATAGCGAACGTAACCCTCTGTTTCCCACGTGGTTACGTTGAAAAAATCTGCACATGGAATTTGTTTGACTAATTACGTAAAGACAATGTTGTCCTGGATTAACCAGCACCACTGTTACTTATATTTCTAAATTAAACAATCCACTCTTGGTAACAAATAATTTATAAAACGTAATATCATATACGGACTGTTTCACCAGGAAAAAAATTGTTTTAACGAATCGTTTCCAACGTGGTTACGTTGAGAGAATCTGTGCAGATGTAAACATGGAAATTCCTCTACATTGGTTTAGTTTAAGGAAATATATCACACATCTTCACAATTAGTAGAATTTTAGTGAGATTAACAAATAATGAAACCCTGTATCAGGGTGAGAAATAAGGCGGTAGCACTGGGCAAATGACCAGTTTAAAAATTGCTTTGACCAGTTTATTTATTAAATGCCTGGGGGTCCAGTGGTCACCGTGACCACTTTTTAAATTCCCCTTCTTTAGTAAAAAATAAATTCCCAGTAGTGGGTTATAGAAATTAATCAATTTCAGTGCAGCTCATACAGTATGTAGAAATATTAAGTGATCATTGACCAGTTTTTTAATTAAAACCCTTGGGCTCTACTGGTCAAATGACCAGTTTAAAAAATTTCCTTATTTCTCACCCTACCCTGTATACCTCCTATATTTGTTGGTAGCAGAAAACGAAGCAGACTGCGTATTTTTGTAATACAGAGCTGGAAATTAGCTTTTTTATCTTTAAAGGGGAAAGACACTATAAAGACTATATTACATAGACAAACTAAAATAGAACTTAAGCCTTGGCCGTAAAGAACGTTCAAAAACTTACTTTTAATGATATAAAAACCTCTGTTAACTGTAATTATTTACCTGAATTACTTTTCTAGACGAAAATTCGACCTGATAACGACGTATTTCTTATTAAAGGTGCTACAGTTAATTAGAAAATACATATAAAGGTGCTCAAGCTCGGATGAAATACCAAAGTAATTTGTCCGCGTCTACTGCTAGATAGTCTGAACCAAAAGTAATTTTTGACGAACTTTCAGAATTAACTAATATTAACATACTTAGAGTTAATTGATTTAAATTAAACTAGCCGATAGCACACCTTGAATACTTAATTGTTAATTCAAGAGTATTCCGAAAAGTAACTTCGCTGTAGTTTTTCTGTTCGCGGTGGGGGTAAATCACGAAAAACGCCATGTTAATCTCCATAGGAAATTTAGTAAAAGCATGTGACCTTTGCTCTAACGTTACAAAAGGGTGTCAAGTCATATCTACAAGGGCCTACCGGCCCTGTAGAATTTTTTAATTTCTCAAAGACTTGAGTTCCTCTAAATAGAAAGTTTTTTGATTTGCATCCGATATCGATAGTATATATTCGAAAACCTTCACTTACCTGGGGTCAGCCATTCTCTTTCTTTCCCGTCTAATGCGAGGTCGCCATGTTTACATTTGGGAAACGGTTTTCCATGATATTTTAGCAAATTTACTATAACTTAGATAAACTATAACTTAACACACGGTCAATGCTAGCGAAGAATAGTCTTAAATTACGTTTAACATCCTCAAAACGTTTCCAAGCACAAAAATGTTACAGAAATCTTTAGGAAAAACTTAAATGCGCGTCGCTTTTCATTAAAGGAAGCCATGTTTTGAGACTTTGACTACGATTGGTATGGTATCTACTATTAGTAGCAAAAACCCCAAGACGTCTAGGAGAGGGTGGGGCTGTATGAAAAAGATACGTCATTTTGACGCATATCTGAGCTTTCGTATTATTCCAGTAGGTGTCAGCGAGAGCAAAAATTCAAACATAAGGATCGCAAATTTAAACTTTTATTATTGTTTTTAAATTATTAATTTACCGAGGATATAGTAAATTATATATATTCAGAATCCTCATTTCTTATTCCATCAAAATAAAGTAAATTACGGAGAAATTAATGAATGTGCAAATGTTGGTTCTATACCTTTAACAGCTCAAAGCTTTATGAAACTTATGAACTATGACTTCTATCTAACTATCTGTAGTTTGGGTTTGTGGGTTAAATTATTATGTTTAATTGACAGAGTTAATATTTAACTTCAGAGCCCAAATATTTCGATAAATATTGCTTCAAAAATAGTCAGAGGGCCTAGGGATTCTATTCTTCACGTTAGAAAAATTATTCGGAGATTGAAAAATTATTAGTTACTTGCTAAGGAAGCTTGCAAGAAAATGAATTTGGTACCTGAATTTAAAGAAATAGGAAAACGGAAGGTTAAGAGGATGGATTCAGAAAAAGCTGCGGATGAAGGGCATTTAATAACTGAAGAACAAAATTTCAGACGAGAATCAAACTTTGTAATGAACAAAATTCTTTCAGAGCTTGAATGGCATTTCACCAAGCTGCACCTTATTTTGGAAGAGTTAGAGTTCTAAAGTGGACAGTCACTTTTGGAAATGGGTGTAACCGATCTCAAAAAAGTACCAATAATTGTGAATTAAAATATAAAGAAGACATAGACCCCTTAGAAATTGCCTCTGAGATAGAAAGTTTAAAATTTCAAGCACCTTTTTTAATAGAAAACCTAATTAACACTACCCATTTGGACTCTCAATAATCTACCCAAAAAAGGAATTTTAAGTGCATACCCAAACAAGAAATTGCCATAAGAATTTTTTCACTATTCCTGTGACAGTAGCGTCAGGTGAACGTTCATTCAGTAAATTGAAAATTATTAAGAATTACTTAAGATCCGTAATAGGCCAAGAAACGCTCTCAAACCTGGCTATTTTAAGTATAGAACATAAACTTTCCAACAGCGTGGATTATGATGATATTATTAACGATATTGCAGTTGTTTAGGCTAGAAAAGTTTTTTATAAATAAAAGTTTTCATAAACGAGTGCTAAAAAGTTTAATTGTAAGGTTTTCTGATTTTGGCAATTTTTGCTATGCATTATTATTATATATTCTCTCGCCCCGGGCGCCATTTGTTCTAGGTACGGCCATGCAGATGTAAGCAAATCGTTGTGACGTTCGTTCCTGACGCGAGCCGACTGTTTAAGCCCGTAGAGTCTTCCGTGGAGCTTGCATACGAGATTTTCTTGACTTGCGAATCCCGGAGGTTGTTTCATAAAAATTTCTTCATTCAATGCGCCGTTTAAAAAAGCAGTCTTGATGTCAAAATGGTGCATTTTTAGGTTCCCTTTAAGTCGTCTTACTTGGCAAATAGCTCTTCATTCTTCATATTCAGCTTAAAGGCCTGTCCAGACTGACACATTTTGCGAGTTCGCGTCTTCGCTTTGCTTGTTTGAAAGATCGCGTTACTGTCCACATTGGGTTTTCGCTACTTTGCGTCCTCAACTCGCGAAGATACAAATTTCTTGCAACTAGGCCAAGAATTTCGCGCCTTCGCGAGAAAAGCACCAATCACAGACGAGAGGAAGGCAGGGCCGATTAGTTTCGTTCTTTTCTTTGGACAACGTCGATGGAGAAGGGCAGATGGCGCAATGATTGCTCAAACTTTATTGGCTCTCAGAATGGGAAAAGCAAATTTTTTGCGTGTATCAGAACAGAAGTGCAAATTTTTTTCGTGATCTGTTGCGAAGATGCGAATAGACGAAGGCGCGAACACGCGAACGCGAGTTCAATGTGGACAAAGCTTTAAGAGCTCTCCAGTTGAGGACGCAGTAGCAACAACGTGGTCTTCGCCTTTTATAATGGAGCAACTGTCTTCAGAAAACCTGACTTGTAATCCGTTCATGACCAGATTCCGTACGGATATTAAACTTCTTTTAAGAATTGACACGTACAACACGTCTTGAAAAACAGCTATTTTTACTGAATCACCCACTAGACAACGTAGTTCCCCAGATCCTCATCCAGAGACTTCCAACGTAGTTCCATCAGCTAAGTATACCTTGTCATTATAGGAGGGATCGAATTTCCCGAAGAACCGTTTGTCGTTGGTCATATGGCAAGATGCGCCTCAATCGATGTACCATGAGTCAGCGTAAGGCTTGCTACTAAGTTGGAACAGCGTGTATTCTTCAACTTGCTTTTCCTCTTGCGAACGCTGTGCTACATTCGCTCTAGGTTTTTCTCCGCCGTTACTGCCATGTTTGAGTTTATTGGCAAATACCAAACAGTCTTTTCTTAGGTGACCCTTTTTACCGCATCCAAAACACGTAGGCTTCGTTGGACCCTTGTGTTTCTTCCTTTCGACAGATGACAAAACAGTTTGTTTATCTTCAAAAGAATTTCCTGTACTGGAACTTTCCTGTCGCCTTCGGTACTCATCGATCAACTTTCCTTTGACTAATTCCAATGTCAAATCAGAATCGGGCCGTGATTCCAGAGCCATAACCAGTCTCATAACTCTCAGGAAGACTGCATAGTAATAAAGCCACAACCAAAGTTTCCTTTAAAGCTTCGCCTAAACTTGCGAGACGAGAAACGACGTCCAACATTGCGTCAAGGTGATCCTCCATATTACCGGATTCACTGAGTTGACTGCGACAGAGTCGTTTCAATAAAAATACCTTGCTGAAGAGCGTACTCTTCTCATGCTAATTCTTTAGTGCCGTCCAAGCGTCAAGGGCCGTAGTTTTAGACCGAATATGGATCAGCTGATTATCTTCCACCAGAAGACTAATTGTTGCTCTTGCTTTGCAATCCTTCTTTCTGCAATCATCCGTGATGGGAGATGGTGCAGGCTTGAATACTACATCCCATATATCTTCCCTATGAGAAGCATCTCCATACGAAATTTCCATACTTGGTAATTCGTACCGTTTAACTTGCTAAACTTCACTGTAGTTCCGTCTGCCATATCGTCCCACTTACAATAACTAACCTCAAACTAAAAACGGTGTAACCATAAAATCCGCACTAACCGCGTACTGGACCCATAACCTAATAGACTCGGATAAAATGCAAGCATATTGCTACTCTGTTTATATAAAAACGACTGATTAAATTGTTTACAACGCTATTACAAGAAACCTTTGATTAGTATATTAAAAAACATATTGTCTGTTATTTAATTGATTACTTTGCTGGTTTTTTAACAGTGACATGACGTTTCTTCTTGACAGGTATGATTGATGGGATGTTTGTTGTTTATTTCGTAAATATGTACATTTTGAGTAAAAAAATATGAAAATTTGTTTATTTTCGAAATATGAATTTTTTTGGGTAAATTATGCAAATTTGTTTATTTTTGGCTCCATCAGGGAGTATATACTTACATTGAAAGGGATAGTTGGACAAAACTAAATGTTTTCCCTGCCAAAATAATGCAAGATCTCAAAGTCCTGGGAGAGCTTTCCAACTATGCTAACCCGAAATCTGAATCGCCTCCTGATGACCGTGATTCTGAGATGGCATGTCATGACTTTTTATATGCTTGCCATCTTTTTTGAAAAAGGATTGTTATCTCACGATAAGGTGGATTCTATGGATGCTGCGCATATAAATTCGATGAAGAAAGGATTAGAATTTTTTGAATGCTGGGCCACTGAAACGCTTCTCAGCGAAGAAAACTTGAAAATACAGACTGGCCAAAATTCTTAGCGTGGCAAACTTGGGAACTGCGCGTTTGTGTTTTTGATTTTTGTGGATTGGTAGAAGATTTTATTACGCGTAACCCGTCAAAATATATTTATCCGGCAAGAATAAATGGTTCCGCTTTTGAAACCATTTTTAGTCAGCTTAAATATTTTTCTGGGAGTAAATATAAAGCAAGAACTATGCTCCTGGGGTTCGGGCTATACTTATAAAAAACTGTAGAAAAACTTCTCAAAATGTTGAAAGCAAATACTGAAAAATAGGTTTGGTTATATTTTGAAGTTTCCCAAAAACTTCTCCATATCAAATTAATAAAATAATATAAGGATACAAAGATTGTTATATTTTTCCTATTTTGACCAAATTGTTTAAATGCAAAAAAAGTGCGTGATTATTAAATTTGAAGTTCGTTTGCATAAAATAGTAAAATAATAATAAAAAATCTGTTTCATATAGTTTGTTTACATACAATAGGCCTTGTTGAAATTTATCATATTTGAAATGCCGTACAGTTTGTTTAACAGCCAAATATTTGAAGAAAAATATCACATAATAAATTCATATTTTGTTTAACAGCCAAATACATCAAATAGTATATCAAACTTCAGGATTCCTGAATTTTGATTTACAGAAAATATCAACTATTGGTCCAATACCAGCTCTTAAGGCTTTATGCAGCTTGTTCCTTGCTATTTTCTTTCCCTTTAGTAGTGACTAGATTTTTTCCTCCGGTTTTTGTACCGACTAGACTTTTTCCCTTTGAATTCGATTGTGAGATCTTTTATTACGTAGCTTTGTCTTTGTTAACTTGACTTGTCTTTTTGATAGGAACTTTCTTTTTCGTAGAAGCGTTTTTCTTGATAGAACATGGAATTTTGTTAGCAAAAACTTTACTAGATTTCTTGGTAGGACTTTCATTTTTGGTTGAAACGATTTAAGTTGTCTGTGGAATTTTAGTTGTTGCAAGACTTTCTCCATCAGTTTTGGTTGAAACTTTAATTTGTTTCTTGACTTTGATAGAGGTGGTTTGTAAACATTTCAGTTTTTTCCCACCCTTATTTAGTGTATTTCTTTAGAGATAGCACCTAAGATTTTGACCCCCAATGCCTCGTTTTCCCTTTCGGTCGTTTCTTTGTTGAGTTGCTTGTCGAAATAGATCTCCTAAATTTGCTTGACCTAGTTTTCTGTGCCAGGCTTTACGAAATTCTTCTTAGTCTTCGTACGAGAATCCTCTTTTATCACCTCTTCAATTTGGGATGCAGCGTTACATGAGGAATAAGCAAACCGCCTTTGTTAATGTGTATTAACGCCGGAGGGACATCTTACGGATACGAAGTGATAAGCTAATTTTATAAAGCAAATGAGCTTTGTCTTGCTGATCTTGTGTGAGTGGTTTTTTCCCCATTTTAATCTTCGAATATTCTTGCACATTTTGCTTGTTAATTTTACACATTTCCCCTACAAATCCTCCACCTAACCTACACAATGTATATAACCTGTCCGTTTCAATATTACGTACTGATTTTTTCTTTAATGTGGATTTTATCTGTTGCTTTATCGATGTCCAAAGCTTTTTCAAACCTTGCACTCTCGTTCTCTACTTTATTAGCTATCCATCTAATGATGAGGGTCCTTTCAGTTTCACTAGATTCCATCGCAATACCGAAGTGCGATATGGAAGGCAAAATTTTTCCCCCGTGTCATTCCCTCTTATTTATGGAAGAGGCATATTACCGCACCATTTTACCTCTTTTCTTCCTGATTTAATGGCATTAAGGGAACGTAAACTTTCATCTTCTTCAAGGCGTGATAAATCTATAAAGTCCTACTGGTTAATAATGCCCAGCCCAAACCGTTTTTACCAAAAAAGCTTCAATTTTGAAGTAGTAATTTTACAGTTGAGTCCACAAGATAATAAAAAAAATTCTAAACTTTGAATAACGTCCGCTGTTTACAACAGATTTACCTCCTATTTAGTACACTGTTTTCCAATATCATATAGAACGGTTTTAGGGATTTCGGTATCCGATTTGGTGTCCCCCCCATATCACCTAATCTAATTTGTCCCAATCAGAAGAATTTAAAACAAATCGTTTATTCCTGATTCACCCAAATGTATTTCTCCCAATTCCCGTTTGCCACAAAAGGCGATAACAAAGGAATTTGGCACGAATACCCGTTTTATTAATTCGTATTTTCCATTAAAAGGCAATATTTTAAAATTAGTATATAAGAGACTGTTGATCAGTGTAATTTATTAAATATGGAAGTCAAATGGATGAAAACTTCGAAAGGAAAATATGCCCCGTAATACCTTTTCCTGAGTTAGGGTTAGGTTAGGTTTGGTTTGGTTAAGTTAGGTTAATAATATTTTATAAATCATTTAACTATGGTACCCCTTTTCCAAAATATTGATGTTTAGCTTCATTGACTTCTCGAATAATATGCCTTTTCCAAAACATTACTATTATGTTATGTTAGGTTAGATTAGGTTTGGTTAAGTTAGGTTAATAGTATTTTATAAATCATTTAGCCATGTTACGGCTTTTCCAAAATATTGATGTTTAGCTTCATTGGCTTCTCAAATAATATACCTTTTTCAAAACGTTACTATTATGTTATGTTAGGTTAAGTTAGGTTTGGTTAAGTTCGGTTAATAATATTTTATAAATCATTTAACAATGTTACGCCTTTTCCAAAATATTGATGTTTAGCTTCATTGACTTCTCAAATATTATGCCTTTTACAAAACATTACTATTATGTTATGTTATGTTAGGTTAGATTTGGTTTGGTTAGGAGGACGTCTCTTCCTCTTTGGAGCGGTTATACACTTCAAGTAAGTGTATCCCTTATGGAATGAAAAAATAAATAAATAAAACCATCAAATTCTACTCTATTTGAGTCTTTTTGGGTATGAAATATTGGGTTAATTCGAATAGGACAATTGGGAATTGGGTTGAATGAGGTTTGGGTAAATGGGAATTGGGTGTTTTAAAATTGGGTGAAATGGGGTGTAACCTTTCAGCAGTAGCATTTAGTGTCACTAAGTACTTTTCTTGCATTTGGGATTGCACTTCGGTTAATAAGGCATTAAATGTCATTTCGAATTCAACAGCTGAAAAAGATACATTTGGAGATGACACTTCACTTAAAAATTATATTTTAAAATCACACATTAAACTAAAATTAAGGCTATACGTAGAATTATATCTTACAAGAGATACTCTTTCTTGTCACTTTTCTGTTCCTTTTTTTTCTTAGGAACCTCTTCCTCGGAATGCTTCGATTTGCAAATACTACATATACTAAATGACATTTAAATTTAATACTAAATGAAGCAATCATACAAGGAATAATCAAATTATAAAAGGCATACTTGGTAATAACAGAGAGTGCATTTTTCTATGGAGATCGTGGTTTAGAGTGTATTGTATTTAAGATATCTTCTATTTCATCATCAGATAGAATGTCATCTAAAGTAAGACAGCAATCAAAGCTATAGTTGCAATTTTATGGAAGTATTATGAAAATTGTTTTACCGGAATTGAGTAAGTCTTTTATGTTTTCTCTCAATGTCTCTCTTCTTAGCTACGTTTTCTACATTTTCATCTATCAAGAAATATGTTATTAATTCACCATCATAATGTTTGTAATGATAACAAGTTGCTACACCTGAATCAGAAGCACAGCCTAAATTTTCTTCATCTAAAAGGAATTTCTGATAATCTGAAGAATCTGAACAGCTTCCCTCACTTGAACAATATTCAAGTTTAGGCTTGGGCGGAAATGATTTTGAGGGAGCATTAAATATCAAACTGTAGGAGTCCTCCCACAGTATAGCTATAAAACAATAAAGCAGATTAATTTCATAAAATTATTGATACTTTAAATATAATTACCTTCTATAATAAAAGAAACCAGTAAAGTTGATGTTTAAATAGCCCTAGGCCTAGGCTAAAAAAGGAAGGCACAGAAACACGAATCCGTTTTTTAATGGAAAGTCACCGTCACGTGTTTCTTGTTTGTTACGGGAGTTTCAAGATATTCACACTACGCGGCGCGAAGGTCGCGTAAGCCATTTGTGGTCATAAAATTTGTCGACTGATATATCCAAGTGCAACTATTATTAATCCAGGGTGCCGTGATTCTGTCACGGTTCTCCCTTATATTTAAAAGTCATAAAAGAAAGGGGGAGGAGAGAAAGATAGAAAGAAGAAAGAGGTGACGTAGACGGCGGAAGACCTGACATATTCCGAGAAATATGTCTGACCATCCGTCGTCTGCAACGGTTTCTGGGCGAAGCCGCTGCATGACCAGGGCCAGAAATAAGAAAAATTTCTTATAGGACATGTGTCCAGTAACCCCCTCTATTTGACTGGAAAATTTATTGGACATTGTCCACTGGAGTGTGCGTAAATAGTATAGCTTCTTGATAGTCTAGCTGTAAAAACTTCCGATAATTTATTAGTCAAAATGTGCAGTGACCCCCCTCAGTTTTTAAAAAAAATATGGGATATTTTAAAATTTTATTGGAAAATGTCCAGTGTCCTGTGCTTATCTCCGGCCCTGTGCATGACATTCCCAGACTTCTTGTAGATGTGATGTTGAAAGTTTGTGTTTCCTTTAAAGTCATGATGTAAAATAGACACACGTTTCAAGAAAAGAGAGAATGAAAAGGTCTGACGCATACTGATAACAAAAAGATTTTTTATTTAAAAACAATTTAATTTTTGAAAAGATGTTTTTATAATATTTGCAAAAAAAAATTTAACATTGAAAAAAAATTGCATAAATGAATGAAAAGTTTGTTTAATGTGCACAATAAAAACTAATTACATGGTTCACGAGATTGTACACAGTGGAAATGGCGTTTTTTACAGGAAGTGTTGAGGTAAATAAATTAGCAAATGTTATAAATTACATTGTTATTAAGGTTGTCAAATTACTACTTAGATCTAGGTATTTGTTAGTTTCAACAAATTTGTTTTATATTTACACAAAAAATATCAAATTCTGTACAATGCCGGTTATAATTTTATAGTAAAAAACAATTAAAATAATCAAGTCTAAATGGCGGTCCTGTAAGGAAATGATTTAAAATTAGAAGCAACACCTGCGGAAAATTCTGTAACTTTTTAGCTAGTTATTACAGATGTTAACACACGATGTTATGGCAGCGAGAGATATACATAGATGAATATAAAGTTATTTAACACATGAGATTGACACAAACCCTTCAGCCCATATTTATCAGTCACGATAGCTCGCTAAAAAACTTACAGTATTTTTCCCTTCTTCCATCCAAAGGGTGGTAGAATCAAAGTACAGTGAGCTATGTGGCCAATATAGAGTGGAAAATGTTCTATGAAAATTTTGCCACTGTATTTATTTACGCGTATTTATTTATTTAAGGGATCATCCCTGCAACGACCTGGATGGCAAAATGTCAAAGAACATTTATGACCGAAAAATTCCCCATAAACACACGCATTGTACTTCGGTTTTACCACTTTTTTTTTTTTTTTGCTCCGTGTGGGATGACGAGCTAGGGTTTACAATAAACCTTACAGCTCCGGGTAATAGTAGTTGGAGGGTTCGGGACTAAGTATTTAATATTAAATTTTGAGGAATTTTCTTAGTCCTAGTTTAAAAGCAGGTAATGAGGGGGCCAAAACCAGATCAGAGGGGAGAGAGTTCCAGATGGGAATAACCCGCCGAAAAAAGGAGTACTTCATGGGGTCTTTACAGGATGAGGGTAGGAAAAGTTTACGCCTATGCCCTCGGGTATTGTGAGTTGCTGAAGGAGGATACCTAAAAAAAATTTGATCTTCACGGGAAAGAATACGAAATAAGCTAACTAGATCTAGGTAAGTGCGTCGGGATGCGAGAGGTGACCAATTTAAAGCAGATAATCGCGCCCCACGTGGTAATTTACGAAGATGAAGGGGGATTTTTGAGGCCCTGGCCTGTATTTTATTTAATAAATTTATATCAGCAACGCGATATGGATTCCATATTTGGCTGCCAAATTCGATAACAGGGAGGACATAACATTGGAAGAGCCTGGTTAGCAGCTTATTTGAAATTTTTGGAAAATTTGCTCTAATAGTTGCAAGGAGACCCGTGGCACGACGGTACGTTTTGCTAATATGCGCGTGGAAGGTGAGGTCATGTGTGACCTGGATGCCTAAGTCCCGACATTCGTTAACACGTTGAATGTTTTTCCCGGCTAGGTAGTACGGGATGGTAATGCAGGGTTAGCTTTGGTACGCGCAATTGATAGTACCATAGATTTTTGACTGTTGAAGGTTAGACCATTATCAACAGACCAGGACTCAAGCCGAGTAAGGTCAGCTTGAAGAAGACTGACATCATTAAAAGAGTGAATTTCGCGGTAAATTTTAAGGTCATCTGCAAATAAACATAGGGGGAAGTTAAGTTGTTCGGAAGGTCATTTATATAGATTAGGAACAAAAGCGGGCCGAGAACACTGCCCTGGGGTACTCCACTTACAACAGGAAGGGGGTCGCCAAGGCAAGCATTGACGCGCACTGATTGGGATCTGTTTTGGAGGTAGGATTTAATCCAACATAGGATATTGTTACGGACGCCTAAAGAATCGAGCTTGGCTAAGAGCCGTGCATGGGGGACAGTATCAAATGCCTTAGCAAGATCGAGATATATAACATCAACACGTGTTCCCGAATCATAGGCGGCCAACCAGGTATTAAAGGCGGATAACAGATTTGATTCCACTGACCGGTTATTAAGGAATCCGTGCTGAAAATTACTGAGGACGGGGCCTACAAATTTTAACAGCGGGGCTCGAATGCATTTTTCTAAAACTTACAAACTGTAGAAGTAAGACTAATAGGTCTGTAATTAGCAGCATCGCTTTTTTTTCCCTTGCCCTTATAAATAGGGGTAACATGCGCTGTGCACCAATCACAAGGTAATGCACCTTCAGATAAGGATATGGTAAAGAGAGCATGAAGTGGGTTGGATAAAGAAGAGGCACAATTTTTTAGGACTCTATTGGGTATCCCATCTGGACCAGAGGCACTTTTAACATCAAGTTTACGGAGGATAGAGTAAATGTCATTGGGTGTTGGATAGAAATCTTGCATGTTATTAGGGCATGGAGAAGGGAGATTATTGAAATTGGGGGGTGACGAGTTAAAATTTTGAACTAGTGTATGATTGACACAGTTTGCCATTGCAAAATCAGAGTCCGTTTTTAAACCATTTGGTAGGCAAATATTAAGGCGAGATGGCATAGAGCGTAGGTTTCGACGCACAAATCGGTAGAATGCGCGAGGATTTGCGTGAATAGAGTTTAGCTTGCGATGGTGAGATTTTGCAGTTGCATCGTGGAGGAGTTTTTTAACTAGTCGCGTTTGTTGTTTATAGGCCGCTTGCGTAAGATTATGACGAAGTGAGTTTCCAGACTTCGAAAGTCGACATAGTTTTTTCCAAAGTCTCTCTTTTTTTCGTATCGCACGTTTGGTGGATACCGATATCCAAGGGCGAGACGAACGGGCATCCGAGTGCTCATATAAGGGGATAGACTTAGCGATGAAGTCAAAGAGCGTATTTTTAAAGTAAGTCCAAGCAGCATCAGTGGCTAGGCCAGTGATAACGGACCAGTCATGGTTAGATATTAGGTAGTTAAGGCGAACATAGTCACCACGCGTGTAGTCAAAGTCCCGGGTGAAATGGCCAGAGTTTGATTTGGATGGACCAAGGAGGGGATATAAAACGTGTAGAACTGAGTGGTCACTACCTCCAAGTGGTGGGAGAGCGGCAACCGTTGGTATTATATTAAGTTTGGTTAATACAAGATCTAGTGTATTGGCACTCACTAAATGGCTTTGGCTGTAACGAGTGGGGAAATTTACATGTTGCTGGAGAGCCGCGGAATGTAAGAGGTCAAGGAAAGCTCTATGAAGCTTTGTCGATCCTATGGAACATGATAAAGTTGACCAGCATATTTTGGGTAGGTTGAAGTCTCCCGTGATGATGATTTCCCCAGCACGAGAAGAGAAAGACTTGATGTCCTGATAGAGACTTAAGGTGGCTGCCTCAGACGTATTGGGAGCACGATAGATGCACCCAAGTATAATCCAGGAGGTTGAGGAACGTGGTTTTAATTCAAGCCATACAGCTTCAGAGTAGCTCACATGGGAAGTTATTTGATGAAAAACTAAATCTTGACGGAGATAAATAAACACCCCACCACCAGGGCGATCAGAACGGTCTTGACGTAGTAGGGTATAGCCAGGCAGGTTATATACCGCATCACTTAACGAGGGAGTTGCCCAGGTTTCAGTTATGCAGATACAATCTGCATTCCAAGTGTGAGATAACGCTGATAGTTCTTGCCTTTTACCATATAGATTTTGGGCATTAAATGAAATTACGACGAGGCTGGTGGTGGACGGTGGGGTATCAGTTAGTTTTTTTGCATGGATAAGGTGTTGTTGGAATGAAGGGGTTGGTATTGAACAGGATTGGAATTGGGAGAGGAGAGAGGTAACGGCATACTATGGGTTGAATTTTCAGGGATGGGCGCGTCTTGTGAGTTAGTACCACGCACAATTAATTTACCCTGACGAATAACAAGGTTTGTTTCACCTCTGGCGCGACGGTCGCGTAGTTCGGCTAGTAAACGACGGTGGAGGAGCCGCTGGGATTCAGTACGGTCGGGGGAGACCGCATATTCATAGTGAAAGTGTGACCGCCAATAAGCAATGCCACGAACAAAGTATTGACGGTGATTTACTGAGCGAAACTCAAAACGTAAGGGACGGCAGTAGCCTGGACGAAATTGGCCGAGACGCGTAACGCGAATACAGGTACATTGAGCATGGGTAAACTCCATATCACGAAGAATGTCATAGGCTAGAGTATTGTCCTCGCTTGGATCAGCATTATCAGGAACGTGAAAAAGGAGGGCATTACGTTTTCGACGCAAGATTTCTTGGTAGTCATCATTGGTGGTATTGGTACAGCTCTTGGTGGAGCTCTGGGTGGGCCCAGCGGTATGTGCATTCAACGCAAAATGGGGAGGGTAACAGTTTATAGTGGCAGGATTATGTATCGTTCTTGTTGAGGTCAGAGGACCACCATTATGGTAGATGGTAGGCCGGGCAACTTTTGATGCTGGAGTGACTGGGTTGAGAGGGCACTGCCGCATTTGAGATGGAATGGTTGGCGTGGCTTCATGACAAGGAGGAGCTGAAGAAACAGTAATAGGGATATCAGTCGATTTTATTGAGGTAGTAAGGACGTTAGTCGGGGACAAATAATCATGGGCAGTAGTAGGAGTAACATGAGCGAGGTGAGTGAACAATTTGTCTTGATTTGTGTGTAGCTGGGTCTTCAGGTTTTGCAATTCATCACTTTGTGCTTCCAGTTGCTCGGTTAGGATTGACTGAAAGGCCTTTAGGGCTTGAAGTTCTTCGATAATGGAAGTGCGAGAATTTGAGGCATCAGCTGCCACCTCCTCCAAATGAGATTCGAAATGACGAACAGTGTCTTCTAGGGTATTAAACTCAGGAGGTGGAGAGGTATTGAGTGGCATGGTTGGAATGTTTTTAAAGTCTTCAGAGAGTTTAGCCATTTCAGCACATAGTGAGGGAAATTTCAAGGCTATGGGGTCCAATGTCATTTTTATAGATTCAAAGTCTCGAGAAAGGCTTGAGAGAGTTTTTAGGACTGACGGGGCATGTTGAAGACAGTCTGGACAGAAAAATAGTAGGCTATCACATGGATTGGCTTGATGGAACTCGTATAGGGCTGAAGAGATGTTAACGCAGCTAATGTGACACCAGTTTAGACAGGCCTCACATTGAAATGAGGGGTGGGTATCCTCCACAAATTGTGAGCAAACTGGGCAGGCAGAAAAGACATCTGTGGCGAGTTTCGGAGGTTTAGCTTTAGTTTTTGTTTTTTGCGCGTGAGAGATAGAAGTAGAAAGGTTAACTTTCTGAGGACCTCTTTTATTGCGGGAGCCTTTAGGACGACCACGTGGCGCACGTGGGGGGTTTACCTCATTATCACATGTAGAGTTACTGACTTGAGCCTTTTGGGCATCGGAACTTGGAGGAGGTAAACTAAGTATGTCACAGGTAGCATCATTGGAGATATCACTGGAGAGAGTACTCGCATCGTCATTTATAGAAGAACGCGAGATATCACAGGTAGCATCGTTGATGATATCACTTAGTAAAGTACAGGCAATATCATAGGCAAAAACGCCTGACAATTCAGTTGCCGGAGAGGAATTGTCACATATCAAAGAGTCAGACGAGGAACTATTAGTATCAAAATCACAGGATAAGGTATTTGCATGACTTTGATCATTATGTGAGAGGTCACTTGAAGATGTAGCAAGAGGAACCATTGTTCACATATAAATGTAGTACAGACTAAAGCCGAGGCTTAGGGGAGATCGCAGAAAGACTAGTAGGCCTTGGCCAGGCCATCCTTTGAAACCGTTCAGAGATATTTTTATGAACACATTAACGACTATATTTGGAAATATTACATTACTTAAAGGAAAGGATCACCCTAGTTACAAATTAATTTAAAATAAGAGATCCTGTTACGAGGGCTTGTAAAAAAATGTAGCTTCATATTTCTCATTTAATTTTAATTAATGAGAAATAAATTGACAAATTTAAAATTAGAAGTAGCGCGGTTCCATTTTTATTTCAAAATATATGACGTCACTCTTTTTTCGATATTTGATTGGTACTGGTTTTCAGTGGTCACGTGCCAGGCTTCTTCTTGTCTATTGGGCATTATGATCCCAGCCTCCCAAGCGAAAGAAATGGCTGCAAACAATTTTTATATCAATAGAAGCTCGGACGGTGAACGTGATTTTCTTTCATAAATCAAAAATTTCCAGCTCAGATTAGAGAAAATGAACAGAAATAGAGGTATGTGAGTGCAAGGCTACGAATTCGAACCTGAATATATGCAAGAAGAGCTAGAAGAACGGAGAAATCGTGAAGAAAATGCTAGGCCTTTGCCTATAATTGATTTTGACATTAATAGAATAAGAGAAACCTGTGTTTGTGACGGCGGGTGTTTTAAAATACCAAACGAATTTGATGATATTATAGAAAATGGATTGAAAAGGGTACTAAATGGAAATGATCTTAAAATGGGTGTTCTGTGTTGCCATCAAGTACCCGATGTAGTAAAGTTTTTAACTAAACATCCTAATCAGACAGGAGATCCAAAATGTATCACCGATAATGCTAATTTTAAAACTATGTGCTTAAACGCGTTGTTTTAGAAACCTTCTACAAATCCTACCTTCATTATCGAAAACTTGAGAATAGAAATAAACCTGTAGGAAATCAACTCTCAAATTGGTGATACAATTAAAAAAGTATTGATAAATAATTTAGTAATTCTAGTCTAATTATAGTTTCTGATGTAGAACTTTCAGATACACTGGTTATCGTGATTTTGTACATATGGTGTACGAAAAGCTTGGAAAGAATAACAGAAGAATGCTACCTCTCTGTGCGCTAATTAGAATAAGACTGGAGTTTCCGGAAGCTAATGTAGAAGATTACATTGGTTATAAACGATTTGGAATACCTGAAGATCAGCAAGCTTTAGGTTAACGTGCCGGGATTTAAAAAAATAGTGAATAAACAAAGGATAATATCAAAATAATTATTTAATGTTTTAAAAATATTGACAAGTGATCCCAATTTTTATTCTAATGCCACACTTATTAAAGAGAAACGGAAATTGAGGTTTGTTAAAGAACATTAATTCATGTTCCTAAAATTGACATTTCTGATAACTACTTTGTTTACACAAAAGAAATATTAGGACTTAACAAATTGTTTAAATATAAAGATTTACACGTCAAAATTTAATCTTCTCCTCTTTGCGGCAGCTATTAATTCGGTTTTGCTAGGTCTACGAATCGGAGCTATGTTTAGCATAACCACTGGTTCTTTACTATCATTGGTACCTTGAATCTTCCTCTTAACTATATTTTCAATAATCTTGAATATATAGAAATATGTCTTAGCTTCTTTAATTGGGCGTGCGTGCCACTCTGACGTAGCTTTTGAAAAGTAATATGTAAATTCCTCTTTATTAAGAGAGTCTATTGCTAAGCCTTCATTTAGTTCAAATAATGTTTGACGACCAACGTTGTTATTATGATCTAAAGCTGCTAATTGAATTCTGGCCTCCATTGTGTTATGATCAAAGTCAAACTGCTTTGGGCAGTACTTATTTACCAAGCTATGATAATTTTCTAATCCAGACGTGTGAGAATATTTGTTAATTTGTTTAAGATTCTTTAATAGCTTTTTATCCAAGACAATTTTCTCCAGTTTTGCGTAGGCATCGCTTTCAATATCCAACCATTTTTTCACGCTTGCTTTTTCTGCGCTTAAAGGTTCATGGCCATAATTAGGATAATTTTCTAGGTCTGTAAATTCGTGGATGTTTCTGATGTGGTATAATACCGACTTCCACATATCGATCAATACTTCTTTATCGCCTTCGCAGTTTTCAGAACAGTACCAAAGATGTCTGTTTATAGTTTTAACCCAAGGCAATAATTCTTTTCCAGATTCTTTTTTTGCTGCGTTCAACAATTTAGATCGGATTCCTTTAGCTAGATGCCATATGTCAAACTGATGATCAATTGTTGGGTGATAATCTCTTAGATAGGCCCTGCACTGAATGTGTCTGTCAGTGGTTATTTGCCTGATTTCAATTCCTTTTTCTATCAGTCTTGTCAAACTCCTTTTTAATCCTAAAAGTTCCATGTTTCCAGAAATATAATTTGTTTCAGATTTATTTATTAGTTCATAATGAATAATCTGATCACTCTCCTGATCCATCAGTGTGTAAACGGCATCTTTTGAGCAATAACCAGGTGAGCTGCATCTTCCATCACCAGAAACACTTAAATCGTTTTTTTCATTAATACTGCTTAAAACCTCACTTTGCTCTGCCACCCACGCGTTATTAATTTCTGGAATCACAAAGTTACGCTGTAGAGAATAAAAAGTAGTTTTGCTAATCCCTCTCATGCCCATATCTTCAAAAAACGAATTAATTCGATGATAAGTGGCCCCAGTTAACAAGATAGATGAAGCAATTAGAAGGTTTCCACATGGCATTTTTCCAAGGACTGGTTGCGATTTCCATATATTAGTATGACCATCCAAACAATTAAAGGTAATGGTAAGCTGGCTTCCCTCATTTTGCGATTTTTTAATTGTATTTTTGTCAACCACACGGATGCATGAATCCCAACCGCATATAATTCGGCTTAGCAAATTATCCAAATTGCTTTTAAAAACCACAAACTTGGCCTCTTTTACAAACCGTTCTGGAATATGTTCATCGTCAATTTGAAATGAAAAGTCATCAGGGTCATATTCATCATCATCATCGGAGTTTGGAATGTATAACGAAGTTTCAGAGGCATTTTCAGTTATTGAAGTTTCAAAAGATTCCGAAATAGAAAGGTTTTCCATAATTGGTGATAAAAAAATCTGACTTTTTTCCCTTTGGAATAGGAGTAGACTGAAACTGTGTTATATTTTTTTTACGATTCATATCTTCCCAGACTTTTGTAGATACACTAGGACTATCTACCGGATTTAGGGGATTTAAAGAAGCTTGAAAAACTGGATAAGAATGATCTCGTAACGCTGATGAAAGTTTAAGAGCTTTTGATTTCTGAATTTCAAGTTCAATCTGAGCCTCGCACACATCCGTAGAGAAATCTGAAGTTGTTACTGTTGTTTGAGTTTCAACTGAAGTTAATCTTGGTTTCAAAATTTTAATGAAAACTCCATCAGTTTGTGTTTCTTGATGTGACACAGCACGTGGCTGCGATAATTCAACAACTGAGTCAGGTATAAAATTAGCAGCTTCATTCCCATAAGATAAGGAAGCGCTATCAGGAGTTTCAATGTTGAATAGTGTCGGAAAAGCACCTTCTATCAGTTTCTTCTTAATAACTTTATTCAAAAGCTTGCCTTTTACGTCAATTTCGAAGCAATCTTCCTTAAAATGTACCTCACACACTTTATATGGGGTATTCTTCAAAACAAACCCTTCTTCAAACTCCAATTTCCTATTATGTTTTGGCCAAGGCTTAGGTTTTGTTACCTCTTGATAGAAAGTTTTTACTTTATCTTCGGCATTTTCAGTCCATCGGAGAGCAAGCCGGGGATTTTTTACAAAATTCGGAATAGAGAAAAATTTTATATTTTTGTTTGATTACTTATTACGACAGCCTTTAATGATACAAAACGACATTTTAAAAAATATTCGGAAAACTAGTTTAGGACACAAAACTATCGGCGTCAATCGTAACTAGCAGACGAAGCGTATCAGTTGTTTTCGAAGAAAGACCGTCATTGGACGGAAAGTTTGGCGATTGAAAACCCGAAAAAAGAATGACGTTCAACAATTTAAAATTTTCATAAAAATGGCGCGCAGCGGCGGGTTTCGGGATAGATTTAATTTCTATTTATTTATTAATGATTTCTTTTTTTTGTTGTTTTGAATCTTTTTATGTATTATGTATGTGTAGCTCTACCGATTTAATAAGGTTTTTAACTAAGGTGCACTTTTCCTTTAAATTGTAAGTAAATCCAAATTTTGTTCAAGTAGTTCTGGTCAGTAGATTATTACTAGAACCTAATTTAGTTCAGGCCTAGAACTTGACTATGTTGTAAATAGAACTAAATTAAGTTTAAGCCAAGAACTTGCCTAAGTTACTAATAGACCTAAATTAAGTTTAAGACAAGAACTTGACGAAGTTGCGAAAACCACACAGTTTTGTTCAGAACAACAACATGACTAAGTTACTTATACAACAAAAATTTGCTCAAGCAGAGACCTTGCCTAAGTTACAACTAGAACAAAATTTTCTTCAGGACAAGAACTTGACTAAGTTACTAATAGAACTGAATTTTGTTCAGACCAAGAACTTACCTAAGTTTCAAACAGAACAGTATTTAGTTCCGGTCTAGAACTAGACTATGTTCCAAATGCAACAGAATATCGTTTATGCTAAAAACTCGATGAAGTTCTAAATAAAACAACCTAGTGCTGTTCAATATTGAACAGAAAGAGTGCTGTTCTACTAAAAACAAATCCCTGTTCTAAATAGGGGACAAGCGGTCAGAACAGGGAATCGTTCAAATTTCAACATTTTTTTAGAGTGTATCCACTCATTAAATCTAACGAAATAATGTACTTTGGCTTATTCAAACCCAACAAAATGTCTTCCACCGTAGGAAAGGGATAAGGGTCAAGCTTAGTATCCTTACTATGTGCTCTGTAATCCACACAGAATCTCCATCCGCCCTCCTTCTTAGGTGCAAGGCATATTCCTTAGGACCATGGGCTTTGGGAAGGACGTATTTGTCTAGCCTTTAGCATTTTATCTCTATGTTCCAAGGTGATTGCTCTTTTTGCTTCTGTACAACGATAGGCAAATTTTCTAATAGGCTTTCTGTCTCCTGTATCTATTTTGTGTGTATTCATATGTGTACGACATGGCTTAGATGCTGTTATCGCAGGATAGTTTGTTAATAAGGCCTTAAGTTCCTGGATTTGTAAAGGTGGCATAGTACTTTCCTTAAATGCAGGACTTGAATCTTGCTTATCACCGGCCGAATAAAGAGTACCAATCGATATCGGGGGTACCGGTAGCAAAGCATAAGATTTAGTGTTAGCTAGATGTGTCATAAGGAACAGGTTCCTCAGAGTCCTTGTCGGGAATCGATGTGGGTTGAAATCGATCAGTAGAACGATATAGCTTAAGATGAATGTTTCCCCGTTGCTACCTCCTCAATTACGTAACGTAATGCGTCCAGTTTCTCAAAAAACCGATACGGACCATCCCATTTAGGAGCCAATTTAGCAGAAAAATAGGATGCACCATGGGAAAGGGGGTGTACTGCCTTCCATAAAAACATGCCTACATCTAATTCCCATTCATCCGTACGCTTATTATAATAATGTTGCTGGTTAGCCTGCATACGATCTATATAAGTCCTAACGGCTAAAACATCTGCCTGTAATTGGCTAACCCTATATTCCAATCTATCACCCAACTGAGCTAAGTCAGGGGGTTGGAAAGGATCCAAAGGGAGTTCCCATGGTAAGCGAGCCTCTCGACCATGATTTAAATAAAATGGCGTACGGCCAGTAGTCTCATGAGGTCTTGTGTTGAGAGAGAACTCTAACACATTTGAGTTACGATCCCAATGTCGATGTTAATAGCTTACATATATGTCTTACATAATTCCTATAGACTTGTTAACTCGTTCTGTAGCGTTAGTTTGTGGGTGATAAGGGGTAGTGAAGGTGCATGCGTAACGTGGTTTTTATGCAACTTGAGTATTTTAGGATAAGTGGGACAGTTAGGTGAAATTACGGGAAATATTCATAACCATATTCCTTTAGACTAAAATAAATATACGGCGATATACCTTTAAAATAAATTAATTAACCTTGCATACCGCCTTATTGGCTTATGGTTTATGGTTTAAAATGAAACTTTCTTCCCCCGGGGCTTGAAGGGTTGGTTAGCGGGAACCCAGCGTTTTACGCTGGATGAACGCAGGTAATACTTTTGGCTCGTGGTTGCTTTGTGCGCATATCGTGGCCGTCCCCTCTGAGCTGTTATCTTATTAAGTTATCTGAGTTCTTTAGCAGTAGAAATCGTTTCCCACATACACGTTTGAGAAGTATAGTCCCCCTGTCCTATTGACCCCAAAAACACCGAAGGTTACCTATGGTTCCTTTGTCAAATATTTTAAAATAGAATTTATCACAGTCAAGGGGTTATTGTATATATTGTATATAATGTATAAAGTACGATCGAGCCGCCGCTATCTGAAGAATGAGATTGCACCCCACAAGCCGCCAAGGAAACAAAGCCAGCCGCGCGATAATCGCGCCCGAAAGATAACGCGTGTTCGTGAAACCACCACGCGGAAAAACAAAAGATGCCAGGGTTGCCGTAAGACGGACCAAATGTATATAAGTGACTGTTTTTGTTTTGTTTTATATTATTATTATTTTGGATGGGTTAGTAATAGGGTTGTATTGTCAGGAATGTGCAGAATGAAGTTTTAGGATTATTGATTATTGTTTTAAGTTGTTTGAGGTTAGGTTAATGCATACGTAAGATTGTAGTTTAAGTTTAAACTCAATGTGTTACATATGATGCATATTAAATTCAATGATTCCATGTTAACCTTCCGTATCCATAATTGAAATTAATCATATCCCTAGTTGATACCAATGGTAGATTCGCAACCTCCCTAATAGTGTGGAGGTATGCGGAAGAACCCGGATGATATAAAATAAGGCAAGTTATTTGAGCGCAGGAATTAGCCGGATGCGATGAGCCAAGGTTTGGTAAAGGTTCATGGATACTGAGTTTAAAGGTTTACACTCATTGCTTCGAAAGTTAGTTCCTGAAGAAAAGACGTTGAGATGTTTTGTAGTTTACTTAATTTATTTAATATATATAGACAAATAGATAACACAACTGTGGATAGTGTTAGCAAATTCACTCGGTACGATAATCCGACGTTTACCAGAAAATGACAGAGAAGAATGTCAACTTGATATTTTAGATGTAGCTATAAAACATTTGAAAAACAGAAAGTCGGCAAACAAATAAATTTACATTCTTAACATTACATTTCTATAAATTTATTTCACAAAGTACAAATCCACGTCAAGAATAAATAAAATCTAGTTATGTATCAATCCTGGAGTTATTACATATTGCCAGGCAACCTCTCCCTCTGGAGTCGAAAAATACTCCGCCAATTTTTCCCAAATCAGTAATTCCTGGCAGCAGTAGGTGCTATATTTACAAGGGCTTTAGCAGGGTTTTGCCTAAATCTGAATGCCTTCGTCATCAAAATGGTCTGCGTAGACAGTTGGGCAATAAATCTTGCTACCGCTTTTCGATTCTTCTTTCATCAAAAAATTATGCAAACCACAATTGCCTTGACAATAGCATCCACATTGTCTGGAAGCATGGCAGTTGCTTCTCCTGTTGAAATAATATCTGACTTTCCAAAGCAAATTTTTTGTTGTCTTCCCTTTAATAAAATCAATAGTTGATCAAACCTATCAGGGCTCATTCTAGTTTAGTTCTGGAAATACCTATGATCATGTAAGTCGATCGAAGCTGAACGAATAAAAATATAATAACTTCTATTTATTGGCCAAGGCATGGATATACATATTATTAGATACGTACCAAAGATCCAAAATCTCCCTCAGTTTTTCGATTGAGCCAAATTGGTTCAACCCACCAACGTTTACCTCTTCTTTGTTTATTTTTTAAGTACTAATAACTTTAATAAGATAATTTTCTTTAGAATAAGCAAACATTGACGTGCTTTCTCCGCCATTTTAAAACAGTAATAAAAATAAGCAAGAGCTGGAGCTGGAACTGTCTCCTACAGCGCGCATTTCAAACGCATCCATGAAAATAGGAGTCGCATAGAAACTTCTCCTCGCTCTCGTTTACTCGCAAAAAATTACACTCCAAAACTTCGCTAGGAACGTCGCGACGCTTACAAGGGACCATGAAAACGGGGCTTAAATGACTGTGTCGCGCGTAATTACTCTTATATACAAAGGTCGCCCAATGATAGGCTTGACTAACTGAAATACACCAATTATGAATGTAATCTGCAATGATACACACTGTTTCAAATACTATCAATATTTCTTTAATTATTTAGTACAAAATTTTAACTATTATGTTGAATCGTCATTTGACGTCGGATAATCATTGAGTTTAGTGCTGTTGCTGTGCTCTTGAGTCTTTGACGCTTTACGTTTCATAGACTTAATTTGTTTTCGAGCTATATAACATTTCGTGTTGATGGCCTATGAATGAACTTCATGGTATATTCAACATTTTGAAATTGTTTCTGTAGGTATGCTAAACACATGAGACAGGACAAGAATTAACCTGGATATATGCCCTTGTAATCACTCGACGTCGTACAATACATAATAGCTAACTTTTATATATTTATATGGAAAATAGACGTTTGCTTCAAAAGAGTACGCCGGCCATTTAGAGATCTGACCATAATCTTAATAGCTAGAGGAAAACCACGATTGCCCAACAGGATGTAATGCAACGTCATAATACATGTATAGTTGTCTCATGCAAAACCCACTAAGTAGTATAGACCCACACTTCGTACCTCCGTAGGTGTAGAATGTAGGTGTAGAGTGTAGGTGTAGAATGTCAAGGTCACTGTGTCATTGACCTATGACGTCATTATGCCACACCCCCTGGGAAACTCCCGAGCGCCCCCTCGCGGTAAACTCGCGCGCCCCCTCGCGGGAAAACTCGCGCGCCCCCTGGCGGGAAAACTTGCGCGCCCCTCGCGGGAAAACCCGCGCGCCGGCTCGCGGGAAAACACCTGTCAGTCTCTTCTACAGCTGTATCTGTGACGTAATTGATAAGAGAGAGAGAGAGAGAGCTTTAAACGTACATTGACAAGGGTTAAATCTTCTACAACTGTATCTGTGACGTCATTAATAACAGACGAGAATGGATAGCTTGAAACGTACATTGACAAGGGCTAAATCTTCTACAATTGTGACGTCATTGATAAGAGACGAAGCTGAATGGATAGCTTTAAACGTACATTGACAAGGGCTAAATCTTCTACAATTGTGACGTCATTGATAAGAGACGAAGCTGAATGGATAGCTTTAAACGTACATTGACAAGGGTTAAATAGAAAATCTTTCTTTGAGAAAGTGTAATTATGGAAAATAAGTTAAGCCGAGTGTATTATAACAGTGAAAGTCCTCTCAGTTACGGCAGGGAGGAAAGGGAGAAGCCGCCTAATGCTAACAGAACTCGTATCTAGCGGGTAGGGGTTGAAAACGGGGGTATGAAATACTATGTTCTCTCTCTCTACCTTGGGTCATTCGTTGGATCATTGAGCATGCGCGAATAGTCGCTACATGAGATAAAAACTTTGGATTTTGCGCAGTAGCGCTCGCGGTGGCCCGGGCGATACTACCCCCGTTGGCTGGGAAATTTACTTCCCCCACCCAAAAGAGAGACACCTCGCGCTATTCACGCGGCATCTCCCTTTCTCTCCCTGGTTACGGTAGCGCAAAGCAATTGAAACAAGAAGTGAAAAATGTTTCGAAGAAAAAAATTAAAACATGGCTTCAGTCTCAGACAACATATACCATTCACAAATCAAGGAGGATATACTTTCCAAGAAATCGTACTTACGTTACAACAGCCAGTGAAGTATTTCAGTGCGACTTGATCGATCTACGAAATCTTAAAAAATATAATAAAGGGTTTCAATATATTCTAACTATTATTGATATCCTCTCAAAATATGCTTGGAGTCTTCTTTTGAAAAATAAAACTAGTAAAGAGGTTTTGAAAGCTTTGCGGAGAGTTATTAAAGAAAGAAAGCCGTTACGAATTAATGTTGATCAAGGTAGTGAATTTTTATCAAAATTGTTTAAAGATTATTTAAGAAAAGAGGGAATAAGTCTTTATACTAGTGTAGGTGCGATTAAATGCGGAGTAATTGAAAGGTTTAATAGAACTTTAAAGGATAAAATCTTCAAGTTGTTAACTAGAACGAAGAAACTAAATTACATTGATGCCTTACCAAAAATAATGAAATCCTACAATGCAACTGTACATTCAAGTACTGGTTTCGCTCCTGTTGATGTCAATGAGAAGAAATTCCACCACAGAAATTGTATTAGTCTTAGACGTCGATATGATGTCCAACGATAACCTCCACGAAATGTTCCTGTAGTATGCCTGAGAAAATAGGCTCTTTCTCGAATTTCGAAAAGATGATAAAACTGTTTACGTTGTACCCGCATTCGAAATGAAAGAAATAGCCCAAATACCCAAGGATAAAACGGACAACGTTTGGAAATGATGGATGCCCACCTCTTTTACATCGAGCTTTGTTGGAAATGTCAGAAACATATTGACTACGAAGCCTGGTATAGAGAACCAATGACTAATAAGTTAGCTGTCATTTTTGAAGTCTTGTGGAGAGATCCTTGGGAACCTTTCTTCTTCAGCAGAAATTCAGCGCCTTATTATGATGAAAGGTTTAGACAATATGGCTTTAATCGTATAAGTCAAGTAAGACCAAGATACCACCGTGTGTAGAAAGAAGAAACCATCGATAATTAACCCATTTATTAATATCTTTGCAGGTTTGCGAATTACACGTTGTAGGATACAAATTTTCAGTTTTAAATAACGCTTTTGTCATCCATAAGGGCCTGAAAATGGCCAACTCATTCCATAAAGAAAAGGATACCGATCAAGAAAAGAACCGTATCTTATTTCGACAGTTCAAAACTGAACTAAAGGAAAAATATCCAGACTCCTCCAGGAGGTTTTACTGATCTCAAAGCTTCCATTTACATGAAAAATATAAAACGTACAAAAAAGAAGTAATTTATCAGGTTAGTTTTAAAGAGTAAGTAAAAAGAAAATCAAATCTACCTTACATTGTGTATAAAAACAATGGTCCCGGAAGCTTTGGAACAGATTTTGGCTATTAGGAAAAAAACTGTCTCCATTGAGGAACTCTATTTAGATAATATAGGAGTTAAATGGTGTATATTCGTACAAGTTATTCTTATAATGACGTGATTTAATGTAAAGATTTGTATTTTAAAATAGGGAATTTGCCCATAAACTTGCATTGGTTTTGATAAGTAATCCAAATGTACCTTTTCATACTTTGGACCTATCAAATTACCTAAAAGAAGATAAAGGTAATATATATACTAACGAAAAAAGAAATATCAAAGACAAATAAATAACAACAATAGCTCTTCATTGTATTTATTAATTAAATATCTCTTGTCAATTAATTGTAAAGAAAAACAGAAAATAAATGTTACCAACAAACATTGTGGTGAACTTTTTATGAGGATACTATTTCTGTATTTTTCATAATAACGCTGAACTACCTATCTGAATGAGGTTGAATTCAGGGTTCGTACAAACCTGGGAAACTGGGAAAACTAAGACAAATAAATAACTTTCAAAAATTCAGTGTTTTTTCTTCTTGGCGGTCTAGTGTAAACATGTTTTACTGTGCTTTGGTGTGTTTTATTGTAGTTTAAGTGTATTTTATTGTGTTTTACTGTGCTTTATTGTAGTTTTATTATACCTTAGTGTAGTTTTAGAGTGTTTTATTGTAGTTTTATTGTACCTTAGTGTATTTTTACGTGGTATAATGTAGTTTTAGAGTGTTTTATTGTACTTTTATTGTACTTTTAGTGTATTTTATTGTGTTTTACTGTATTTTATTGTAGTTTTATTGTACTTTTAGTGTATTTTATTGTGTTTTACTGTGTTTCATTGTAGTTTTATTGTACCTTATTGTGTTTTACTGTGTTTTGGTTTGGTTTTATTGTGTTTTTATTGTAGTTTTAGTGTATTTCAGTGTATTTTGTTGTAATTTAAGTCATTTGTCATAAATGCACAAAGTTTCTGTAAGACTCAATATCATATTGATCATAATAATACGTGGAACAATTATTTGTCTTAGTTTTCCCAGTTTCCCAGGTTTGTACGAACCCTGAATTCAACCTCATTCAGATAAGTAGTTCAGCGTTATTATGAAAAATACAGAAATAATATCCTCATAAAAAGTTCACCACAATGTTTATTGGTAACATTTATTTTCTGTTTTTCTTTACAAATTGACAAGAGATATTTCATAAAGAAATACAATGAAGAGCTATTGTTGTTATTTATTTGTCTTTGATATTTCTTTTTTCGTTAGTAAATATATTACCTTTATCTTCTTTTAGGTTATTTGATAGGTCCAAAGTATGAAAAGGTACATTTGGATTACTTATCAAAACCAATGCAAGTTTATGGGCAAATTCCCTAATTTAAAATACAAATCTTTACATTAAATCACGTCATTATAAGAATAACTTGTACGAATATACACCATTTAACTCCTATATTATCTAAATAGAGTTCCTCAATGGAGACAGTTTTTTCCTAACAGCCAAAATCTGTTCCAAAGCTTCCGGGACCATTGTTTTTATACACAATGTAAGGTAGATTTGATTTTCTTTTTACTTACTCTTTAAAACTAACCTGATAAATTACTTCTTTTTTGTACGTTTTATATTTTTCATCGAGATCAGTAGCACCTCCTGGAGGAGTCTTGATATTTTTCCTTTAGTTCAGTTTTGAACTGTCGAAATAAGATACGGTTCTTTTCTTGATCGGTATCCTTTTCTTTATGGAATGAGTTGGCCATTTTCAGGTCCTTATGGATGACAAAAGCGTTATTTAAAAACTGAAAATTTGTATCCTACAACGTGTAATTCGCAAACCTGCAAAGATATTAATCAATGGGTTAATTATCGATGGTTTCTTCTCTCTACACACGGTGGTATCTTGGTCTTACTTGACTTATACGATTAAAGCCATATTGTCTAAACCTTTCATCATGATAAGGCGCTGAATTTCTCGTGAAGATGAAAGGTTCCCAAGGATCTCTCCACAAGACTTCAAAAATGACAGCTAACTTATTAGTCATTGGTTCTCTATACCAGGCTTCGTAGTCAATATGTTTCTGACATTTCCAACAAAGCTCGATGTAAAAGAGGTGGGCGTCTATCATTTCCAAACGTTGTCCGTTTTATCCTTGGGTATTTGGGCTATTTCTTTCATTTCGAATGCGGGTACAACGTAAACAGTTTTATCATCTTTTCGAGATTCGAGAAAGAGCCTATTTTCTCAGGCATACTCCAGGAACATTTCGTGGAGGTTATAGTTGGGCATCGTATCGACGTCTAAGACTAACACAAATTCTGTGGTGGAATTTCTTCTCGCCACCTTACGTAATAACGTTATAACTTGGAGGTAGGTTAGGTTTAGACACGTTAGGACGAGTCCTTGCGTTTGGTGTTGGCCTGTAAACGGGGTAGCCTCTGCCTCTACCGTTGGCTTTAGTACGATACTAATAGAAAAATTAGATGTGAATTGTTTTGAATACGAATGATTTGAAAGGAGAGTATTTACACGCTTACTTTTCTGTGATTGTATTTTGAAACTAAGTACTGGTATTTGATTCCGTTTGAGCTGTCAAATCTTTGTTCCTTTTGTAAGTATAACTCTACACCCGTATCAGTCCTTTTCCAGTAAGACATTGCAGACCCAAACCTCTACTGTATCCGCTACGTTATGAACTTGACACATTTTCATTTAAAAATGATAAAACTTTACCGCCACCCCATAATATACGTTACTTACGTGTACCTTTTAATTTCCATTAAAACAATACCAAAATCAAAATAAACTCCTTGACAAAAGGTTCAAATTCTGAGTCAAAACTAAAAATTACAATGGATTGCGCAACTTCCAGCAGGGAATTTCCCAATAGACGGCGCACGGTGTTTTCCCGCCAATGACGTCACAGATACAGTTGTAGAAGAGACTGACAGGTGTTTTCCCGCGCAGTGTTTTCCCGCGAGGGGGCACGCAAGTTTTCCCGCGAGGGGGCGCAGCCGCCAGGGGGCGCGCGGGTTTTCCCGCGAGGTGGCGCGCGGGAGTTTCCCAGGGGGGCGTGGCATAATGACGTCATAGGTCATTGACACAGTGACCTTGACATTCTACACCTACGGAGGTACGAAGTGTGGGTCTATACCACTCCACTAAACCTCTAATGACCGGCGTGTCCCTCTTCGCATGTTTCTTTAAGTAGGTAATGAAACGGTCATTAACATGCTGCTTACGACTATTCAATTTTCTACCAGTAATAGCGTCGATAATAATTATGTTGATAGAAGTCTTGGCATAATTGCTACCAAGCGCTGATCGTTCACTTACGCCTTTTCAGTGTAACGTGAATCCAGAAATGCGCGTATAGCTGCGCCAGGTGTCGTGCTGCGAGCTTTTATACTATGTTTTATGTTTTCCGCAACATAATACCCGCAACCAGTTACAGTTCGATTTATTGCGACAAACCAAATTGATGTAACTAGTGTCTGCTCTTTAATGAAAAATATATACTTGACGTCCTCGAGAAGGTCCAGGCATGTTTCTTAATATGGGAAGATTAGGCTAAGGATTTAAATAGTATAGTAAGTCGACACGCAAAAAAAACGTATATTTATATCACCTCATGCTGTGTTGGCAGGGCAATTAGAACGCTGGTCAATAGGACGTCATTTGGAAGATCCGCCCCCAATTTTCTTTGCTTAGTCATTGGGAATTGCATTCAGTCTAATAGATGTGAACGACTAACCTCATTTACCTCCATAATTGTTTTAAAAACATCAATAGTTTCATCGGGCACTAAAAATCAATAATGATAATACACAATTAATATTTCATTAGGGTTTAAAGGGAGTGGTTAATCAACTACTGAAATAGGGAAGAGTACTTCACCAACGAGATCTTTCTTAAACACATGAGAAGACACTTCTTTACTTAAAATTGGTAAAGTACGTCATAAGCTTGTTTAATTTAGACATATCTGCCAATAAGAAAGTTTTTCGGTGAACACTTCAAATAAATATTAGTCAATTACCAATATTTCCCGGCAGTATCGGATTATTTGCGGCTTGAATCGTGGTGTTCATGACATCATGGTTCTTTTCTGCATCTTCCTTTTCACCATCTTCAGGCATGATATTATTGGTCGCAGGTTCCAATTCATCAAGACGTCTGAAGGACATATCTTTGATATTTTCTGGTGCATCTTTATTATGAGGTTCGAGATCCGCAACAAGATTGTGGCGGTAATGCCCCACCGGCTAAACGTTAGGTGGCTTTGACTCACTCTCTTGTGCTAGCGAAAGGAATGACCCAACATCTTTCTCCGCCTGACTGTAAGTCAGTTTGACGTTTCAATACATCTATCTAATTTAATTGTGTTGTGGTGTTCGATATCGTATCCATCTCTTCAGTACACATACTTTCGTGAGAAAAGTCATCACATTCATGTAGACTGTTGGTATACATCGATTTTGTCCGTTTGACTCTTATTGTGAAGGTCAAGATCTGCAAAAAAGATAGTGGATTTAAGTACAAAGTGAGTAGGCGTGACGTGGGGTCACTATGACTCACTGTCTCGCGTAAACAAAGGAAGTGCCACTATTTGCTTCTAAATGTTACATTTGGCCAGACTGACGTCCTTTTTTCGTTGTTTTAATTGTATCTTCTTGGATTGAAGTTCCTTAGTTGTGGCTTCCCTTTTTCTTTTTGTGACAAAGTTCTGATAACGTCATCATCCAAATTCATATATAGCATTCCCAACACCACCTCTGGGGTTTTATGTTGAATTTTAGCCTTTAATATATCCATTTCTTGTTGAAGATACTCGTAGTCTGTAACAGAAAAGTAACCACGTAAGTTGAATAATATCAAAAGTGGAGGTGTTGTTTGTTCCTATTTTGGGCATTCAGTGTTTAGGCCTAGTCGTCAGATATGTGCACGGTTGTGAGGTCTGATAATCAGAATATACAACTAGTAAACACAAAGTTGGCTGCACAGGTTGAAATTACCTCTTGATACGTACAACATATCTACTGAATTATCCAGATATACTCCGTTATATTCAATAATAAATTGCCGTTATTATTACACTGCAGCCATTATTATTAATAAATTGTTAACGTTTTGGATTAAAAGGACGCTGTAAGCCTTGGCCCTAACCCTATTTTCTGGATCAATTTCATTTATTCAAAAGAACACAACGCCTTACTAAGCCTTGGTACTTAAGACAGTTTACATAAAAACGAAACATTTGGTTTTACTTAACATCACGGACATGTGGAACGTGTGCAACAAAGGGTCGTTTACCCTTGGACCAGCGGACTTTCGTAGTTGCTGATTTAAGCATTTCGCATTTATTAATGAAAGCGTCTTCTTTCGCTATGCTTATTTTATCATCCTCGATCCAATACACAAGGACATATTTTGAGGCTTTCGCGTCCTTGTTTGGCGTGAATTCTAGAGGTCCAGTATTCATCCAAGTTACACTATTGCGTTCCTCTCAAGCATAATTTAAAATTGTTTCTCTAGTAACTCTTTAATATTGTACATCTCATACTGATATCAGCTTGTCTGACGTCATATAGTCACTACAGAGTGGTGTGAGTTTCACGCATATATCACCTATGTAATCAATCAAAATGCGATGTGACCATTGAGACAGCCGTTCACTAACGAATTACCACTCAAACATTGTTGTTTTTTGACGCAAGATGGACTCTGGAACTAACTGGCTACAAACTTTTTATTAATTTAATTAAAACAATAAAGTTAATTTCCAGAAACACTGACCGGCAACTGACAACTGATATCTGAATGTCATTGGGTTATATAGTTAAAGGCATCTCGATAAAAAATAAAAGGTTACAAGAATGACCGCGATGCATAAAAAACACAAGTATAAAAAATAGAATTTGGATATAGATAAAAAAGAACCGTTATTATCTCTAATTTACAACAGTCCCTCTTAAGATCGGTGGTTTCAATTTTCTATCCAGGAGGTGGTTATTTAATTATTTCCAGTCCCAGGGCTTTGATGCAGAAGAGGTGCTTCGGACGGAACAGGCTCTTTGTACAGATGTCCGCTGGAATTTCCTCTGTTGGTAGATACCGCAAGGCTATATGTCCCTGGTCGTAGGTGTCTCGAACGAAGTGGTGCTGGATATCAATGTGCTTGGTTCTGGCATGGGAAACAGGATTCTGAACGAGTTTCTGGGCACCCTGGTTGTCGTTGTACAGCTCGATTGCCTGAACTGATACTCCAAGTTCGTTGAGAAGTCCTTTGAGATATATGGCTTCTTTGGTTGCGTCGGACATTGCCATATATTCTGCTTCTGTACTGGACAAGGCAACGGTTCGCTGTTTCCGTGCTTCCCAGGATACTGCAGCGCCGGTTAGTTTGAAGACATATCCAGTATAAAACTTTCTATCTTTCGGACAGCCTCCATAGTCCGCGTCAACGAAACCCTGGATTGGCAATCCGGTCTTCCGATAAAGCAACCCATGATGAAGAGTTCCCTTCAGGTATCTTAGAACTCTTTTCCCGGCAATCCAATGAGTTTCGTCATAGCTTGTGTTTTAACTGGCTCAATGCGCTGACTGAATACGCCATATCCGGTCGTGATGACACTACCAGGTACATGAGTGAGCCGACCAGAGATTGATACGGGATACGACTGATGTCTTCTGCTACTGGGTTTTCTGGATTTTGCAACTTGTTGTTGGCATCCATTGGAGTCGCTATTGCTTTGGAGTCTTGCATGTTGAAACGTTTCAGGACCGTTTCTGCATATTTCGCTTGGGAAATCCGGATGGTATTTTGTTTTAGATCTTGGTGAAATTCCACTCCGAGACAGTGATGGATTGGCCCCAGGTCCTTCATATCGAATTTTCTCCCAAGTTCAAGCTTTACATCAGTCATCCAATCCGGGTTGTTGCTTGCAAGGATCAAATCGTCGACGTAGACTCCAATGATCATAACATCTTCCGCGACTCTTAAAACGTATAAGCAGGGATCGCTCTTCAATGGTGTCATTCCAATCTCCGAAAGTCTTTGATGTAACTTCTTGTACCATTGACGGCCCGATTGTTTTAGGCCGTAGAGGAATTTCTCGATGCGACAGACTTTATGTCCCTCTTCTTCTAGGTCCCAGGTCCATTTCTGTGCTCTGGCAATGATCGACTTGTCGAACCGGGTTGACTTGACGATTTCTTCTAGAGATTATGTTAATCCTTCCGGGACGACCATATACAGGGTGTTTCTGAAAAGTCCATCACAAATTAAGGGGCGTGTTTATGGGACCAAACTGAGCGGAAAGTACCAAAGAACATGGGGTGTACAACATTTTGTTACGGAGATATGGCCTTCCAAACATTCGCCCCTAAAACAAGGAAATATCCAAAAATGAGGAGTAACACTTAAGACCGACTAACCAGCTTGTTTAAAATTACTAGACAATTTCAATAGCCTTTAATCGAACAATTGATTTCTACCTTTACTAATCAGTAGCGTATAAATGAGTAGAAGTATGCCTACGGTGGTAATGTAAAATTAATCCCAAGTGACATGATGTTTCAAGATCTTCCCAGCACCAAGTAAAATGGTTCTGATTGAAGGGACTTTTATTAGCACAGCGTAAACAACGTTATTTTCAGGAATTAGTCCAAATGTCCACGGGCGGCATAACAAAAACGAGGCAGTCTTTCGAATGATACTTGGACATGTTGGAAGATCCCTGGCTTGTTCCTGTTATCTCAAACCGTAAAAAGCTACGCAAATCTTCATCATCACGGACAACACTCTTGTACGTTAGGTATGACCTTGAGAAAACCTAAAAGGACATCTCGAATGTATTTGAAAAACCCATCTCCAATTAAGGGGCGTGTTGTTTGTTTCCAACAGAGTAAAGCTCGCCCAGAGAACAATTACAATGCAGAGCCACGTTTCGGCGTTAATGGCCCACAAAGGTGGTCCCAAACAAAAGAACAAACTTTAATTTGTTTCGTTCAGTAAGTATTTCATGTGTCATAGATAAAACGCCATGATTAATGCACAAAGAAAATGTTATTGACAAGTTTTCGGACCGCGATGCTGAAATGTGGTGGTGCACCATCGTGCATGAACCACATTCTGTTTATTAAACCTAAGGGTACGTCTTCGAGTAGTTCTGGTAAATCGTCCCGTAAGAACTACAAGTAAGCCACACCGTTTAACCTGGGCTCTAGGAAATATGGCCCAATTAAATTGTCACCCACAATACTACACCACACGTTTAAGCTGAATTGTACTTTGTGAATTCTAACGCAAGTTGCGTGTGGTTTTTTCTTAATCAGCAAACCAATTGGCGGCTGCTTGTTTTTGGATCGTCCTCGAAAATAGTGAGAACTTCGCCTATTCTTAAAAAACAGAGCACTATGTTTTTTAAGAAAGGAATAAAAGAGGTTTCACGTACATGTGTTTGTTTTATTAAACTCATAATTCAACGAAGTCTGTTACAATGCCTTTCTTCACAAATGCCGAATATGCGGATATGCACCTAATGTATGGACTAGCCGAGGGGAATGCCGCTGCAGCTGTACGCTTGTATCAGGAAAGATTTCCGCAGAGGCGACTACCAAATCGACTGACGTTCGAGGCTGTGGACAGACGTTTGAGGCAAGATGGACGAATCCAACCGGCTGGACCTCAACCTAGAGCGAGAGCCATCCCAGAGGCCGTAGAAGACGAAGTTCTCACCATTTTCGAGGACGAGCCTGAATCAAGTACCCGCCAAGTTGGTCGCCGATTAGGCGTAAACCACACGCTCGTGTGGAAAATCCTCAGAAGCCACCGGTTTCATCCTTTCCATGTTCAAAAAGTTCAAGGTTTGAATCCAGCGGACTACCCACGACGCACGGCGTTTTGTCAGTGGTTTCTGGCTAAAGTAAACGATATCGATTTCCCACGGGATTTGTTGGTTACTGACGAAGCTAACTTTTCACGGGATGGTATTATTAACTTACATAATAAACATCAATGGTCCCAGCTAAACCCCCACGCAACTTGCGTTAGAAGTCACCAAGTACAATTCAGTTTAAACGTGTGGTGTGGTATTGTGGGTGACAATTTAATTGGGCCATATTTCCTAGAGCCCAGGTTAAACGGTGTGGCTTACTTGCAGTTCTTACGGGACGATTTACCGGAACTACTCGAAGACGTACCCTTAGGTTTGGTAAACAGAATGTGGTTCATGCACGATGGTGCACCACCACATTTCAGCATCGCGGTCCGAAATTATCTTAACGCGACCTTCCCTTTGCGGTGGTTAGGTCGAGGTGGACCTGTGGAGTGGCCTGCTCGATCACCCGATCTGAACCCTTGTGATTTCTTTCTTTGGGGCCACCTGAAAGACTTAGTTTATCAGACTGAAGTGCCCGATGTTGAAGAGCTACGTCGACGAATAATTCACGGCTGTCAAACAATTCGCGAAACTCCAGGCATTTTTCAACGTGTAAGGGAATCATTTGTAAGACGTGCTAATGTGTGCCTTAACGCGGGTGGTGAACACTTTGAACAATTTTTGTAACTAGATGCAATTAAATGTTAAAACTTGTCAATAAATTCATTTTCTTCGTGCATTAATCATGGCGTTTTATCTATGACATGAAACACTTACTGAACGAAACAAATTAAAGTTTGTTCTTGTTTTTGGGACCACCTTTGTGGGCCATTAACGCCGAAACGTGGCTCTGCATTGTAATTGTTCTCTGGGCGAGTTTACTCTGTTGGAAACAAACAACACGCCCCTTAATTGGAGATGGGTTTTTCAAATACATTCGAGATGTCCTTTTAGGTTTTCTCAAGGTCATACCTAACGTACAAGAGTGTTGTCCGTGATGATGAAGATTTGCGTAGCTTTTTACGGTTTGAGATAACAGGAACAAGCCAGGGATCTTCCAACATGTCCAAGTATCATTCGAAAGACTGCCTCGTTTTTGTAATGCCGCCCGTGGACATTTGGACTAATTCCTGAAAATAACGTTGTTTACGCTGTGCTAATAAAAGTCCCTTCAATCAGAACCATTTTACTTGGTGCTGGGAAGATCTTGAAACATCATGTCACTTGGGATTAATTTTACATTACCACCGTAGGCATACTTCTACTCATTTATACGCTTCTGATTAGTAAAGGTAGAAATCAATTGTTCGATTAAAGGCTATTGAAATTGTCTAGTAATTTTAAACAAGCTGGTTAGTCGGTCTTAAGTGTTACTCCTCATTTTTGGATATTTCCTTGTTTTAGGGGCGAATGTTTGGAAGGCCATATCTCCGTAACAAAATGTTGTACACCCCATGTTCTTTGGTACTTTCCGCTCAGTTTGGTCCCATAAACACGCCCCTTAATTTGTGATGGACTTTTCAGAAACACCCTGTATGCTTATCGAAATCTATGTTTTTTATATAAGTTAAATGTAATTAACGATACATAAGTTCTTCTTTCAACCCCAAATGTATGACGGTACTGAGCAAACTAATTCGGCTCGTCTATATTAACAGTTCTTTACAAAAGAGGTTAAGCAGTTACAGGTAATGAGATTTAAAACTTGGTCTTGTGGAGAAGAGAGTGGTGTGAATGGGTCTTAGACTTTCGCGATTGCGAAACCCATCCCCATTCTTCGCGAGTTAAATTGTTTCCTAGCCCTCGGAATATCTTTGTTCTTTTGCTAGGCTATTTGATCGGAATTGGAACGTCTTCATTCTTAAATTTTTATCGTCCATAAGTTCATCAAAACAAACTTCACGCAGTGTTTGTTCGTCTTGAATGTTTTCATGGTAGTTAACTGGAAACAATGATAAAAATTCTCAACTAATTAAGATACTACTTACGCAGGGTGACCAGACTTTTTTCCAATACCCTCCTTTAAATTCCTATAATTGTAAGTTTTCGCCTATACAGGGTGTTTTTAGAAGCATGTCATAAATTAAGGGGTGTGTTTTTTGGGTCAAACTGAGTGAAAAGTGTCAAAGAACATGGGGTCTACAAGGTTTCGTTACCGAGATATGGCCCCTCAAACATTTGCCCCAAAAACAAGGAAATATCAAAAAATGTTGAGTACATTTGGAATTACTAGACAATTTCAATAGCCTTCAATTTATGTACCTTTACGTAAAAGAAGGGTATAAAATGGGTAGAAGTAGGCCTAATTCAAATTAAAACTATTATTTCGCAATCCGTCAAAATATATTTGAGAAAGATGTTTGTTCGTTCTTTCTACAGTTCTTTGCCGACTTTGACCAAACTGCAACAATCTGCATGGTTGACATCAGTAACACCAGAGGGAGCTTTTAGAAGTTGTTTGGTTTTGTTAATCAAGGTTGGGTCCGCATACCATAAACATCTTCGCTTTATGATTAACTACTAACCCTTCATTTAGTACCGTATTACTGTAATTTTTAATAAACTTTCCAGTCCCTGAAAACACACGGGCAACGCCGGATAGCTTAGCCGAATATTATTAATTTATCATCTTCTGAAATTTATTTGACAATGGAGAAATAAATTTAGCTACTTTCGACGTAAAGGTCAGTTTGTATTAAAAAAAATCGTGATTGAAAAAGCGGTTTAGCACATTTTCTATCATGTATTTTGTTTTCCTTATATCTATATTTCCTTATAATTTCGCTATTATTTTTCCTATTTTCCTATTATTAAATTTTTTTGCCCTATACTCTTTTATAATTCCCATCTAAAGTCCTATCTAAATTACTTTTTTTCCTATAAAATTAGCAAGGTCACCCTGCTTGTGTTGCCATACTCTTTAACCGAGGGATTGAACACTTGTTGTTGTGTAAATGGTTCTTAGATTTAAAAATAATGATTAAAATCGCTATACTAATATTTTAGTCTAAGTGTATAGGATTTTAACAAAGTGTTTGACCCCTGGTCTAAGTGGTCTTTTTCTATAAATATAAAATTTTTATTACCTTTGTTAGTTCTTTCGCGCTTTAACGTCAGGTTATAGTAATATCTCGTGGACTTAGGTAAATTATCTACGACTTTTAATCCATTAAGATATGTCGAATAATTTCTTTTGGGTTTTTTATTTTTCTCCATATCGCTTTTATAGATGGTAAAACAACAACTAGGCATATAAGGCAGCAGTGTAGATTTTGGCAGGACTTCTCGCTTTTGTAATAGTATTTGTCGTAACTCGCCAGTGGGTATTTTTCGCGCCAAAATGTATGTACCTAGGTGGCCAAGGAGGGTGAGAAAAGAATGTGTGGGGTGGGGCGAAGCCACAAAAGAGGCCCCTTTAGTGGGAAGAGCAACTGTTCCTGTTAAATTTGTATCCTTCCCTTTTCACTCCAACCCTCTTAAAAAATGAGGCTAAGATAGTGTTTTTACCACAGAAAATGTTTAATATACGGGTTAGATTTTATGACAAAATACACAATGATTTGAAATTTAAACAAGTTGATCAAGTTCAAAATCATCCTGGTCAGATTCAAATACATGTGTAGAAATTGTGAGCCCCTCATCCAGACTGTCAATCTGGCATCTAATACTATACTGACTATCGAATAGCGGGCTGGAATGTGTGTTCAAAACCTCAAGATTCCTAGGCTCAGCAGTTTGAGTTTGTGAATCAATAGAAGGTTTTTTCGTCTCTCCACTCCTTTCCGTCTGAGTTTCAACACAGCTAATGTTCGAATTCGAGGTAATTAAACACAAACACCTGTATACGAGATCAAAATAATTATGGTTTCAAATTGTACCTTAACTTTCTTCATTTAATATTATTTCTTGTTGAATCTAAGTCATTTCGGACGTTATTTAATTCTTCTTGAAGTTCTTGTATAGTTTTCTTGTAAGCTATGAATCAAGCGATCAATTAACAACGTAAAATTAATTTATCTACGTTCGTACCATCAATAGAAATGTTATCGCGTTTAATGTTTTCTTCTTTGTCACGGTTTTCCCGTTTCAGAATTCGAATTTGATCATTTAACCGAGAAACTGTAATTCTATGCTCTATAAGAGCAAACATATCTTCATTACGCTATTTTTAATAGGCGAAATTGCAAAGAGTAAAAAAGTAGTACCCCTAAATTCGCTGTTGTGCAAGGTCTCAACTTTGTCCAATAGTTTCCTCATTTTTAAATTTTCTTTCTAAAGATTTCGCGTAATTAGTTCAAAAGCATATAAAGCAATATACTTTATTGCCTTTCCTAACCAAGCTGAACCCTCGTCATCATCCGAAAAAGAAGCGCACATTATTTAATTTAAAGCAGTTTTCAAAACGTATTTCGTTGAACTTTATTTCTGTAAATATCAAAATTTTTTATAAGACACGCACGTGTTCTTCACGAGACCTTGCAAGGCCACTCTCTCACTGGAAACAGAAACTATTCAGAAAATTGTAGCGTCCGATGCTGTACCATCTACTGTGGTAATCTTTCAACCCCTTCTCTTCACTTCTCGGAAAAAGAGAAAGGTCGTAAGGCCGCCCCCTTGGTTATGGGCTAATGGATGTTTGGAAAACCGCGGGTTGGACATGGTCAACCTTATTTCGTAGTCATTTCCGAAAGGCTCAATGGAATTTTAGAATAATGTTCGACTTCTCGGCATTTTGTCAACTCCCAGATTTAACGTCTTTTTCATTTGAATTTCAGTTTGAGAAGTACCGAGTTCGTGTATGTGCGCGCGGCAGCTATGAGCAGCTACTCAAAGTTTTCTTTTAATGGTTAACTTAGTTTAGTTCTTCGTATAATTTTTTGCTTTTAAACCTTTACAAAACATGTTAAATATTCATGACTAAGCGTAACTTAAAAACGCGTGTGTGAAGATGGATTCCACTCATATTTTAATCCTATGGATTAAAAAAATCAGGTACAAAAACTACCCATCTCACTTGTGGGAGCAAATGATCGGGTGATTGACAAATTGGTTATACTGAAATATAAATCAACAAAATTAAGAGTACGTGTCTTAAAGATTGGAAAAGGTGAGCATTTTCATTCTCTGAAAATATTATTGAATAATTTAACCACAATATTGTACCGAAACTGATCTGTTCGTTCTAAGCCCATTAATGGTGTTAAGTATGATCTGCTTGTCGCTTTTTAGTTATCTAGGGCTCTGTAGACAATTTTAGCCGTGCTGAGTTAAAGTAAAATTTTTATAGTTCTTTACATTTTCAAAATTTATTTTAAAGAGAGGTATTGGGGAGTGGGGCAGACACTATGGATCTCTGTTCACACCTGAGTTCGCAGAGTTCCGAATAGGAATTTGGCAGTACTAGGTCATACAACGTCACCCTAGCTTCCACTCGTGTTAAAAAGAATACCAGATGGCGGCAAAGGGTGGGGCTAAATTAGCTTCTACTCTGTTTAAAAAGCATATAAGAATGGCGGCAGGGGGTGGAGCTACGCACGAACCGCCCTGAATTGCCAAGTTGCTATTGAGAGTGCATCAAGTATAAAGACTTCGGAACTCACAGTTCAGCTTTGATATTACACTCCTTTTAACTCACGTTGTACACAACGTTCCTATGCTTAAGGAATAGAACCCGGCCACCACGAATTAGAAAAGTACCACGCACTATGCGCCAAAAGTATAGTAATGTCTAAGTGTCTAATATTTGGCCCTTCTAGATGGGGGCGGCATACACTTGAAAGGTTCTACTCCATGTATATGTGATCATTTGCATTTGATAAAAAAAAATATATTAAAACTATAGAAATCCTGATCAAGAGGAACAGAGATGGAATATCGAACTAGCAAAGCAAACTAAACAAAAATCAATAGGGCCACCTGCTAAGAAGACTAAAATGATGAATGCTGCCAAAACTCAAAATGAAAAGGTAGTCAACTCTGCTGTGTTGAATTTAAATAGTTTGTGGGATGATAATGCACCCCTTTCTCTACTTACGGGACCCCAGGTTGTGCCAGTAAATGAGAATCCTTTAAAAGATTCTGATAAAATGGTAATTCATTGTGATACAATTAAGTTTCTAGTAAAAGGCTCTAACAGAAAATAATTAATTTAACTCAGTTACAAGATTTGGATCATACTCTCACTGATCTGGATGAAAATCAAAAATCACCATCATGGTATTGACTTGCACAGAAATTAATATTTGGCCCTTTGACTCGGTCCACTTGGGTCACATCTCCTGTGAGGGTAGATTGTTTTAAATGCCTCGTTATCATTAGAGGACAATTAAGGCAGACCGCGACGTAATATTGGCGGGCGGGCGAGTGATCCATGTGTGCTATGCCCAAGGAAAGCCTCGGGTACAATTATTTAGCAAAACGTTCTTAAAAACTTATTTCATAGTAATTTGGAGATAATTCAATTTAACAATTCACATCATGTATCCTCTAAAATTGCCAACAAAATGGGTGACGATATTACCAAACATTTTGAAGATTTGAGAAGGAATAGTTCAATAGAAATGATGAAAAGTAAGTAAATTAACGAATGACAGTTCTAAAGAAATTTAATGAAGATAAATTGAACGATTTTCTATAATGCCCGAGACAGATGATAATACTGCAGATGTTCGAGAAAATACTTCAAATGTTCGAGAAAATACTGCAGATGTTCGAGAAAATAATGCAGATGCCAGAAAAAGTGTAGGACGTAACAATGAGTATGCACAAACGACTATAATAAATTTACTACGTTATCTTTGGAGAGAAACTATTTTATATGATATCATAAGATATGTTACACAAGTGTTCCACATGTTACTAAGACTTGGTCGTGTAGTGACATAGATGAACGTCATCGATACTCGTAAAGCGACGTCGGGTTAGGCGCTGCCCAACACTTTGGTGAGACTAAATAAGGAGATGGACTGCAAAACCGCGTGTAATCAATTTTAGTGTCGTTCTCGAACAAGGTCTCAGTAGCAGCTTAACATTATGAAGTATAGGAAGTGTCCCACTAATAGAATATATCTTATAAACTTATGATATTGGTTCTTTTAGATCAAATAATTATGAATCAGATAATTTAAATGAAGTTGCGAAAGAGGTAGCTTCGTTTCTTGCCACAGGTATGCAAATTATTCATCGATAAAAGTTTTTAAGTTATTTATGAAATCAGTGATTAAAAATATTTTAAAATAACTTTTAGCAACACCGGCAAATATACAATTTTTAGAAGGATTTTTGAATTTGGCCAAAAAAGTAACCACTTATGAGGTTTCAAATTATCCAAATGAGGTATGTAACTCAATTAATAGAAAATGGTTGGCGAATGATAATGTTATGACGTTCTTTAATTAAGCATTGAGTTTCTTTCGTCACTAAATAATGAAAAACAAAACACAATTATTTTAGGTTCCAGCTTATGAAATGAGGAAAAATGCATATAAAAAGGTTAGTTGAATTTTTTTAAACAACTAAACAGTGTTAGAAAATAGTTTTAACGTCTAATTATTCTAGGTTGAACTGGTTGAAGGTAGCGGTGTTATGGTTCCTGAAGATCAGTTGTTAATTATCAAAATGATGAGCATGAAAGACACCAAAAAATGATTCGCAAAATTTTAGACAGTTTGTACCCGTTTCCGTTACTGGGGAAATACACAGCTCTGGGACAGAGAGGCAAAATTGGATTACCAAAAAACGTGTATAACGCCATAAAAAGTAGTTCTCTCAAATAAAAGATATTTCAACTTATATTACGGGGCCCCATTAATATATTATTTTTATCTTTTCATTTAGTCTTTGTTTCTGGGTACACTGGAATAAATATTGACGAATCTCTATATATCAGAATAATAAATAACAAATGCGGTCGACAAATACTGCCTATGATGAGCTGAAAGCTCGAAAAATTAATACGTGAAATGTGTACGTAGATTTAAATTTCAAATCGCTCTTTCAAGACAATTGAAAACTATAGGTCCAATAAGGACATATCTTAACAGTTTTCTGGAAGCACTTGTAACTAAAAATTACAATGTCAATTTCCAATGTCTATCTCGTCATGATTTTGGTTTTATAGTCCTTTTTTATAGATTCATACCAGCATAGTTTTTTCCTTGTTTTTTTTTTGCAATTTGCAATTAAACAACAGAAAATGGAGGGAATCTTCCAATTATATACAAGTAAGAGACTCGAGGCAATCTTACAATAGTGTACAAGTAAGAGACTCGAGGGAATCTTGCAATAGTGTACAAGTAAGAGACTCGAGGGAATCTTACAATAGTATACAAGTAAGAGACTCCAGGGATGCTTACAATAGTGTACAAGTAAGAGACTCGAGGGAATCTTATAATAGTATACAAATAAGAGATGCGAGGAAATCTTACAACTTATTACGGTACTTAAACAAGTCTTGAAATTCGAACCGCGATTTCGGCAAGGGTATGAGGCAATGGTTTCGCGAAAATAACAACGATCGTGACGAAGTCTAAAAAGTTGCGGGTAACCTTCTATGAGTTATGGCAACTATTAAATACTTATTAACGGGATTGTCTAAACCTCAAAGGGAACGCAAGTTTAAAATACGCGGATCACGCACCTCGCGTCAATTAACCTTGAACACAGCAAAGTCTGGCTCGCGATTCCGATCAAGCTTATGTATATGGTGAAATATGCCAATTTTATTTACCACGTGCGTTAAAACATAGTACTTCAATCGGCATTATAGTCTATGAAAATTTCTATTGGCAAGTTTGTGGTTATCCGCGATTTCTAAAATAATGCCAAGCTCAAGATATCGTTGCTGTTATGGGTCTCGTATGAGAAATGCAAAATCCAAAAAGAAAACAGTTTTTTCCTTGGATGTTGGTTTTGTGCGTTTTCCGTCACAAATAACTGAACTAGAAAAGTATAAAAGATGGGTATCAGCATGTGGACGACCAAACTTTTTTTATTGCAGATGTTACATAGTCCAGTCAACTGTGTAAAATACATTTCCATGGATTTCAAGGACCTACGACGGAGAACCCCGATCCAGTGCCATTAATGATATTTGAATAAGTCCTTGTCCTTCCAATATCCGAAATGATTTGGTAAATTCTGAAATTGCTATGGCTTTATTGTGCATTGAAAACGATAGAGTTAGCTACGAAGGGACTACCAAGTGCTATTTGGTACGTAATCCTATTGGAGATAAACTGTATTTAGTCAACTTGGATCAAGATTATTGTACGTGCAATCACGCCACAAGTTGCTACCACATCAAAGCGGCTGAGCTCTTCAGAGATGCAATTGAAGAAAAACATATCGAAAACGGAGAGGAAAGAAATGTTCATTACCACCTAAATGAATTAAAACGAAATAGAAAGCGTTGCAAACCTACAGATGATAAAAACACAGCAACATTTTTTGTAAAAAGAAGTAAACCAAAGACAACGTCAACTCCTATTAGAAATTCTATTATTCTAAATGTTTCTTCAAGAGAAAATGTTCAAGATTTCAGTCATGACGGCGAAGATTCCAAGTTGGATCAGCAAAATGAAGAACCAGATTGCAATATTAAAACTAACGCTATGAAATGTAATTTAAAAAAAGATACCATGGAGCGTGACTTATATTGTTCTGAAAAAACTATCGATCTTGAATTATTTGAATGTGAATCAAGGTGTCAGAATAATTTCAGAAATTCCACTTTTTTGGAAACGCTTTGCCTGAAAAATACATCGATGATGAGTGCTTGGCCAAATGCATGTTTGTTTTAATGCAATTCCTTCAAAGGGAACATGATTTCATCATTCTAACATCTACTATTTACCAATTTATGTTTTTACCTGACAGTGAAGCGGGCAACAATCTGGTTTTTAATTATCTTAAAGAACAAAATGACACTCAACTACGCAAACGGAGTATGATGGCTATCGCTATTCTGTTGCCAAGATCTCCAGGACGTAACGATCATTGGATGTTAGGGCTAATTAAATGTGGTATGTTGATAATTTTTGATTCTATACCACGAACTGAAAATGATACCGGAGGCACTGATAGTGAAACGTTAGACAAGCACTTTGAGAAAATGAGACAAATTGGTAATCAACACTTTGGAATGGAACTGAATTTTAAAACATGTTACTATCGTGAAAACATACCCCTTCAAAATAATAGCTGGGATTGTGGTTTGTTTGTACTCATATATTTTTACTACCTTTTAAGAAAGAAACGTCCAGGAAATTGGCACACCCTTGAAAGCAACAAGGGTCGTAGATGGATTTATCACATGGTTGAAAAATATAACCAGTGCACTATAAAAATACCAGAAGATAAACTATAAATTATTATTGACTTAATTTTGTTCAATGCAATTACTAGAAATATATTTGTTTGTATCTATTCAAACTTCGATTTAAAAATTGTAAATCTGTTATTTCTTTTACAGACCCACAGGCTACCTTCAAAGAGACCTTAAATTATAATTTTCTGTTTTGGTATAAGGTCCTTTTAAAGCAAATGTTGGCACCTTTGGCGCCATGGCTTAAATTTTTATATAAACCAACAGGCGGCAAAGTTTACTAACCTACATGCCTATAAACCTAGTGTTCGGACCGCAATTAAGACCAACCGTACCTGTGAAAGGAATATTTAAAGTTACGTGTATCAAACTGCCCTTTCTTTCAAAGGAACTTGTAAATATATCTACTTTGGGTAAAGTAGACACGTATATTAAGGCTCGTGTCCCAATACATTTTGTCAAGTGGTAATATATACGGCCTAGGCCAAATAACAAATTTTTAAATTAGATACGAAATTTTACCACTTTTTGCCACTCAGCCACACATACAGAAAACCCCACTTTTTTTTATTTTAATATTATTTGTTTTATGTTTTATTTTTTGGGTAAATGGTATCATGGTTTTTTAACTGTACTTTAATATTATAATCTTATGTATTTTTATTTTTATTTTTTTTTTCAAAAAGTTTAGGTTATAATATAAATTGTTACACTAATCCGTGGCTGTGGCTTGAAATTCTTAACTCATTAAGTTAGGTCAATGACATCATTATGCTCATCAACTTTGTTGAAAAAGGTGTAAATGAGAAATGGCGTAAAACTAAGGAGTAAAATAGCTATAATTAAGAAATAATTATGTAACGGTTGACTATATAAAATATTTCTTATTGAGCTAGGTATTAATTAGTAATTAACACTGTCATAGCAACCATTCACTTTTAAAACATTTTTCTGTTAGTTGTAAGATAAAATATTTTATAACCCAAAAAATTAAATATATTAAAAACTACGGAGGAAACATTTACGCGGATGCTTCGAAGTTAATGAAAACAACACCTCGAGTAAAGACCAAGAAAATGTGTTGTGCCACGTTTGTAACACACGAAGCGCGCTGCAATTAAAGTAATGTTAACGACATGTGCAGTAACAATTGTCTAGTGAATCGCAATTCCACAGAAATTATTAGATGAAATGTTTGAAACACGAAAAACGAGCTACAATTAACTTTTAAAAATAAGAAGTTGAATAACTTGCATCAAAACAGTGCACTGTGCAACTACATGAAGACAGAGGAATGTGAACTATGACATGTGCAGTAATAATTGTCTAGTGAATCGCAAATCGACAGAAATTATTAGATTAATTTTTTGTGATCAACAATGCACTTATTTATATAGTGCATCATTCGTAAACGCGACTCGCCTCTGTAAAACAGAGTAACATAACCCAGTGGAGTGTACAAAAACGACCACTGTACTTTCGGTTTTAGAAGGAAACGCAATGACAGTTACTTAATGAAATCTTGTCTGTGCGTTTTAACATACATTTGTATGAGATTCGTCAATTATCGAAAATTCTCAAGTTGTAATTGTGTGAAATATCTCACAAAATCCTGAACAGGTCTCAAACGGTACACTTTCTACACAAGGTTATTTAACTGTATTATCTAAAGCTGTTTGGATCACTTGAAGCCAAAACAATAATACATAACTTTTTGGGTTTATTGTGAATTTAACTAAAATATTTTTGGGTTGTTATGGCGGTGTTTAATTCATTATGAAATGCTACTTTTACAAATTGAAAATATTTCAAATGAACTTCATTGTATAACATTTCTTAAAAATTCAAGCAATTTATCATGTAATTTTTTAATCATTTCCGCAAACAAATAGGCATATGATCCGCAAAATCGATTTTTTGTGTTTTTTCCCATAAAATCCTATGAAAACGGTAAATAATAATTAGTAATAATATTTAATTAATTTTAGAGACTAATTGGTGCCATTTCCATGGAGGAAAACTCGTTTCTGGAGTTGTTGTAAAAGTAGTGGCAAATTTAATTTTTGTGTTTTTTCCCATAAAATCCTATGAAAACGGTAAATAATAATTAGTAATAATATTTAATTAATTGAGACACTAATTGGTACCATTTCCATGGAGGAAAACTCATTTCTGGAGTTGTTGTAAAAGTAGTGGCAAATTTAATTTTTGCCTTTTTTTCCCATAAAATCCTATTAAAACGGTAAATAATAATAAGTAATAATATTTAATTAATTTTAGACACTAATTGGTACCATTTTCATGGAGGAAAACTCATTTCTGGAGTTGTTTTAAAAGTAGTGGCAAATTTAATTTTTGTTTTTTTTCCCATAAAATCATATGAAAACGGTAAATAATAATTAGTAATAATATTTAATTAATTTTAAACACTAATTGGTACAATTTCCATGGAGGAAAACTCGTTTCTGGAGTTGTTGTAAAAGTAGTGGCAAATTTAATTTTTGCCTTTTTTTCCCATAAAATCCTATGAAAACGGTAAATAATAATTAGAAATAATATTTAATTAATTTTAGACACTAATTGGTACCATTTCCATGGAGGAAAACTCATTTCTGGAGTTGTTTTTAAAAGTAGTGGCAAATTTAATTGTTGCCTTTTTTCCCCATTAAATCCTATGAAAACGGTAAATAATAATTAGTAATAATACTTAATTAATATTAGTGTCTAATTGGTACCATTTCCATGGAGGAAAACTCATTTCTGGAGTTGTTTTAAAAGTAGTGGGAAATTTAATTTTTTCCTTTTTTCCCATAAAATCCTATGAAAACGGTAAATAATAATTAGAAATAATATTTAATTAATTGTAGACACTAATTTGTACCATTTTCATGGAGGAAAACTCATTTCTGGAGTTGTTTTAAAAGTAGTGGCAAATTTAATTTTTGTCTTTTTTCCCATAAAATCCTATGAAAACGGTAAATAATAATTAGTAATAATACTTAATTAATTTTAGACACTAATTGGTACCATTTCCATGGAGGAAAACTCATTTCTGGAGACGTTGGTAAAAGTAGTGGCAAATTTAATTTTTGTCTTTTTTTCCCATAAAATCCTATGAAAACGGTAAATAATAATTATTAATAATACTTAACTAATTTTAGACACTAATTGGTACCATTTTCATGGAGGAAAACTCATTTTTTGAAAAGTTTGTAAAAATTAAAAGTAGTGGCAAATTCAATTTTCGTTTCTTTTTCACAATTAAATCCCTTATACTAAGTTATAATATTTAATTAAATTTAGAGACTAATTAGTACCTTTTCCATGAAGGGATTTCGTGTCGATACTCACTAACTTGTGAGCATCTTGACCGACATAGTTTTAATTGTTGCTGGCTTGACAAATTTTCAAGTTTGCACCAAAAGAAGTTTAAATCTGTTTTAAGTTGTTGATAAGACTGTCGTTTAGAGTGAATGTCGTCTACTTAAGACAAAGCAACAAAGTTTATCCTGTGTGGTAAAGGGTAAAGATCACATAAACAGAAATACTTCTCAGACTTGTTATATTCATTTCCCTTGGAAATAATATGGTTAAACAAATCATTCATTACTAGTTATGCCAAGAAGGTCACATTTAACTCCGACACCCCCTCCCTTCCTCTATTTTCCCAATATATGGCATTTTATAATCACCAGTGGTTTCAGTGTATGGGTCATCTGAGCCGTCGCAACACACTCAGCCAATATTACCATAGACTGAGTTATGACCAAGAAATTCTTAAGTACGGAAAAGGAAGTTCCAGTGCAACTTTACCATCAAAGAGGCGACAATAGAAATGTAGCATTTCGATATACGAAATTAAATGTATAAATTCGCGCAACACCCTTGTTTGGCATCCACGATCAAATATTTACATTTTCCATTCGAGTTATGCCAAAGTTCGCTTGCTTGTTTTAGACACCCAGTAGAACATTTCAAATATTCAATACTGTATCCTCAACATGATAAATTAATTTCACGATAGAATGTTTTCGGAAAATGTAATTGCTCTTGAAAAAGCGTAGATATGTAATTTTTTCAATTAATTTAGAGGGACTAGGTCGATTAACAGTAAAATCAGTTGATTGAATTAAATATTGATTAAGGATTGAGTGTATAAAAATAACTAGAAAAAATTTCAATATCTGAAACTTCAGTCAATTGATAAACCTCACACATATCGTTTGTTTTTTCGGCCTTGGTCCAAACCAAGACGTTTTTATATAATACTATATGGCTCAAATTAAGATATACTAAAGTAGTCCTCTACCATATTCGAGGTATCTTGAAGAACTAAAGATCCGTTATGTATGACGTATCAAAGCGACAAAAACTCCGAAAAGTGACGGCCGCCGTACGATATCACATGGCTGATCTTCAGAACAATGTGAATTTGGATGGAATTAACAACCATGAAGAACAACGTCAAAATCCACTTTCTGAACACAATTATTATGAAACTGAAAATGACTATTGCTCTGACGACACCTCAAACGATTCTGAATAAAGCTTCAAAACAGTCTCGGGACACGAATACTTTTCTAGTTATGAGTCGGACGGCGACGAATATTTATGGAGTTCTAGCTCGAGTGAAAATGATGATAGTTTAAGAGACGCGTTGAAAGGTTGGAGTTTAGAGTTTGGTGTTAGCCATGCAGCATTCAATGGGTTACTGAAAATCTTGAAACCGTTTCACACTTCTCTGCCTATGGATTGCAGAACTGTACTAAATTTAAAAAGCCAGATAGCTATTAAGCTTGATACTCTAGAAAATGGAGAATATTTTCATATCGGAATAGCGTATGGGTTACTGGGGAAACTTAAGTCTTGGATGTGAAACCAAACTGTCTCTCTAACTTTGTCATTTAATATAGATAGGGTTCCAATATTTAAAAGTTCTAATAGTCAGTTTTAGCCCATTCTTGCTCGTTGCTTGGAAACTGTAGACACAAAACCATTCGTAGTGGGATTGTTTTATGGCACTGGGAAGCCGAAACCTTTAAAAATATACCTAGATAAGTTTATAACCGAATCTTTAAATCTTTCAAATGAGGGTTTAACATGGAAACACATTTTGTATCATATCAAGCTAGGCCCCTTTGTGTGCGATGCTCCAGCTAAAGCTTATTTAAAATGCGTAAAAAAACATAATGGTTATTATGGATGTGACTACTGCGAGCAGAAAGGGGGTTACCAGGATAAAGTAATATTTAACGAACTAAAGTCTCGTCTTAGAACTGACAATAGTTTTAGAACAAAATCTCAAAAACAGCACCACGCAGAAGATACAAATACTCCCTTATTAGACCTGCCAATTAATATGATATCAGGGGTTCCTATAGATTACATGCACTTAGTTTGTTTGGGATGCACACGCCGAATAATCATGAGCTTAATGAAGCCCAAATCCATGGTGAAACAAAAGTCTTTTATAATTGATCAACTTTAAGCCAAATTATTGAAAATCTCTTGTGAAACTCCCGTATAATTTTCACGCAAACCTAGAAGTTTAAGCGAAATAGACAGATGGAAGGCTACTGAGTTTAGGCAGTTTCTTTTGTATACAGGGTTTTATGTTTTTCGGGGGATTTTGCCAGACAATTTAGTAGACCACTTTCAGTTGTTGCACTCTGCAATGTATTTATTGTGTAAAGAGAGCCCAGAAGAAGAAAAAATCAACTACGCCGAAACACTCCTCGAATTATTTGTCAGTAGCGCTAAGAAGTTGTATGGGAAGGGTATCTATGTTTATAACATTCATAATCTCCTTCATATTTCTGAGCACGTCCGACTCTACGGTGGACTTGATAAATTTTCGGCTTTTGCGTTTGAGTCCTATCTCGGAAAACTTAAGAAACTAGTTCGAAGCCCTAGCAAACCATTACAGCAAATTATAAACAGACTTGCAGAGCTTCAGGACAGTGAAAGGAAAGAGGAAATATTAGATCCAAACCATATTATAGCTAAATACGAGCACAATTATGGACCAACACTCCAGGACTGTGACGGTGTTCAGTATAAGAAATTACTTATAAATGGTTTTACTTTAACAATTAAATCTGGTGACAACTGTTGTAAATTGAAGTGATTCAAATTCACAACATAGTGAAAGCCAATGAAGCTATCTATTTCATTGGAAAATATTACAAAGAAGTTAATGATGCCTATACGTATCCCTGTGCTTCTTCAAATTTTGGCATTGAGAAAGTATCAAAACTGTCAAATCTAAAAGCCTGATCAGCAAATCTATTCAACAATAAATGCTACTTTATGTCAGAATCAAATATTTCTGGCGTATCAGTTCCACTACTGCACAAAAACTGACTGTTCAGGTCAGTAAAACCTCTATTATCTATTTTGCATCTGAGTTTAAGATTAGCGTTGTGATGCTCGAGTATAGAACGTTTGAATATGTCTACAACTAGTAGTGTTAACTAGTTACAACTGTTTGCATGACAGACGTTTGCGAGTGTGTTTTTAATTGCCTGTTTAATTGAGAAATTTCCAAGCCTTTAATTGTGTTCAAAATATGAAACTTACTATAATATTCTTTATTTCAGGGTAAGAGTCACTCATTTGACTTTACTATGTTTATGGTTGTTGAGTTTTCTGAGCAAACATCCAATGGGGAAACAGAATGTGCAGTTATTAATAAAGTTTGGATGGATGGGTCAAGAAAAACTGTTTTTGGCCCCCATATCGCTCTAATGACAGGATAATCAAAGCTATTATAAAATCTGATAAGCCAACCGCATCGTGGAAGAAGTATGGAGTTAGAAGAATATTCTATACAACAGGTATGTTTACAGAGATTGCTGAAGTGAAGTCAAGTTTTATATTTTGTTTTCTTTTATTAGACAACTATAAATAAGCGGAGAAAAAGGCACAGGAAAGTGAATTTATATCGGATGTGGCCACTGATGTCACTGATAGTGAAATAAGAGATAGAGTCTTAAACAGAAAACGCAAAAGAGGAGTTAATAGAGGTCTGAAAGATAAAATAATCAACGATGACGATAGCAGCGAAGGTAGTATGTTTTAAAAAATTAAGCTATATTGTTAATTAATATTCTAAATGCGTTGCTGTACTAATTCTAGAATCAATAATTTCAAACTCTAAAGGCCCAGTCCATATCCTAAAGCTCCACAATTCCCATCAGGAACTTGTAATGCCCTGGTTAATTTTTGAACAATTCTATTTAACATCAAATTAATCAAATCGTTCTTCACAGTTACTGAAAATCTGCCTAAAAGCAATTGCCCTGTTTCTCGAAGCTTGAACGAAAGAAAAGGATTGGATGAGAATTTGTTTGATAGCCCCGAATCCTCATTGCATGCAACTCGTATGTATACTATCCCTTTAATGGCCAGTTTGGTTTTGAATTAGAAAAAAATGACGTATTTCAAATTATATTAGGAACAGATGATCCAGCTAACGCAAAGACTCCATCGTCACCGTCACTCTTTAGTCAGGAAGATAGAGTTTCCTTTCCTTCGTCTGAAAACCGCAATTCTACGCAAATGTCTAACTATAGAAATGACGTAATAATATCTAGTCCTAACTTTAGTAGAAAAAATGGTATGCAATTTGGAGTTGTTGAATGGAATTGAATTCTATTTTTATTCATCAATAAATTAAAACTAAGTGTTTAACCTAGGATCTCGAGGCTCATCGACATCTAGTCTAAACTCTGATAATAGAAATAATTTTTGTAAGACTGCTAATGCTTATTCTAATAGTGGACTTACCTCATCCCAAAACAAAAACCAGAGTAAATTTAACTATATTTAATCTTTAATAATAGTTACCAGGCGGAAATTTCACTAATTTTATTTTTTCAGTGTCTGATAAAGTAATTGAAAAAGTATTCAGAGAACTTGAGTTGATTAAACACCAACTTAACAGCAACGGAAGAATGATTAACAAGCTTCTGGTTGAAAAGGAACCAAAGAGCTCTAAATTAGACGTTGATAATCTAAACTTACCACGCAAATCCATTGAATCATTGGAAAACTTGGAGATATTTATTAAAGATAAAGATAATCAGCTCAAATTGGTAAAATATTAAAATAAGCAATTTTGCCAAGAACGAGACTTATAATTAGTGTGCCGACTACCTAACTTCTTAAGTCCCACGAGGCTTACTCTTGATACACACTTCAGCTAACAGAAATGCATCATTTATGTTTTGTTTAAATTTCTAGATCTCGTATCTTGGAGGTTTGGGTGGACGAGACGTCGGTGATGCTACGCGTAGAGTTTTGGGAAAACTCATGCATGATAGTTTAGCAGAACAATTTAATTGGAAGGGTAAAGATAAAAAACCTTTCCATGTACTAACTGCCAAAGATGCGGTTATATGTAAGTTCTTTTGGTCATAATTTTGAAGTCGCATTCTAATATAATTTCTATCAATTAGGCGCTGTAAGAGCCAATAATAACTTCAAAAAGGTTGAAGAGGCAGAGGTGGAAAATATAATAAAGGAGTGGCTAAAACAAGCAAAGAAAAGAATGTCGAAGAGCAAGGGAGTGGGTTTGACTGACCCGTGAAGTCTTAGCTGACGCGCTACCTACAACTACAAAACATTTGTATGCAATTAAACCATTTTCACTGAGAAAAAATAAACTTAAAATTGAAAAAAAAATTGTTTTTTCTACAATTATTCTACATTGTTGGAATAAGCCTATATTAAATGTGTCTAGAATGCATTTGGGGGGGGCGGTAGAGGGGTACTGAATAATTGACACGAATATATCACGTTGTTTAAACGTGTAAATGTTGTTTCTTTGAACGGAAAAACCACGTTTAAGCACGTGTCTAAAATATAAACAACACTCTTATTTAACGTGACATACACGTGTTACGATTGGGTCTAGTCACGTTGAAAACACGTGAAATCTACGTGTTAAAACACGTGAATAACGGTGACATAGTCACCTTAATAAATACGTGCCCACTCACGTGTTTCTATCTGCGAAAAAAAAACGTGTCTTACACGTGTATTTGCTACCTGGGTTACGTCTAATATTTTAAATTTAAATTTTTGATTTGCTATTGTTGAGATAATAGCAAATTCGTTTACTGACACTATGAATCGAAACCTAACATCTACGTTATTTAAAAGAAACTTGTCCATTCGACACACATCAAGATGTAAATCACCGATCATATCAACGGGGTTTGAGAGGGCTACGCGATTTTTCCTTTTCAACATACCATTGTTATCATTTTTATTCGCAGCTAAAAACATTTTTGCGGCATCTACTGGATTATCTTTGTAGTACATTTTTGCAGATAGATAGGAATTTTTTGCACTGTCACCGTAATTTAGATGCGTTTCAAAGAATGCGAAATACGGATAAGCGTTTGTCGAAGTGTTAACTTGAGTATCTCCGAAAAACACATCTACTTGATTAAACAGAGCGGCGTGTAACAAATTTACAGGACCCACGTCCGTTTCTAGAGCAGTTAAAGCAGAACCATCATCTTTGAGTAATTTTACTCTAACTTGTAGCAATGTTTTAGCCAAGTCCGTATAGAGATCATTAGATCCAGGAACAAAGAACTCAATAGGGCCTTGATCCGAAATTGATGCTAAAGGTTTGTAAATCACGTAGTCACTATTTTCTACATTGTAATTCGCCGGTGGTACCGCGAATAAATCCAGTTCTGACATCATACCCTCAACCATGTTTATTGTTTTTTAGTCCAAAAAGTCAGTCTTGGTTCGATTTTTCTTTATGCTTCGATTTCTATTCTTCAGCTTTCTACGGCGACCCGAACCAGTTTGCGGTTGTGACAAGTGTTGACTCACTTTTTGTAATAAATTTGCTCCAGCTTCACTCAAATTAGATTTCAGAGACTCTTTTAGGTTTCTACCCGCAATGTAATCACCAGCTATTTTGGACCCAGTTCTTAGGGCTTCTCTTCCTAATGCTTTTTCAACCGGCTTAAAAACTGGTGTTATAAATCTTATTAAGCTTTTAAAAATGCTTCCGAGACCATTTCCTCTCTGAAATACTGGTCCCCGGAAGTGACTAAGACCACTTCCGGTAAGACCACTTCCGGTTTGGTTCAAGTAGTAATTTAGGTATATGTTACTTCGTGTCATGTTTGAGTATGAAATGAAGTTTTTTGACTGATTTGTTTAACTTAAACATAATATTCTCTCCATAATCAGTTCTCATGTCTACTTCTATCATTTCAAATGACGGACATCTTAATGGGTAATAGTCAATGTTTTGAAACCGATGGACGGCTAACGTTGTTGATTTATCATTGACTATAGGTACAACCCTTAGTAACAGAGCATAGACATCACCAACTACTTGAGGCATTAATAAATTTGTATAAATATATAAACTTGCAGTTCCCTTGTCAATATCCGCTATACTCTTACTAGTTGAATTTCTAAGAGGAGAGTCCATTTGATCCTCGTGAAACCCTAACAATCTTCCATGACCCGACTTTTCTTTCGTGAACAGTAGATAATAATCATTTACACATTTGATATTTACTTTTCCGTCGGGATTCAGGTTTATTTTAATCTTAGATCTATGTTCCGTAGGAATTTCATTGGTCATAGCTTCGATGACGTTTTCAATGCTTGTATATTGCCCCGGTTGAATTTGTTATATCAGCTCTCGAGCATTTTTATGACCTTTTCTCTTCCTGATATAGAAAAAATTATTGGAACTATCTAGAACTAGAGTGGGATATAGACCGAGTGGGGAAAGGTGAAGCCCCGCCCATTGACATGCGCGGTAACCACTGGATGTTTTACTTCCAACAGCAACACGTAGATGGCGGGAAAATCTACTCTTTGGCGCGAAATTTAAAATGCTTCGTTTTACAACATTGGTGTTGATATAGATAATGTTAGTTCAAATCTTTATAAAAAAGGTGAATATTTGTGTTAAAATATAGATTTTAAAACATATTTCCCACCACGTTTTAAACAAAACATACATATTGTTTATTAATAAACAATAAAAGTAAATATGTTTAAGTTCATGAGTTTTGCAATATTAAATGTATAATTATGGGAGAAGTTTGTCTTTAGGATTTAAATTTATTATTTGTTAAATAAATATGTGTTGTAAATGCCCATTTTCGAGTTTCAGAAACACAAAAATGAATGTATATTTCCCAAATAATCCCAAGGTCAGGAAATTTATCAGTGGACCGAGCAATGATGCCTTAAAAAGAAAGTATCGGCACTTCCGTCTTTGCATGGTAATGTTTTGTTCTATCAGGAGTTCATAATAACCCCCCTTCGGGGGGAAGTATGAAACTAGCCATAGAGCTAATGGTAAAAATCACGAACAACAAGATTCTGTCGTTGCGCATAGAATGGATTAGCATGTTTATGGACTTACAAGTAACCTTACAGTATATATATATATTGGTTTTCGTTACAAAACTTCCGTTGGCTGGGATCTCCGTCGAAAAGAAAAATGGCGATATGGTGGACGTAGAAACACGTTGCAATTCTTATATTAAAGATACTGGGAATAAATGTGTCCAAACCGTTTTAATTTAACCACGGAATTCTCACTCACACGTATCACAACAAAACATTATTGACGATCGTTTAAATGTTTCGTAGAAAACTAGAAACCCCGACTAAAAGCCAACTTCTTAGCCACCTTATTACACCGTTCCGACAGAAGCAGACGTGAGCCATTTTCGCTCCCAAAATCACAAGATAAAAATAGTGCTAAACCGGAAGTGTGTAAGTTAATGCGCGTGGGCATAAAAATGGGGTAACTATTTCTTTGGGAGTTAAGCGGTGTATAAATCCGCTGAGCTTTACGGCGAAACTTTGTTGTTACGGGCTTTTTAACCAGTTTCGTACTTCGGGCTATTATGAACTCCTGGTTCTATCAATGAGAGAATAATAGTTTTCTAATAACCAATTCGTTTGAATGTTGCTGAACTCCTACTTAATTGACTCCTAACACATACGCACAGCAACTCAAACTAAAGATTTGGGTACTATATTCGACGCTGAGTTACATTTTTGTAGGCACGTCACCAAGACTATTAGCATATGTCGTCGTTCCTTAGAGGTTTCGTTTAAGTTTTGTCGTCAGTTGAAATCTCTGCGTCATTTCCGCATCTTATATTTAAGCCTAGTTCGTTCCATGTTGGTGTTTGGTTGGGTTGCCTGGGGCAACGCCTACGTGTTGCCTGGGGTAGCTGTAGCCAATTTCTCCTAAAATAAAAGTAGAAGCAGTACATCGTAATTTTATAGAGTTCAGTCATAAATACTTTTTACCTAAAGCTATACATTTAAATATGGACTATTATTGGCAATCTTTGACCTCCTCAAAATTAATGACTGAATCATGTTACTTTTATTCAAAAGTTAGTTCATAACATTCTCCAGCCCTCGACTCTATTAAATGCTCTTAATTTTTCTGTTCCTAAACATTTGCGCAGCCCAAAATACATTTTACAATCGCAGTATTATAATTAGGATGCAAATGTAATTCCTTAACTTTCGAACAACGTATCTGATGTACATAAAATAATTCGACTTCAACTTATTGAAGTCGAAATGTTAAAAGAAGAGAGGGAGAAAAAAATCACTGATTTACTACTTCCATTTTTCCAATTTAAATTTGTACGCGTGGCTATTTCATTTATGCGTTATTCTCTTGATATTTTGTATTGAAAATGTGTACCAAGTCTATAATCTCGTGAGTTGTTTTACAACTTTTTTTATACACAATAAACATTCAATTATAATTTTTCTCTGAATTTCTTTGGTAGAAATAATAAAGAACACTCCCAAATGCAGATCAATTGAAGCCCCTATGATGAATAAAAGAATGAACAGCGGAAATGTATAATCAGTTTAGATTTAGAAAAAAATATATCTTGCTTGCTTGTTATCAGGGTTGTTTTTGTGATTTATTGAGGTTAATTCCGGGATGAGGAGAGAAGTCTTTGTAAAGTAAGGCGCTTGAAATTACTTGAATTGGCCAAAAATGTAAATAATCACGATTATGAAATAGAATGAATGTATGTTAAACTTGTTTTGCTTCGGCTTTATAAATGCAAAGTTAAGATCGACAATAACAAAACAAGTTCATAATACATTCAGTCTGTTTCATTATCGTGATTATTAACGTTTTTGGTAGCTAAATTGACTTTAAGCACCGCACTTTACAAAACTACAATCTTCATCCTGGAATTAACTGCAAAAATTCAGAGAAAAATTATCCTTCAAACAAAATAGCTATTAGAAAACTATTAGTCTTTCATCGAAAAAACAAGACATGGTCTTGCAAAGAAGCAAGTGCAGGTATTTTCCAATTAAGGCATCATCGCTCGGTCAACAAATAATTTTAACCATTTTTCCTAACGTCAGGATTAATAATATTACATGTAAATCCTTTATTGTTTAGTAATAAACTATGTGTATGTTGTGTTTAAAACATGGTGGGAAATATGTTTTAAAATCTATATTTTAACACAAATATTCACCTTTTTTATTAAGATTTGAACTAACATTATCTATATCAACACCAATGTTGTAAAACGAAGCATTTTAAATTTCGCGCCAAAGAGTAGATTTTCCCGCCATCTACGTGTTGCTGTCGGAAGTAAAACATCCAGTGGTTACCGCGCATGTCAATGGGCGGGGCTTCACCTTTCCCCACTCGGTCTATATCCCACTCTATCTAGAACGAGAGGGTCCTCTTTCTTTCTTTTAACGAGTTCTTCGGGAAACGTAAATCTTTCTTTTATCCATTCCATGGAACTCAGGCCTAAGATTTTACCCATCTCCTCAGGTATTTGAATTTCATACCCATTTTTAGCCCTCAGGGCGCAAAAAGCTTTTTCATTATCGTCACTATATGTTACAAACATGTATACCGAAGATCGTATTTCCGATGGTATGGCATTGTTCATAGTTTTTAATAAATTTTTGTACGCGTCGTAGCCATCTCCGCGTAAAGTTCCGCCGGTAAATTGCACCTTTGATTGATCCCAAATATTATCCGTATAATCGTAGACTCCGGCCCTAAAATATAGATAGTCTGCAGACACATTATCCCAAGCTTTAGGTAGAAATGCTTCGGCTAAACCCACATGCCAGTTTCCATTCAAATTCAATGGAGCTGGTAATTGAACTTTAAAATGAGATTGCGTGTTTCCCGGAAACACGTTCATAGAAGCCGTACTCACGAGCATTACGTAAAATGAATCGTTCGACATGACTCGTTAACTTTAAATGTTTTTTATTTTTCAATTACTATTCTATATATTTTACAAGATAACTTTTTGAAGTTCGTATTCGTAAAAGGCTCCCCTTATTTCTTCATCATCAAAGTCCTTTACAATATAACAAACGGGGTTTCTGTACAGAATTTTTGAAATGATAAATATTTCCTTGGTCCAGTACCCTTTGTAACCCTTTTCGAACAAAGGTTTACTTTTTATAGCCTAACAAGGTCACCGGTCTTTAACATTGGTGGTTTTGCACTAGATTGTTTACCATACAGACGTTTCCACACTAAATGCTCATTTTGCATATTGACATCAACAGGAGCGAAACCAGTACTTGAATGTACAGTTGAATTGTAGGCTTTCATTATTTTTGGTAAGGCATCAATGTAATTTAGTTTCTTCGTTCTAGTTAATAACTTGAAGATTTTATCCTTTAAAGTTCTATTAAACCTTTCAATTACTCCGCATTTAATTGCACCTACACTAGTATAAAGACTTATTCCCGCTTTTCTTAAATAATCTTTAAACAATTTTGATAAAAATTCACTACCTTGATCAACATTAATTCGTAATGGCTTTCTTTCTTTAATAACTCTCCGCAAAGCTTTCAAAACCTCTTTACTAGTGTTATTTTTCAAAGGAAGACTCCAAGCATATTTTGAGAGGATATCAATAATAGTTAGAATATATTGAAACCCTTTATTATATTTTTTAAGATTTCGTAGATCGATCAAGTCGCACTGAAATACTTCATTGGCTGTTGTAACGTAAGTACGATTTCTTGGAAAGTATATCCTCCTTGATTTGTGAATGGTGTATGTTGGCTGAGACTGAAGCCATGTCTTAATTTTTTTCTTCGAAACATTTTTCACTCCTTGTTTCAATTTCTTTACGCTACCGTAACTGAGAGGACTTTCACTGTTATAATACACTCGGCTTAACTTATTTTCCATAATTACACTTTCTCAATGAAAGATTTTCTATTTAACCCTTGTCAATGTATGTTTAAAGCTATCCATTCATCCTCTTCTCTTATCAATGACGTCACAGATACAGTTGTAGAAGATTTAACCCTTGTCAATGTACGTTTAAAGCTATGCAATCATCTATAATCAATGACGTCAGAGATACAGTTGTAGAAGAGACTGACAGGACTGCCAGATTCCCGCGCAGTGTTTTCCCGCAAGGGGGCGCGCAAGTTTTCCCGCGAGGAGGCGCGGGTTTCCCAGGGGGGCGTGGCATAATTACGTCATAGGTCATTGACATAGTGACCTTGACATTCTACACCTACACTCTACACCTACATTCAACACCTACGGAGGTACGAAGTGTGGGGTTATACTACTGAAGTCTCTAGAATTATTGTTCCTATGGTTCTTTTCAATTCTACAATCTTTTGGCTTCTGAGATATTTCTAAGGCGTTTCATTTAGAGCATTAATATTCTTTGATTATGGTCTTGTTTCAGACTTAAAACTAATCCATCTTTTGCATCAGATAGAAAATGCTGTTTAAGTGCGTCTTTGCCATTCTGATGCTGGTCAAGTTTAGCTATTGCTTGGACGAGAGCTAACGTAAGTATATCCAAATTGAATTTAATAAAACTTGAAGGAATCTTTCATTTCAAATTTTTTAAAAAAATAAATCAATATTTGGGAAAGAAATTTGTTGGCAGAATTGACGGATTTTTGAAATAGTAAATGTTCATGTTAACAAAATGGAAATGAAAACTGAGTTAGACGCATGTAACCAGTTTATCAAAATAGCATTTCTTTTATTGAGAATATATCTAGACACGCAAATTTGTTACGTCTGCTAGAAGGGAGCAAACGTTTATGCATATTCGGGACGCGTTCGCAGTTCCATTATCGTCGTTAGGATTTAGAAGTGCGCGGCGATCGGCTAGGGTTACCGTACGAGAAACGTCTAACCTCAAAATGGCAGGGCTTCCACCGTAAATAATTCTGTGTATTTTTTATAATTATTATTTTTAAAATTGATGTAAAATTGTATGACTATCTCTTTAAAATTTTGTTATACTATCCCTTTGACTCATCCAAAAAACAAACCCTAACACAAATTCTCAACCTTCAATTCGAACAAAAAGATTCTGGGCAAACTATTTGAAAGTTATTGTAAGAAATTTATAACAAAATTTTGCATAATTGGTTCATTAGAACATGAGTAGACCTTTTTAACTTCCCGAAAATTTGTGTCAACAGTACGGAACCGAATTACTGGCTATGAGACAATTGTGGTAGAAGGTATTTCGCTCGTTTTATGTTTAGTTTTGGTTTTGGTTTGCTTTTAGTCACCACTACTGAAACTCCCTTCGAAAGAACGTGAAACATTTAACATGTCCGCATCTGTTGAATGGTATCTATTTGTATGTTTTCTTTCTTCAAAATTGTACTGTTTGATATTGAAACTCATCTCTCCACAAAGATGAAACTTAACGAATCTATCATTTTAATTTTTTACACACTATATTGCTACAGAATTTTAGTGGCTACGAGCAATTTTTTGGAAGGGCTTACGGATTATTTTGAGGGGGCCAACTTTGAAATTTGGGGGTGTATAGCCCCTCCCCCAAAAAGGCCTAGCAACGCCACTGTTGATGTTGCTCGGATGTAAGTGGTACATAATGGCTCCCATCTCATATAATTCACTTCAACGCAGGTTGTAGCGAAGAAACATGGAAACTGTGTACAAATGAGACGATGCAGTGCCCCCAGGAAACAAAGTTGGAATGCATCATGGGCAAATGCAAAAATGAAGTAAAATCAGAACACCATTACTGTTTATGTATTTGCCAAAGCGGTCGGCAATGCAAAAAATTTAAGTGTTCCAGCAAAGTTGTAAAAGCTAGGTATTGCAGCAGGAGCTATACACATGTTAACTTACCGAAACTAGATTACAAAACTCATACAGATGGGTTCTGCAAATGTCATTCAAAAATTAAACGTCCACAAAACAGTAGTTTCCCAATTTTGTTCCTCTTTCAACAAATTATTTGTAATTACCACGTTCGTTTTGAAGAACAATGCTTTATATTCCTTTTATATTTATCTTGTCGATTGAATTGTACGACGACGGCTTGAATTGACCTAAAGCACCCTTAACAAATAAAGAGGAAAACACCTAAAGGGTAGTAAAATAATACTACAGCCCTCATTCACTATTTGAGCTGAAATATATAAAAATATACAGGTCGCTAAAACCTAATAATAATTATATTATTGTATAAGTGTTATTAAAGTAGTAACTCGTTCATTTGTAATTTGGTGTATTTTCGAAATATAATAAACTGGTGTCTGATTGGAAAAGAACTGCTTTCTCTTTCATTAAACAATACCATAAGCGAATAATCCTCTTTAAGTATCAATCCTTAAGTCTTTGGTGGAACTTATCTCCTGCCCTCTACCTTTACGTGTTATTTCTTGAGCGATCTGGACCAATTTTGATTTCATTTATTTTGAAAATCTTCATCACCTTTTAACGGAATATAAATTTAATCTAGACTAAAATTGACATTGAAATAAGATATCTTCCAACGCCGATGAGAGAGAAACACTTTTCGAGTCCAGTGACATCTGGAGTCTGATTGGTCAAGGGAATTTTTTAAAGAGTGATAGTGATTCAAAAATTGAGAACAAATCTCACTTGGGTGTCTGCAGGAAACATATTGGCGCAATAATCCACTGGCTCGACAACTACAGTCTAAAAGGCGCCAAGTTCACGTTAATGTGAAACGAGTCTATTGTTTTAGACATTTGAGATAGTCACGCGTCACATTTGCATTATTATTAAGGTACCATTTCCAAAAAATTCCACTCCTAACAATAGGAGAAAAAATATTATTTAAATTATGTTTTACGAAATTCGTTAAAGGCACGGTGAAAGAGTTTCTATTCAATGCTGTTTCATCATTCTGCGAAAACATTTTGTTTCGGATAACTGTTTCTTGAAGCTCTCGTTTATTCAAGATGGATCAGTCTTAAAAATGAACTTATTCCTAGCAATCACTCGAGTTTAATAAATCGAGGAGAAATTTTAGGTTAGTTTTGGAACATTTACTTTCGTCACTGTTCCTTTAAACCATACTTGTCATTGTCTAGTAATGTCTATCAGCTTCCCCTGTTTTATTTCAAAACGAATCATATAAAACCGTGTGTAGGCGAAGCCATTGCCAACTGCACAAGTCAACAAACCAACGAAAAACTCTCACCGATACTGGCCATCGTCATCGCTTCTGTAGGCTAATAAGTACGTGGAACTATAAGAAAAGTTCTCTTTACTGGTAAGTACCGAAAACTATAAGGCTTAGCTTCAAGAGCAATTATTGAATCTTCAATAGAGAATGCTGTTTTAGTGGGTCTTTCTCATTCTGGTTCTGATCAAACTTAACTACTGCAATGCAAACTTCAACGGTAAGTATATCGAACTGGAATTTGTTAGACGATCATTCATTTTGGCAAGCATTTTTTTGTAGTCGAATTTAAGATTTACAATTATTGTACAAGCACGCTTGATTAACTCTGCGAGTGACGTGTCACCTAGAGGTACTGTTCTGGACGTTTATGTCCATGTGTCTGTCTGTTTTTACAATAGTAGTAGATTGAGTATTAATATTGCTACTAAAGCTCGGCATTATACCGGTATACACATTATCTTCAAATTAGTGACTAACCGAATATTTTTAAAATAAAGTTGCGGATACAATAAATTTAACGCGCAATTTCAGTGGATAATTATCGAAGGCGGATAAAAATAAAATTATGTAGATAATACTGTACTCGCTAGAAATGGTTTCTAGGTTAAGAAAAATAGTTCAGATTATGTCTTTGGAAACAGTTGTCTCGACTGGGAGAGAAATTATTTTGGCTTTCCCAACCTGTTTCATTTATGATTTACTTGAACGCAGTATGTCCCGAGGACAGGTGGAAACTCTGTAACCCGACGTTGAAATGCCCGAAGGACACGAAGTTGGAATGCGTCGTACAGATACCAGAACCGCGTCATCACATGACTACTGGTAAATTCGAAGAAACAAAAAAACTTCCAGTGGAGCATTCCTGTCTTTGTATGTGCAAAGACGGTCATCAGTGCAAGGGCTTCCCTTGCCCCACAAAGGTGCCCCTTACACTTATTGTACTTTTAGGCGCTCGATGTATATGCATAGGTTTGGTTACACGGAAAATGATGGAACCTGCGCGTGTAGATCTAGCAAGGGGTAGCTTAAAGCTCTCTCGCTACCTACCAAATGTGCATTCAATCTTCACCTTGCTAGCTTAGTCGATTATTTAAATGGAACGATGTCTTGAAAAATAACCCTTCACATTTCTTGTTTAATACTAGCCTTTGAATTCAGTTTGATTTAACGCACTATAACAATTACGTTTCCCCCTAATTATTTTATATGGGGAAAGCACTAAATGATAGTAGAATGATATTGCAACCCCTTTGAAATGTGTGAACTGAATTATATAAAAATTGAAAAGGTGCACATTCTTAATATTAATTAATTGGTTTTTGACTTGATTGAAGTGTGATTAACTCGCACTCTTTGTAAATTCATTCTTAAATAATAAACTGTCACGTGGTAAATTCATGGTGTGAAGTATTTTTCTAATTGACATGAAAAGGCCAAGAAAAGATATGTGTTAAAAACAGTGCCTTAATGATGACGTCATTCGTGGCTATGTTTTAGACGTTAGGTTGGTACTTGGGTCGCTACAAATGGCGGGGAAATTGAAACAATCTCATTGGTCCCGTACATTCTACCCATGGAAAAGACAAATGGCGCGAACCAACCCCACTTAAATTATGAATTCCAGAAGAGACAAAGACACTATATAAGTGGGGCTCCGTCTGACGTTCCCTCTTGGTGCGAGAGAAATAACCGAAGAGGGCAGCCTCCCACCCCTGTTATGTTTTCAATGCAAATAATTTATGGAATGGTCTATTAGAGTCCGAATTATCTTTGTCCAACGAAACTGAAGGTGCATGGAACCCTATTTTAGGTATATGCGTGTACAGAGTGGGGTAGTCATTACGACGAATGATTTCTGTGGTTGGACTCCACTTTCCTTTTGACCTAGTTATGATCCACTGTTACGGAGGAAGTGGAAGATGAGAGTCATAACAATTGGATTTATTTCTTGACCAATCTGAAGCAAATTTAATTTAATTTCGTTTGAACATGTCAATCACCTCTATATAGAATATAAATCTAATTTAAATTAAAATTGACTTTCCCACCGAAAAAGAGATGAGCTTATTGAATCTAGCTACTAAATTCTGTAGTCTGATTGGTAGAGGGAATTTTTGAAGAGTAACGTATAGTGATTAAAAAATTAAGAACCAATCTCACTTGGGCGACTGGAAGAAACGTAAGAAAAACTGGCGTAATAATACAACAAAGTTAAATCCTCCATTGGCTGGACAACTACAGTCAAAAAGGCGCCAAGTTCACGTTAATGTGAAACGAGCCTATTGTTTCAGACATTTGAGATAGTCACGCGTCACATTCAAATTATTATTTAAGTACCATTTCCAAAAAAATCATCTACTAAACAATAGGCGATGAAAAATATTATTTAAATTATGTTTTACGACATCCGTCAAAGGCGTCGTGAAAGAGTCTCAATGCTGTTTCATCATTCCGGGAGAACATTTTGTTTCATATAACTGTTTCTTGAAGTTTTCGTTTGTTAAAGATGGATGCAGTCTTAAAAATGAACATATCCCTACAATCATTCGAATTTAATTAATTAAGGAGGAATTTAAGGTTAGTTTTGGAACATTTACTTTCGTCACTGTTCCTTTAAACCTATACTTGTCATTGTCTAGTAATGTCTTTTAGCTTCCAATGTTTTATTTCAAAATGAATAATATAACACCGCGTGTAGGCGAAGCCATTGCCAATTGTACAAGTTCCTAGTCAACTAACCAACGACAAACTCTCGCAGATACTGTTCATCATCGCTTCTCTAGGCTGGTAAGAACAACTACCAGTTCTCTTTACTGGTAAGTACAGACTGTTAAAAAAGTCTTTGCGCGTTGCGTTTTTCGCACATATTTTACTATATTTCAAAAATTATTCAAACTAGCGCTCTGGAATAAAGTGCGTTATAAAAGTTTTGCATTTCTCTTTCATATTTTACCCGTTCCAAAGTTGTCCCTTGCATACTTATACCGGAAACCTGAAATGTCAAAATTATCAACTTTGAAAATATTGATTTCTCGAGGATATAAATGCTATTTTCGGATTCCTTGGGGTCGATTCATATTTGAAAAGTTTTCACCAAATTCAATTCGGATGAATAGGTCACGAGTAATCAGCCTTTATTCAAAATCTGGCAAACTTGGTTAGAGTGGCGATAATTCATAATCGAGTATCGAATCTTTGTCGTAATAATGCATGTTAGATGTTATGGCACCTTATGCGTATATATATGATTGGTCTTGTGGCGCAATACTTTGAAACAAATCAGACGTTCATTAAAGGGATGGTGAAGTGGAAAATAAAGAAATTTTTTATTGATTCTTCTATAAGACCAATCTGCATCGTGAAACATCCAGGAAATAACACCGAACGATTTTTAAACAATTAGTTTGAAATTTCATGGATAATTTTAAATAGGGATCTCCGACCAATCACGTAGCCCCCCGGCTTTTTATCAACAATTTTCTCTTAGCACGCTCCGTGTTGAATCAATTTATCGCGAGATTTGAAAAAATTTGCACAATGTGACAATTGTGGCGAGAGACATGGAGTGTGCCACGAGAATTTTGTTAACAAAAAGGCACGGAGTTACGGGATTAGTCGGAGTTCCTTATTTAAAACTATTCTTAAAATCCTAGCCTAATTTTAATATTAAAATCAATGGGAGGTATTTCCTAAATTTTTCATTGTGCAGACCGGTCTTATAATTAGAAGAAGAATCGATAAAAAACACCTTGATTTCCACTTCTCGCTCCTTTCAAGAGAAAACTCTCGTCTTTTGAAGAGGAGAAGCGGTTTGAAAATATTGTTATTTGAGCCATAATATCATAATATTTAAAACTCTTATTAATTACGTCTAGGTCTTCAGACCGATTCATTGCAGCCTAGTGAAAATCTCATTCATGATGGCATATGCGCTTCACGAGATCCCTTCAAATAGACAAATTCGACTATTCCATATAAGAAATAACTTCAGAGGAGATGGCTTCTATGCTAGGAACGTTCGCTACGCGATTGAGCTTCGCTAAACGGAGCCTGAGGTTGCCCATAGCCTCCCGCGTTTAGCGCAAATGTGAGGCCATTGAAAAATTTTTATTTTAGAAACAGGAATAGGGAACAGAGTAATGTGGGCGCGAGTCTAAGTCCCGGACCCCCTTCCTCGGGACGGTGGGTTATGAAAGAAGAGGCTGGTCATAGCGACAAAGGTAAAAAAGAATTACGTATTTTCGCCGTCCCTGTAAGCAACGTCATAAAAACCTAGTTTAAGTGAGCCAAAATGAAATTTTAAACTTTTTATTACGTGTTGGAGGGAGGGGCTCTATACTGGGCTGTGAGTTGGACTGAATTAAACGCTAACCGTTCTCTATTCCTACCTCTAAAATTAGATCTATCTCTGTTGAGGCTTAATAATAAAGCCGACCGCAACCAAAGCATGGGAAAAGGCGTATTTCACAACTGACGTTCAAATGGAAAAGCCTAAAAATGAAATGAGAAAAAAATGAATGCCGGTAAGATTGATCACAACTGAAAATAACAGCTAACAGCTAAACGAACCCGAACGGTAAACACTTGAAGTTGGTCTCTCTGTGCTGCTGGTCTGCTACTCCTTTCGTTTATTTTCTATGGCAAAAATACTAACTTTGGGAGGTATTGGGATATTAGGCCATTTTGTGTTTTAAGACTTTTATTGTGTAGGAAAGAAAACGACCCTGTTTAAAGAAACTTTGGATAATTTTTAATTTTTAGTTAAAAGTTGAAATTTATTTATAAAATTTGGACGAAAATTTTTAAATAACAAGACTTCCTTTGAGTTTCAAATCGAAGAATGTTCGTGTGCCTTATTGAACAAATTTTTACAAAAAAGACAGTCACTTTCAATTTCAATTGTTGCTTTTATTGGGCATCCCCTAGTCGTTAAAGGAAGGATGAAGAGGAAAAATAAAGTGATTTTTTGATCGATTTTTCTTATTATAAGACCATTATATGCACAGTGAAACATCCAGGAAATACAGTCTCCGAATGATTTTAAAATTCAAATTAGGTTCAGATTTTAAAGATAATTTGAAATAAGCACCACTAACTAATAGCTTAACGCCCTGGCTTCCTGTTAACAAAATTTCCGTTGCACGCTCTATATCTAGCGCCACGATAGTCACATCGCAAGCAACTTTTATTAAATCTCGCGATAAATTTCATTCGACGTGGAGCGTGCCACGAGAATTTTGTCAATAGGAAGGCAGGGCGTTACGCGATGGGTCGGAGGTCATTATTTCAAATTTTCCGTAAAATCTGAACCTAATTTGAATCATTCGGATATATTTCCTGGATGTTTCACTATGCAGAACGGTCTTATAATTAGTAGAAGAATCGATAAAAAATTATTTGATTTTTCATTTCACCCTCCCATTAAACACATTCTCAATCGTATTCTAAAAGACAGACATAAACTCTAATGAAATTAGGAGGTAAAGCATTGTAATATTAAAAATAGAGATCCGCCCTGTTCGCTGGTATTTTTTTCTCCGTATGAGTAACCAGCCCACGTCGTGACCGGTATTAATATTAATAACTAACTTAAAACATTGTTTTAGTGTATGGTTTCAGGCTCAGCAGGACAATTGCCCAGCCCATACGTCCAGACTCGTTGCAAGATTTCTGGAGAACGAAGGAATTGACGCTTTGGATTGGCCCGCACTCTCGCCCGACTTGAACCCGATTTAGCGTTTATGTCTGTCATTTAATAAAAGATTAAAAATGTGTGTAAGGGTTAAGGGAGGTTAAGTAAAATATATGGCTACAATTGAAACTGAAAGTGACAGTCTTGTTTGTAATAAATAGTTCAAGAACGCAGACGGTATTTCCTGGATGTTTCACTATGCAAAATGGTCTTATAATTAGAAGAAGAATCGATAAAAAATAACTTTATTGTCCTCTTCATCCTCCCTTTAAGGGCTAGGGGATGTCCAATAAAATATCAAGCATAATTAAAGCTGAAAGTGACTGTCTTGTTTGTATTAAATAGTTCAATAAAGCACACGGGCATTCTTGAATTTGAAACTCGAAGGAAGTCTTGTTATTTGAAAATTTTCGTCAAATTTTAAAAATATTTTTCAACTTTTAACTAGTTATCAATAATGATACTAATAGTTATCCAAAATTTCTTTAAAAAGGCTAGTTTTCTTTCCTACACAATAAAAGTCTTAAAACACAAAATGGCCTAATATCCCAATACCTCTAGTCCATGAGATAGGTGCAAAAAAGGGGGTGATCGGTACCAATAAGTGGTACCAGACGAAACTTTAAAAACTGATAAATGAGGCTTATGGACGGCTGATAACACTTGATGGACGTCTCAAATCCGTAGCATTTAAAAATGGCGGCCATTCAAAGATGGCGGACACGTGAGAACACAAAACGGCTTGTATCTCTTGTTCTAATCATCGTAGGTGCTCGTTCTATACATCAAATTAAAGCTCTAAATGCGCTTGACATTTCATGTTAGCACAACAAATATGCTTCACTGAACCGTTTAGTTGCTGCGGTTGATTTTAGTCAAAATCAACCGATTCTAAATCATAAATTTCCAATATTTCAGAAAAAATAGCCATATCCTAAACATTTGTATATTTTCTATGTAAAGACTGAACTCTTGCCTTTTATTTAAGCCATTGTTCGTAGAAATGGAAACATAAGGGGCCGAGTTATGACGCTCCGAAAATGAGAAGTAGCTTGACTCAGAAAAAAAGTGTACCCATAAAATTCTGGGCGATTCCATTTTTTATGGGCAAGGGAGATAGGGCCGCGGGAAATTCGTCAGAGGGGTGCTTGTTCAATGAAAGTTTTAGTTTTGGTTTCAGCTAAAGCGGTTACAGTGACTGTTGTTATTTGAAGATTCGCGGATTCAGATTAGCTAGGTTTATGATATAATATGAAAGGTGTTCATGCTTTATTAATATTATGGAAAAATCTAAATGCTCCAGTCAAGCCACAGCGTTATGCATTATTTGCAACCGCAAACTTCCGAAGAACGAACTTACTACACTGAGGGATGAAAAATCATGGCTGGCACTTCTGGAAGCTGCAAAACTTCATAAATACCAACCGATTATTGAACATGAAGGTAGCGATGTTTTACCAGACATTTGGTATGAGCGCAAATGTCGTAGTCAGTTTACCCACAAGAAGACTTTGGAAAAGCTACGAGAATCTTCAATCTGCGAAACTGCGGGGGAAGCGCAACCTTCAACAAGTGATTCATCTGTCCGACGATCGCAAAGAGACTTAGATAATCGCCAATGCCTTGTTTATCCAGCAAAATGCATATTCTGTGACAAAGAAACTAAATATGGGAAACATCGAAGTAAGGAAAATCTGATGCAATGCGTCGACTTAAGAGCTGATAGAAATATAAGAGATGTTGCGACTCGAATGCTAGGCAGTAACGTGTCTGAAGAAGAATCATTGTTTCATAAAAAAATTGCAGCTTTAACATCACGGGATATAGTTGCGGCAGAGGCGCACTACCACAAAACATGTTATATTAACTACACGAGGCAAAGACCAGATAAAGTGTGTGAACAAAACGATGAACACGAAGAGGCTGTAAAATATTCGATAAACGAAAACGAAGCATACAAATGTTTATATGATTTTATAAGAGATGATATATTTGCTAACCGGAAAGTGGTGAAAATGACGTACCTATCAGCTAAATTCGAGTGTTTTATAAAACAACAAGGGGAGGTTAATGTAAACTTCGAAAGATTCAAGCACATGCGACGGAAATTGGAGACAGAATTTGGTACAAGTCTTCTATTTCTTCCCTACGAAGGTGGAAGACTTCTAGTAATGCCTGACAATGTTACCCGCGAATATTTAGCCAAAGAACTAGTCAAAGTACAAGATCAGTTGAACCTATATACAAGCGACACGTCAGACTTAGAAAAAATGGTTACAAAAACAGGTTCTCTGGTACGAAGAGAAATAAATAAATCAAAAGTTGATCAGACGTGGCCACCAAACCCGGAGCAGCTCGACGAAAATTTCATCTCCATACCGGATACTTTAAAAAAACTCTTGAATGTAATAATTAGTGGTGAAATGCCTCGGTATGCTGATTCGGCACGGGTTCAGAGGCTGGTCTGGTCGATCAGTCAAGATTTAATATACGGCGCATCAGGAGGTCAAGTCATAACTTCAAAACATGTGTTGCTTCCATGGGCAATAAAAACACTCACCGGAAACGTAGAAGCGATCAAATTTATAAACCGTTTGGGTCATGGAATATCCTACAGTAAACGTGAAGAAATTGACACTGCTCTATGCTTGCAAAAGTTGAACAATTCTGAAGAAAATTTGCCACTTCCACAAAATACTTACTGTCAAGTTCCAACTGTTTTAGCCTTCGATAATATTGATCGATTAGAAGAAACTTTGAGCGGCTCAGGAACATCACACAGAGTGAACGGTATTATTATCCAACCTCAAGTTCTAAGTGCCACCGCAGTACCAAATGACAGAAAAGGGCAAGCAAAGATCCATTCCACTAACTACGATTACACTACCACAATATGTATCTGGAATCAGGAAAAGTCCTCCTGCTATTACACCAATAGAGCCTTTAACACCTGATACCAATGAAATTAGGTTGACCAAACTCAAAAATTTAACGTGGATTTTAACGCGTTTGATGAAAGACGATACCCAACTTGTGAGTTCGAGGACTGGATTCAACATCCTGACAAACAAGAATGAAAATGAAATAGTAAAGCCTGATACAATCGGATATCTACCAACAATAAATGCACCAGCCACGCATATGTCTACAGTACATGAAGTACACCGTCAGGCAATGAAGATCATGAAGACTCTTTGCCTCTCTGAAATCGTTTTAGTATTTGATCAAGCGTTATATGCCAAAGCGGCGGAAATAGTTTGGAATGATCCTGATTATTATAAACCAATAATTTTGCGAATGGGAGCATTTCATACAATATGTAATGCCCTGTCTGTTGTTGGAAAGAGATTCAGAGAAGCTGGTCTTCGCGATATAGCCGTCGAATCTGGCATTATTGCAGAGGGTTCTATTGATGCGGTCCTGGATGGTCGCCATTACAATCGAGGAGTGAGACTACTTAAAACTGTATATGAAGGCCTTTCTCGTCTGTACTGGAAAGCATTTGAAAAGTGGATTGGCCAACATCATCCAGAAAAACTACCAACATTAGAGGAGTTGTTCATAAACATGAAAGACTTATCCTTAAATCCAAATTACCAATTTACAATTGACGTGATGAATAGTAGCGCTTTCGAAGAAATAACAGCGTTAGTAGATCATCATCAAAATTATTTACGAAATGAGTCGAGCCCTCTAGCTTCTTTCTGGATGTCATACATCAATATGGCTGAAAACATTTTAGCGTTGATCCGGGCGTCAAGAGAAGGAAACTGGATACTCCACCTACAAGCCATAAGATCACTAATACCATTGTGCTTTGCTTACGACAAACAGAATTACGCTAGATACTTATCGGTCTACCACTCGCAGATGAGCAGACTACCGCTGACTCACCCAGATAGTTATCAGCACCTTTTAGCGGGAGGCTTTTCGGTTCAGAGGAGTACAACCAACGCTTTTGCGCGAATACCAGTCGATCAAACACTCGAAGAGACAGTGAATAGGGACACTCAAACGGCAGGTGGGACGAAGGGTTTTAGCCTGAAACCAGCTACTGTTTCCAAATACTATTTGACTGCTGAATACCGAAATACGTCACTGAAACAACTTCGAAACCTTGTCGATCGAAATCAAGGAACAAACACTCACCAAGATTTTAGTCAGATTCGTATGAGAAAAGACGAAGAAAACGTACAGTCGGTTGTTGATCTACTTGAAGAAAACTGGATAAATCCTTTTGATGAGAACGATGGTGAACTGATAAGCATTTCAACAAGTGTAACAGCAACAGAGGACGTAGCCAATGATCTTCTATGGGCAGAAGAAAAGGGTGAAGCCGCGTATAAAACGTTCATTGATTCAAGGCTAAGCCAAGGAGCTTTTTTTTATGATCGACTAACAAAATTGAATCTTAAAACATTCAGTTCAATACAAACGAAAAATAAGACAAAAAGTGTCAACAAAGATACAATTCTGAAGGCAGAACATCATTTATTTGGTCGTATGATACTAATAGCTTCCACAAGAAAGCTCAACATGGAGACTGTGTTTGAACATCCATTAGGACCATTGCCATGGTCCCTGGCAAATAATGACAGAAGCATGAAGAAAACCAACAAGTCTTCTCTTGCAAGGCATCTCGAGGTAGGCCTAGGATCGTATCCTCAGGATAGTTTATTTCATCCATCAGTTACATGCACTATTATCGACGGAATGGCTCAAATACAAAAGTTGAAAGGGGACAATTATACATTTGGCGAGTTATCTCATCATCTCCTAACGCTTGTACTTCAAATTGGCTCAGGGAGCAGAAGAATCGACATTGTGTTGGACGTCTATAAGGAAGTTTCCATTAAAAATGCCGAAAGGATTAAAAGAGGATCTGATTCCGGAATTACTTTCTCTAGAATCGTTGCTGGGCACAAAATTAAAAACTGGAGACGTCTCCTGCAAAGTTCTTCCAGTAAAGAAAACTTGGTGACGTTCTTAGCAGAAGATTGGTGCACGAAACTAAATATAATAGGTGAAAATAGTTTGTATGTGGAATACAACCAAAAATGTCTTTCAATATCTGGAGAGTCTAGCGCCGAAGTTAATGAACTCAAGTGTTCTCATTAAGAGGCTGAAACGAGAATGATCCTGCATGCCAGTAACGCTGCTAAGCATGGATTCAAGTCTATCATCATTGTGACAGAAGATACCGACGTCTTGGTTTTGGGTTTAGCCTTTTCTTTCGAAATACCTGCTGAAATAAAACTAAAATGTGGAACCAAAACAAGAACTCGTTTGGTTAACGTAACAAAAATAGCTTCCAAATTTGGACCAGACTTGTGCAAAGCAATGCTTGGACTTCATGCATTCACCGGATGTGACACAGTAAGCGCTTTTTCAGGGCAAGGAAAAATTAAAGGACTTAAAATACTTCGCCAAAATCTTAAGTATCAAGTGGCATTTGCTTCATTGGGGGACCAATTTCATTTGGAAAGTGAATTGTTTAACATTTTACAAGATTTCACTTGTCGACTGTACAATGCAACTACCAATGTCACTTTAGTCAACGTTCTTCGATATCAGCTTTGGCGGGCCAAGAAAGGAACAGTGGAGTCTGGGCAATTGCCTCCTTGCGCGGACGCACTTTACCTACATACTCTGCGAGCAAATTATCAAACAGGCATATGGAGACGTTCGCTGGCTAAGTGCCCTGATATTCCTTCTCCTGATGGCAATGGTTGGAAAATTGAAAACGATGGGCATTTGTCTATAAAATGGATAACAGGGTCTCCCGCTCCTGAAGCAATTCTCGAATTCATTGCATGCAATTGTTCCAAGTCGTGCGAAGGAAGGAGATGTCAATGTTTGTCAAATGGACTGAAATGTACAGACGCTTTCAAGATTCAGAACTGTTCAAATTTTGCTGACCCAACCGAGTATACTTCGCCTTTAGATACAATTGATACTGACAGCGAAGACGATAATTGAAAAATTAAAAAATAAAACAATATTATTGTAATCACTTGTGCTGAAAATATATTGTACGTGTTTTGAATAACGGCTTAAATAAAAAGGCAAGAGTTCAGTCTTTACATGGAAAATATACAAATGTTTAGGTTATGGCTATTTTTTCTGAAATATTGGGAATGCATGATTTAGAATCGGTTGATTTTAACTAAAATCAACCGCAGCAACTAAACGGTTCAGTGAAGCATATTTTTTGTGCTAAGATGAAATGTCAAGCGCATTTTGAGCTTTAATTTGATGTATAGAACGAGCGCCTACGATGATTAGAACAAGAGATACAAGCCGTTTTGTGTTCTCACGTGGCCGCCATCTTTAAATGGCCGCCATTTTTAAATGCTACGGATTTGAGACGTCCATCAAGTGTTATCAGCCGTCCCTAAGCCTCATTTATCAGCCCTTAAAGTTTCGTCTGGTACCACCTATTGGTACCGTAGACTGCACCTAGCTCACGGCCTAGATGAATTATCGCCACTCTAACCAAGTTTGCAAGATTTTGAATAAAGGCTGATTACTCGTGACCTATTCATCGGAATTGAATTTGGTGAACACTTTTCAAATATGAATCGACCCCAAGGAATCCGAAAATCGCATTTATATCCTCGAGAAATCAATATTTTCAAAGTTGATAATTTTGACATTTCCGGTTTCCGGTATAAGTATGCAAAGGACAACTTTGGAACGGATAAAATATGAAAGAGAAATGCAAAACTTTTATAACGCACTTTATTCCAGAGCGCTTGCTCTAATAGTTTTTGAATTATAGTAAAATATGTGCGAAAAACGCAACGCGCAAAGACTTCTTTAACAGTCTGTACTACAAAGTCAGGCTTCACATATTGGAAAGGATAAAAATCCAGAATTGAAGGGCCAAGCAATCAGGCATAACTATCAAAGCTAATTTTATCTCAAAGCCAGTAACCAACCACCGGGAGAGGATGATCTGAATATCAACGGGGACTTGTAAGCGATTCATTTAATTTTTTTCACTATAGCATAAAACTATATTCTCTATTTATTTACAGCGTGATTTACCAAATCACAGTGTACCTGGCGTTAATCACCAAGGTCGTAGCAGACGATGCATTTATGCACGATCTGCTGAATCAAGTTCGGCCAGTCGAGTATTATAAGTGCGTCTTTTTTCCGCACGAGTGAATTTTCATGCATTATTTTATAATTTTTCCTAAATTTAACTTTATAATTTTCATTACAGCCTCTGGGCTTTGAACTGTCGAGGGTTCCGGTAAGTTAATTTTTTATCAGTCGTTCAATACTTTATTAACCCTCTTCCTTCTCTTGCCCACAGGGTCATCCAGGAACTCTCGCAGCTCTATACGTACCGCCGGGTACGCTTCATAGCAGTACCCGGGCAGCTAGCACGAGTATACGAGGTCAGGGACGACATAATGTTCGAATGCCTTCGTACGCTCGTGCAGACCCTGTCGCTGCCATAAAAAAATGTAAATTTTTTTAAAACATTTTTTGTGAATTTAAAAAATAATAAATTTTGTTCTGCATTTATTTCTCTTTATTTAAATTAAGCTTATATTTTTTCCCTCAAAGTTTAAACTTTATTTCTTAGGCTTAAATAGTAAAAGGAAAAAAAGAGAGGAGGAGATCAAAAGGTATGTCTAGAATTAGTTACATAAAATGGAACAGTTTTTCGGTTTTAAATTCAATTTATTATGTAACACCAAAGAATAAACTAATAAGCACCGTATGAAGTATCGTAAATGTTGTTATAAAACTCTATAATATTGTTGGCCATGTGTGTAAATACAATTTGGTGGTTGCTGATCTTGATAAGATGTTCCTTAACAGCACTCGAAACTCGATTCTAGGCCGCTGTTTCCAGACTTTCCAAAACAATGGAATCCTCATTTAACAAATCTTTAATGTGACGCGTATTACGATACGCCACAACAGTTGTTTTTTGTTTGCGTTATCGTTTATAACGATTTCAAAGTTGTTGGTTTCCTGGCCCAGCGTCCAGCCTGCTAGTACGGGTTAACGAGGCATTAACTTCTCCCACGTACTTGTAGAAGTAGCTAAACTTTTTACCGATTGCTTCCTACATAGTCGTATCTCTGGATCAAGGGTACCGTTCACAAACCCCGTTGTAAGGAACAACTCTTTCGAAATGTGGAATCTACCGTTGATTAGTTACGCCAATCTTCTTTTTGCCATCTTCTTGATTTTCCATCTTGCAAGTTTAAGGTCTTCTCGAATAATGATACTCTCCTCTCTTGAGTCAGGAGGTTTTTATACTAAATTTCTTTCGTATCTGTAGCGAAATATCTATTGTCCTTGTATGTCACATTGTTAGACTGTAAGCGTATTTTTGAATGAATGTTCTGAAACCAGAGATTAAGGGATTTCAGTACAATAAGTTGTTTTAGGGGTTAATCTCCAAGATCTGACATATTATTGACAACTTTTGTGTACTTCACTCCATAACAGCTTACGAGTAAATAAATTATACAATAGTAAACTTCACCTATTTACCTATTACTCCTAACATTCCTTGCTTGTGACTACAGGTTGAAAAAAGGTAAATAAGTGAAGTACAGGGTGGAAAACTTCGCCGGCGTCCAGTCGAGATTCTTCCCCTTATGCACTGGTGTTATGCAGTGAAATGTTTGATGTTGATATTGAAGATTCATTGAGTTGGTACTGGTATTTCATTTAAGCTATGATATCAACATCGGTAAATTTACGAGATGCTAGTCTGTTTATACGATTAAGTCGTTACTTCTAGTGTCACTAGACAGTATCTACCTCCAAAATCGAGAGTTAGTAACTTTAAAACAATCTCCTCGTCACATGATATCCGAAAGTGAATTTATTATATCATTGATATACTGTAGAGACTTGATAGATACCCTGAGTTTTTTATTATTTATTTTTATCTCTAAAATGTCGGGGTGATGTGGGATGGGGTACCTCTTAATTTGTGGGGTCGGATACTTTTGAATTTTTATCTGTGGGGTCGGATACTTATGAATTTGTATGTTTGGGGTTTTTATATTTTTTTTTTTCATTTTATGTATGTGCTAATTAAATAGATAACGATTTTCCCCGTTTCCTACCGTGCTCCTCATGTGTTTCGTTCTCGTTCGGTAGCTATCGTCATCTATGTTATGTTTGACTGGAACGTTTTGGCGGTTAATTCAAATGTGGGTTTAGATAGAGCTAACATAGTGTTAAATGAGCGTTATGCGTTTGATCATTTTAGTATTGCTAAAGGTAATTCGAGAGGATAATCACTAAAATGCGTAATCACTATAACTTAACTTTCTCTTTCAAAAGTTTCTGGGCATAAGTCCTTGTTAGAAATTTATAAGATGCGATAAGTGTGCATCGGCATAAGTCTATGTTGTAAACTCATCGAGGGGATTATCACTAAAAACTATCTGTTCTTCGATTCGCCGGAATATTAGAATTACAGCATAAGAAAATTTATCCGGTCATAATTTAATCGCTGTTTAGAGTAGGGAATCGAGGGGCTATTCACTCTGATTTTATGCACGGTGAATCATTTAAGCATTGAAAAAGGTAGCGCTATCCACTCATTAGGGTAAGGTATAGAGGGGTTATCCACTCATTAGGGTAGGGTATAGAGGGGCTATTCACTCGTACGATATGGCTACTATTACGAGCCCTTGGGCCGTCTTATATACGGAAATGCGAACCTGTTGAAGTCAGTCCCAGAGTTTTTATTGTTGCAGCGCCATAATGATGCAACGAGATCCGAACTTTTCGAAATGCGTGCGAAAGAACTTTTGTGGAAATTGGGTCTTTCGAAGCCCATTTCCGTAACGGTAATCAAGCTTTAGCAGTGACTTGAATGAATAAAATTTTAAAGAACTGTGCTGCCTTAGCATAATTGCACCAGGAGACTAGATCATCAATGAAGAAATCTTCTGTCAATAATTTTGAGAGTAACTGCTACTTAGTCTTGATGTCTACTCTTCACTGTTTCAGTACTTTTGTGATAAGTACGGTGTGGCAGCTGTTTTATAATTCTTCTGTGATCCCCATTGGAAGCGTTGATAATGTGTTGGATCTATTTTGTCGATTAGTATTTGCCTATACATCTTCTCAATATCAGCGGTCAATGCTGTGGAGTGGCTTCGGAACCGAAACAAATGGTTGACAAGTCATCTTGTAGTTTCAGTATAACGTGGAAGGATTTTCCGATGATTATTATTGCGGACTCTTCGGAAGGCAACTCTTATTTTAAGCGTCGTACTGGAGGCCTTGAAGACAACATTATAGGCAAGAAGTGGAAGTTATCCTCGTAACGATGTCTATTGCTTAATACTTTTTACTTCTATGGTGCTATCCACATGCACCACGCTAAAGCTATCCACACGCACCCTATCTATCAGTCTATTATGATATACATTATAGTCTATGTAATGGCATACTAGTATCAATTGTATTAGATTAAAGTTAGTTCTCTCTAGTCCACCACGATGTAAAGTTAGATTATAGATTTCAAGATAGATGAGGGACGTGATTGTATAAGGAAATTAAATTAGTTTTAGTTATTATTTTAACATTAGTTATGTTTTAATATCCGTTAATAAATAGTTATGTTTGTTTTAATTGAGCCTGGTTATTTAATAAGTAAAAGTTAGTGTAAGCCTTGGACATGTCTGATGACAGATACGCCTCCTTCCCTAAACAAGTGCTACGTAGAAAATATTGGGCTTTACCAATGGCTTCAAAAATAAATAGGGGAAAGTGTCGGACTGCCATATTTTCCTGCCTTTGCCTTAGCTTGACATGCATTTCGAGACGCTCAAGCGCGCGAGAGGTGTTTAAAATGGTATCAGCCAATCAGATTTGTAGTTGATGATGTCATTCTTCCCGAAAATAACGCTCGTACGCCACCAAACGGGAGAATTTAGCATAGGCTTATCTCAAGGAAGAGTCACAACCTCGGACCTCCGCGCTCTGTTCTATTTTCTTTAGTGTTATTTTCGCGTTTGAACGAGGTTAAAGTTTGTTAAAAACGTTAAAACGCCGAAATTAAATTAAAAATGCCGCAGATGTTCTTGAAATCGTCATTTAATTCAAAAAACTCATCGCTAAAATCCTTTAGAATTTCGTTTAAACTTAGGCTCCGAGTTAAAACGTTTTAATATTAATAAATAACATCAATATTAGCAAACTAAATTAAAAAAATCAAGTACATCATCAAATTAAATTGTGGCGATAACGTGCAGTAACCACTTTTAGCCTCAGTCAAAAGCAGCTAATGTAAAATAAAACTGCACTATTTCTTCACGCGCCATATCACAAATTATCTTAGGTACATGGTGAATAGGCGAAGGGGATGAAACAGATTTCTCGAGTATGCATTCACCCCTCCAAATGCATGTCACAGACGAAGGAGAGAGTCCGACACTTTCCCCTATTTATTTTTGATGGCTTGGGTTGCCTTAAAAAACTAATTTTTTTAAAGCTTTTTCTATGGGAAACTTCCCTAAAAGAAGTGAATTTTTCATTAACATTACGGAAGGGTATCCAGTCATATCTTCAAGGGCCTACCGGTCCTGTAGAACACCCAAACAAATTAAAATCAATAGAGCTAGAATTTTCAAAGTTAGTGTCGCGGCGGCATTTAAAAAACTTAAAACCGAGTCTTCGAAATGGGCAGCGTACGTAAAATCTCCAAAATTTTAGAAGGTATCTACTTTAACCCTTCCCACTCCGCCAGTTTCGGGGGTGCTGAAAAACCATATTTAACAGTAAAATTAAACGGTATTAGTAACAAACAAGTACTTGATTGGTTAAAGGGAAAAGACGCGTACACTTTACATAAGGGAGTTTTTAGAAAGTTTAAAAGAAACAAGGTGGTGAAACTAACTTAGGAGATCAATATCAGGCGGATTTGAACGACATGCGTTCTTTAAGTCAGTACGATGGGCACAAATACATATTAACCGTAATAATTTACTTTAGCAGAAGAGCTTGGGCCGTACCTTTAAAATCAAAAAGCGGTGTTGAAACGGTTGAGGCTTTTAAGTCTGTTTTTAGAGAAAAGGTTCCTAGGAAACTACAGACGTATAAAGGTACCGAATTTAGAAATTCCCAATTACAAGGATACTAGAAGGAAAAAAGGGTTATACTTGACGATATAAAAGCGTGTATGGGAGAAAGAATGAATCAAACTTTAAAGTCACGCATGTACAGGTATTGTACAGAAAAGAATACCAATAGATATATAGCTGTTCTAGATAACCTGGTTAAGGCTTACAATAATTCTGTGCATTCTTTGATAAAAATGATTTCTTTGGAAGTTACTGGAACCAATGTCCTTCAGGTTTTTGAAAATGTATACGGAAAGTACTTTAACGAAAAGAAAGTTTACGGGAAAAAAGTAAAGGTGGGCGAATACGTCCGAGTAAGTAGGAATAAAACGATTTTTGAAAAAGGGTACGAGCGAACTTTCACAAAAGAGATTTTAAAATTTTGGGAAAAATAGACAGACGCCCTCCTGTATTCAAACTAGAAGATTTAAACGGGTGCGACACTATTTTTGGGCATGGTTATAAGCTTAATAATAATAATAATAATAGTAATAATAATACTTTGGTCGTTTGTCAAGAGGAATAAGTATTTAAAACAGTGTCAGCATTAATAAAACTAAGAAATTACAGTTTAAAGAGTAAATAAAGACATTCTCCTGGAAAGGTTAATTCCTTCATTTTTGGTAGATATGAAGTGAAAAATGTTCTTTCTAAAGTTTTATAAAAAATCTGACGAGCGGTTATTGAATTATAATGAAAAAAAGACGAGATTTAGAAAAGGCACCTTTTGTAAACATTGAACACGTGCAATATAGATCTGACGATTCTCCCCCATTTCACACAAAATCAGTTTCCCCAATTCCCATCTCTCCCAAACTCATTTGTCCCAAAGTATTTTTCCCCCAAAACAGAAACATTGGCTAATAATTTCCCTTACAATATCTTCTCGATCCGTGCCTTCCACTGCTTTAATAAACTCGGCGCCTACTTCAATGTGTATCTAAAGTACCACAATAAAAGCAAACTAAATGACTAAAACCTAACCCAACCCAACCTAACCTAACCCAACCTGACCCGACCTAACCCAACCCAACCTAACCTAACCCAACCTGACCCGACCTAACCCAACCTAACCTAACCTACCCTACCCTAACTCAACCTAACCTTACCTAACCTACCCTAACCCAACCCAACAAGGCTAATTTTTTCTAAAGACTAAAATTAGATCTCAAATCCGGGCTTGGGCGAAACGGGAAAAAAATCTTTTGGGTGAAATATTCCATTTGGTGATTATGGGATTGGGGAAATGGGAACATACCGATCTGACGTCCAGGGAGGTGGCTCCGTTATTGGCTGGTATAATGCATTGGTTTGTTAGGGGAAGCCGTGTCTAATTCAGTCCCTCTAAGATAATATTTCTTACTGGATACTACCAAATACTACCGCGGTTAGTGAAAAACTCCCAGACCGCTTCGGTTTCCTACTAAACCTCAATATAGGAGGAATACATAAGGAATATAAATTTTGGTGCGGTGAAATCAAAACCAAAACTTATAAAATGGATAATTACACTGACAGTGAAAACGAAGTATACTATTCCGATCTATCGACTGGCTCAAGTGATCGAGATTATGATTCTAATTCTGATTTTGTACACTCCTCTGAATCTGAGGATTTTCATTTGGGACTCTATAATGGTAATGAGCGTCAATGGGAAATTTTACCATACCAATTTGAGCCACTTCCTCCTTTAATTGCACCTCAGATTAATAACCCCTGGATATGAAAGGCAAGCAAAACCGGGCGTTTTCAAATAGAATCGCCATGTGGCGCCCTCAGACGGCAAAACGTAGAACTTCGTTACACCATGCAGACGACGCAGTTTGAATTGTACGGTTGTACTGGCAAGGCCTAGTAAACGAAAACGGTTTTTTTTGTGTCTACTTCGATATTAAGTTAGACATTAAATATTTAAAAAAAAATGCCTAGCAAACGCTGTTCTTACGCAAATCGTTAGAGTGACTATAGGTTTATTGATAAACCAAACATGAGGAACGTGAGGCTCTTTAAATTTCCAAGTTCAAGGATTCATTTTGATCGTAGTAAAGAATGGGTTAAGGCTTGTGGCCGCGCAGACTTTAGCATAAAAAACTTGTTAGAGAGGGACAAAAAACAATTTAAAAACGTTTAAATTTAAATAAAATGAGTCTGATACTTCATGGAGATTTTAAAATTATTTATTAATTTAAATATAAGCAGGAGCTTTCGGACCGCGGTCCCTCTTCAGCTGCAATTTTTACAATTAAAAACGTACTGCATTTGCTCAAATAATTTCGTTGAGAATGAACCAACGAAACAAAATCCTAATCCAATTAATTAAGCTGGTAGTTAAAAAGATGGGCCGTAGCTATGAGGCTACGAAAGAGGATGAAGCTGCTGAAACGTTAATGGCGCTTGGAAACATTTTAGGTAACAGTCATTTCTGTAAATGCATGTAGCATAAGACTAATTAGAACAAATTCATTATAGTTGAGATTGCAGAAATAGATGGAATTAGTTTCAATGATGGCATGGAAAACGCATCAGTTAAAAATATAGATCACAGCTGTGAGGCAGTAAAAGAGGACAAAGCTATTAAAACGATTATGGAACTGGGAAACAATTCCGGTAACAGTTATTTCTGTAAAAGCATGCAACTTAAGACTAATGAGAACAAATTCATTATAGTAGAGATTGCAGAAAGGTTTTTCATAGATGGGATGAGTTAAAATGATAGCGGGGAAAACCTACCAGTAGCTGTTGACCCCAACTTATGCAGTGAACATTTTTTGGAACCAGTTAATTCAGAATTGCTGTTTAGAAATGTTTGGGAAACTTTCTCTGCTCCAGACGGATGGTTTAAAACCGAAAAATATGATGCACTTGAAGTTTTTAAAATCCTTCATGTTTCTGTTATTTTAAAACTTCTTGTTAATGAAGATAGCTCCATTTCTCTATACATTTGGAATGACGTCATAGAAAAGACTCATTATATTTTTCAAGAAATAACACAAGTAGTTGATAGCCCTGAGTCCCTTCTTCAAGTCTTGAAAGTCATAGATACCTGGTCACTTTGTTGCGGAAATGACGAAGAAACATTTAAAGAATGTTACCTATCTATAAAGCGCAAAAGTGGATATTTTTGTAAAACCACTCAGGCAATAAGAGCAACTAAATGTTCTATCATTTTCAAACCAACATATCAAAGAATCAAAAGATGTATGGCTTGTGTTTTATTTCGTCCTCAACTGAGAAATATAATATTCAAATACAAAAGGCGGAAATTTGATGTAGTGACTAAATGTAAAAGAAAATACAAAACTATGAAGAAAGATGACTTAATCAAAAAGGTTAAAGCAGCAAAAAAGATAGAACGTTCTTATGAGCGTAAGCTTTCACGCCGAGATGAAAAATTAAAATCATACATTGAAGAAAAAGGGAAAAAAACTGATAAGCTATCTAGCGAAGGTTTCGCGAAAATATTGAAGAATCACGTTAACGATGATGAAATTAAGTTTGCTAGGAAATTTTTTATGGAACAAATAAAAATGCTGACAAAAACCCAAAATCCCGGAAATGGCATCCAAACATAATTAAATGGTGTATTTATATGCGTTGAAAATCGCCCTCTGCTTATCGAGCTTTACAAGAATCACGAGCGTTGCAGCTTCCAACTGAAAGAACCCATCTTAACTATTCAAAGAATATGCTACAAAAACCAGGTCTCTCCAAAGAAACTCTATTGTATTTCCAAGAAGAGTTCAACAAAGTCTCAAAAAAGGAACATGAAAAATATGTTTGTTTAAGCATTGATGAAATGAAGGTTCAACAAGATAACATAAAAGTACTGGATAAATATCCGGATTTGTAGAGTTAGATGATGGGCTTGAAAAATTTCGAAGGATTGAAGAAAGATCTAAATCCCAAGACGAACCCTTGGAATTAGCCACTCATGTCATGCAAATCATGGTTCGTAGGATAACTACTTCCTTAAAATACCCTTTATCGTTTTATCCAACAGCGTCATTAAGCGCAGAAACATTAAACCACTTAGTGTGGAATACTATTAGAAGATTAGAAGGAATAGGCTGTAGGGTTTTATGCGTGGTCGGAGATGGAGCATCCTCAAACCGAAAGTTTTTCCAAATGAACTATGGAAAATATAATTTTTAAGAAAATGGATTTGCTTGATCTGAAGATAGGCCATTGTATTTCATATTTGACATTCCACACATTATGAAGACTGCAAGAAATTGTTTTTCTAAAAGTGGTTTGCCAAAGTTCACAAAAAAAGAAAATATCTAAAGGAAAAAAGAAAACTTATGTAAAGGCTGAGCTTCCTACGAAAAACAACAAGGAAATCTTATGGTCGCAACTTGAGGAGTTATACAAAATTGACTCGTCTAATATTATTAGAAAACTTACTAAACTAAAATTTGAACACATATATCTGGATTCTTATTCTCGCATGAGAGTTAAGCTAGCGACAAAGGTTCTAAGTGAGAGTGTAGCATTGACCATGGAGGACATTTTGGGGGAAAAAGCAAGCGAAACTGTCAAATTCATTCGTTTAATGGATAAATTTTTTGATATCATGAATGTGTCGAATTACACTACAGGAAATCGGCAGAAAAATGATAACAAACGTCGTATTGAAAGTGTGGAAGATGAGCGATTAAATTGGTTGCAGACAGAGATTCTTTCATATTTTGAAGATTGGGAAAAAGAAATAGATGATAAGTATCCCGCTTTTCTAAAGCTGAGAGAAAGATGATGCAATTAAGTCAAGAAACTCTAGAGGGCATCCGTGTTTCAACTAATTCCATTATTCAAATTATCCGCTTCTTATTAAATAAAGGTGCAAAATACATTCTCACGACGCATTTGAATAAAGACTGTCTTGGGCAACATTTTGGAAAAGTACGAAGTTTGCTTGGTGCTAATCACAACCCAAACGCTAAAGGTTACGGAGAGAGTAATGAAAAAACGCAAATAATTCGGTCATTTGTTAAGGCTCCAAAAAATGGAAATAGTGGCCTTATTTTAGAGTAGCGTTAATTAATAAATTTAGGACTTTAATTTTTTTGATAAATCTTGAAATTTGGAACCCACGAGTTCTAAATTAAAATTATTTAGGGATTTTTCTAAAATTAAAAACTTGTAAGGTTTTAAAAATAAAGTGAATAACAATCAGAAATTAACTTAGGTGTTTTGTAATTTTTTATCACTTTTTTCAAAATAGGAATTTTTTACCATTTTTAATACATAAAATTCAAATTAATACTATAAACTTAATTTGAACATTAGATGACTAACTCTGATTTGAGTTACTAATTTCTAAGAGCTGCTTCCTTAGCCTCTTTTCTTTGATCTTTCTTTTGTTTGCAATTTGGTGCTTTTGTGAAAGGAATGTTTTTAAACCTGAACCGTAAATAGTTAGAAAAATGTTAACTATAGCTTTTAAAACTGAATCTTTTTTATCACAGTATCTATCTTCAGACCAGATTTCAGACCATTTAGATCTTACAATTTTACTAGCTAAAATATCAAATTCTGCTTTTAATCGAAGTTCTCTTGGGTATCGTTGAGCTGGGGAATAATATTTCTTGGCTATTGCAATAATTATCACAAACAATTCTTTAGTGCTGTCGTTAATGTGAATCAATTTCCCCCTGTCCTTTTTAACTGTCCAATTACTAGGTTCTGACATTCTGTCCTGCTCGCCCAAAGACATCCTTTCCATAATGAAGGTAAACAAATCAGTAGGAACTTTTCTCTTAATAGATCTGATGACAGAACCTCCAACATAATATACAAGATCATGGTTTTCAGCTGTTTCAAACTGTAGTAACTAGAAGTTTTCCAAGTAATTTTCTTCGCTTGTGGCTACCGGAACATTTCTCTCTTCGGGTTTTGTAATGGTAACAGATTCATTCAAAATTTCATCAAACATTTCTACCATGATGGTATGTGATATGTACCGTATATCGTACACTGACGTTAAAATGGGAACATTGTCCTAAAGTATAAACTTATAAGTGATTTCTTCTCACAACCAACAGACAAATATTTCAATATTTACTAACCTCGACAATATTAATTATGTGATTTTTTATATCACAGTTCCTAAATAGCTTTTGCCATTCCTCAACGTAATTTTCCCTCGTTAGGTTTGTCATAAGAGAAAACTTATCAAGGTAAATTTCCTTGAGTGCGTATAAGGAAACCAATTCTTTTGCACATATCTTAATATCTTTAGCTAAATCACAGTCCATGCCTTGGTCGGAGGTAGTAATCATATTATTAAATGCTTGCTTGCATATAATTTCAAAGTTTTGAAATAACACCTGTAAATAATAATTGGCCTGTTGGGATTACACTTAAATGTAACCATCTACAAATTAATTATAAAATTTACCTTCCACCTTTTCCCAAAACGATAAATCTGGAACCAATATTGCACTTGAATCACTATCTGAATCATCCATTATTGCTTTTCTGTCATTTGAGTTATCAAATTTATAGTTTAATCTAATTTTTATATAAATAAAAAACAAAAAGCCTACCTAATTTAGTGAACAAAACATCCGGACCAGGTACCGGGATGAGAAGACTCAGAAGAAAAAAAGAAACGGGAACCGCGGATGAAAAGTAGCCGAGGCTTAAAAAGCCAGGGAGTAGCAGACGCGGTCACGCGCTTACTGAGTTTGTTTGGGGTAACTTGTTTCCAAGTTTTGACTATAGGGGCGCTAGAGATGCCGATGCCCTATTCAAGTATGCCTCCCTATTTCCTTTCATATACAGGGGTTATTAATCTGAGGTGATACAGACATGGTCCTTTGTCCTATGGGTAAGATACTCGCTTCGGGTGCGAGTGGTCCTGGGTTCAAGTCCCGGACGAACCCGACCTTTGCAGAAGTAATTTAGTAACGATTTAAATGCAACTAATTACAGGGTAGGATTATGAATTGACCATGTTTCTGTTACATACATAATCCGTTGGTGTAGTGGTATGATACTCGCTTCGGGTGCGAGAGGTCCCGGGTTCATATCCCGGACTGACCCGACTTTTTGCAGAAATAATTTAGTGACAATTTAAATGAAACTATTTTCGGGGTTGGACTATGAGTTGACCATGTTTCTGATACATGGTCTAGGGGTATGATGCTCGCTAAGGGTGCGAGTGGTTCGGGTTCACATCCCGGACGAACCCGACCTTTGCAGAAGTAATTTAGTGACAATTTTAATGAAACTAATTACAGGGTTGGACTATGAGTTGACCATGTTTCAGTTACATACACGGTCCTTTGGTCTAGGGGTAAGATACTCGCTTAGGGTGTGAGTGGTCCCGGGTTCATATCCTGGACGGACCCGACTTTTTGCAGAAGTAATTTAGAGACTATTTAAATGCAACGAATTACATTGTAAGCCAGTAAGTTGAGGATGACTCAAATACACAAATGGTCTGTTTGTATAGGGGTATGATACTCGCATAGGGTGCGAGTGGTCCCAGGTTCAAATGTGGGACACACCCGACCTTTGCAGAAGTAATTTAGTGACTATTTAAATGCAACTAATTACAGGGTTGGACTATGAGTTGACCATGTTTCAGTTACTTACATGGTCCATTGGTCTAGGGTTATGATACTCGCTTTGGGTGCGAGTGGTCTCGGTTTCATATCCCAGACGGACCCGACTTTTTGCAGAAATAATTTAGTGACTATTTAAATTACATAAATCTAATACGGTTCATTTAATATTGATTAAACAAAGAAATAAAAAAGGGCAAACAGTACATGGTACAGGTAGGAACCATTAATAATTAACACTGGGAAGTTATTTTGGGGCATATAGTCTGTTACTAAGAACGTTCTCGTAACGTCACACCCTCCTATCTCCTACCTCTGTTTTGACGACCATATTGGAAGTCGTCAGCTCAGCCCATACAGTTTTGGCTACCAATATTGACGACCTTTCTCCATAGCTCCTAACCTCTCTGTACCACTCTATTGTAACCATGGTTAAAACCATTTCGTTTTTAAATAAAAAGAAATTAAAAAATTAAAAGAGAAAGACCCTTTGTATTAAAGTTTAATAGGAACCAACGCCCTTTTTGTGGACTTTTAGCACAAAACAAGTCTCTTAAAAACTAGTCTACTTTGTGTCATTTCCTTAAACCACCGGATAAATATCTAACAGGGCTTAAATCCCCAAAACATATAAACTATTTTACTTATGGTTCAAACTAGGGGGTACCAATACAATATCAGTATCGGCAACAATAATGGGGGTTTCCAAAGTATTAGACCGGTTCGTTTAAACCGGTTAAACTGGTTAAAACTCCGAAAAATGGCACCACATGAAAGTTTATCAGTTTATTATATAATACATAGATGGAGCTTTATATTTTAAAGGTTCGTAGTGTCATCCATTAATTCCAAAAAGAGACTAAAGAAGTTAGCAAAATAGAGGCATTCAATTTTCGATGGGTCTGATTAGATAAGGAAATTTTTTCTGTCATTTTGAAGCTTCATTAAATTCTTAGTCTAAAGGTGCTTAAGAAATTTGAATTGGCGCTCTGAAATTAATGCTCTTCCAGCTTTACTATTGAAAGTTGATCAAGACTTGGAATCCGCGGTCTAATTCAGTTTCTCCGCCTTGAAAACAACTCCAACTTTGAATGTTTATTATTCTCCAAATAATAGCTTAAAAATTATGAAAAATGTCTCAAAATGTAAATTATAATTTACTTGACTTAGCATAATAAATTCAGCAACAAAAATATTCCATAAATATATTTAGCATGCTCTGAAACCGAGTCCACTTCCGAAATTGTATCCACATTGAAAATGCATTACGAGGGAAACTGGGTTGGTAAGCACACCTAACGGACAAAGGACAAACTAGAGGCGCTTTTGCTATTCGTTTTTTAACATGGGGCTCGAACAAAGCTAGCAGGCATTTTACCACCGAAACAAGGTTATCGAAGTTGGGCATACTTCTACACTACACTTTTACCTTGCCAAAGGCAGGAACAAACCAGAACTCGTCCACAAGGGCGTAGCTAAAACTTGCCTTTGCTAAGCTTAGCTGGCCAGTCAACTACACCCCTTTATTATGGGAGCATCCTGTGACATTTGTTTAAAATTCAGCACAGCCGAGATTGCTGTGAGTTTTGCATCGGCATTTTAAAATATGCACCATCTGAGGTAAAGGAAATAAATACCATGAAGTTTTAAGATAAAATTTGTTAAAAGCGTTTACAATTTTGTTTTTCAATTTTGAATGAATTTAGTTTTGCTTTCCTAACTTTGTGACTAGAAGCACAGGGAAACAAGGGCCTCACAGCGTAAACTAGTTGTTTTAAAAAACAATGATACTCTTTTTAAAAAAAATCCTTAGAAACCATAGTAGTATATAATTCATGAAATTACTTTTTAAAAATAATTGTTTGGTATTATTTTTAGTACTTAAGCTGTTGGATCATACTCTGTAAATATCGGTATCGGTAACCCGGTAAAGGGTTAAGCCGGGAATCTGCCATCTCTATTCAAACAGGTTAAAACCGCGTTCTTTTTTAAATTTTCGAAAAAGCTCGATTTTTGGCAGCCCTTACGCGGGAGGATGTAGAGAAAATATGTCAAAGAGGAAAGGGGATGGTTACCTTAGCAAGACAGCCCGGTATGTATCTCTCGCGCACTTACCTCAACGCACAGCAGAGGAGCCAGACGTCACATGATCCGTTAAGTAGGAAATTCAAAAGGGTTAGAGCTAGAAGGTCACACCGGAGATAGCGTGGCTTCCCTAATGTCCGTAAATTGGGTCGGATTTTACTTTACCTAACTAAACCAACCAACACTGGTTTCTGATTAATTAGACCCCGAGGGTTCTTCAAAAATAGTGAAAAAAATTCTAAAACCGCCGCAAGTTGGTCAAAAATTGTTTTAAAAATTTGAAAATTGTATGTACTTACCACCATTAAGACTGTTGCCCGCCCTAAACTCGTTCTGAACTCAATCTTGAAAAATTACTAAGAGGGGGAAACATAACAGCACGGACTCGCGACGGAAATAGCTATGAAATTAAGGTAGGTTCTCACTTGACCGAAAACACGACGGAAAGCCGGCGTAACTTGGGTTGACCGAAAACTTTAACGCCGAGCACGACGGAACTGCCGTTCCGCTCATTTCGGTCGGGCTTAAAACGTGTTCTATTTTTTCGGCCGTACCCGGCGTAAATAGAAAAGTCAGCCAATGAAAATGCACGTTGTAGTTACGTCACTGTCATATGTCCGCGGAGATTTCAACTTATTGCGCAATACGCGAAGCCATAACTTCCAAAGTGTTGAAAATGCCTCCAAAAAGGAGGAATGTTCAATCTACAGAAAGAAAAACCAGAAAGAGATTGAGTATTAACAAAGAGGAATTTATTGAAGAAGTGAGAAAATATCCTTTTCTCTACGACTTGTCGCATAAAGAGTATAAGGATACAAATTTGAAGGATGCACGTTGGGCCTCTATAGGGGCCTTGTTCCAAGTAACAGGTAAGGGTTTAATATTAATTGAAATGAAAATGGTAATGCGTCTTTTATAACACAGGCACTGAAGCCTATAATACATGGAAGGCCATAAGGGATAGGTATGTTAAAGAAAGAAGGCCAGTGCATGATAGCAAAAGGAGCGGCAAGGGGGCTGAAGAAATTGTGGTATCGAAGTGGGCTCTGTTCCCTACTCTTGACAGTTTCTTAGGACAAACCATCAAGCCAAGAGAGTAAGCTTTTCACATATGGCGCAGATCACTAAGTTAAATGTAAATAATCTTAGAACTGCAACTAACGTTGACATGGGTACGGAGTCGCAAGCTTCAACCTCAAAAGACGATGAAACGGACAAAGAAGCAACAAAAATATTTAAGTCTCTAGAGAGGCCTTCAGAGGATGAATTGTAAGATAGTTGTTACGGATCATTATGTTTACATATATTGTTTGTTACTACAGTATTTAATTACTTATGTAATGTTAATCTAGCAAATGGTCTCCGTTTGATATTTTCTAAAAGTTGGTTACCACCATTCAATACAAATGATTTCATCTCTTTAATTAGTGGCGAAATGTCAGATGATGACTCTGTCCCTCCATCAGTTATGACGGAAGAGGGTAAGGAACAATCTGGACAGTCCACACCGATTCCTACCCCAGCACGTTCCACGCCAATTCCTACCCCAGGACCTTCAAAAAAACGAAAAAAATCTGACGCTCTAGATGATAAATTCGAAAAGATGATTGACATATCAGAAAAAACTCTTTATACGCAACTGGCCACAATGAAGAAAACAGAAAAAGACGAAACATTTCATTATTTCACGAGTTTAATGGGACGTTTTCGAAACTTAACCAAAAAAAACCAAAACGAAGCAAGATACAAAATAGAAAACATTTTCTATGAATTAGAAAAGGAATAAAACATATTTTTTACATAGAACCTCTAGTCACTCGTTCTAATTGCCATTCTATCTTGCCTTCATTACACAAATAATTTGCTAGTGTGTCTCTCATACGTCCAGCATTAATAGGGTGCCCATTTACGCGGAACCGGTTAATGCTAGGTGTAATTGCACTTCCTGGTCCAACCTCTCTTCTCCATCGCCCTTCCACAATTTCTCCATCTCTTCCTTCATGATCAATGTAATTTGTCGAGGGCACATACAGTTTTTCCTCGTTACTTTTGGTAGCCTCTTTCATAAGTATGAAATTATGGAGGCACACCGTAGCTTTAATAATTCCAACAATGTTTTCTGGTTTCCCTTGGATTGTTCTATGAAATATTCGCCACCTTGCTGCGTATATACCAAATGTGTTCTCAATTATTCTACGTGCGCGGCTTAAACGGTAATTAAATATTCTTTGAGATAGAGTTAAGCCTCTTCTCGGGTAAGGCCTCATAATATTCATGGTTAAGGGAAAAGCTTCATCAGCGACAATGAAGTAGGGAAACATTATATCGGAATTTGGAAGATTCGATGGAATCGGGAGAGAGAGCAAGCCTTCATTAAGCTTGCGTCCAAATATTGACCTTGCAAATACACCACCATCGCTCTGGCTTCCATATGCTCCAATATCTACCATTGTGAATTTGTAATTGGCATCACATAGGGCCAAGAGAACGATGCTAAAACATCCCTTGTAATTGTAATATAGTGATCCACTTTTTGGAGGACACTGAATAGTTATATGTTTCCCGTCAATTGCTCCGACACAATGAGGGAGATTCCATTCAGACCAAAATTTGTCACTAATTCCTTGCCATGCTTCAGATGAGGTTGGGAGTTTTAAATAATTCGGCGAGAGAACAATCCATAAAGCTTCACATGTTTCTTTTATGATATTACTGACAGTACTTGTTCCTAGTCGGTATGCAAAGGATAGACTTATCTGCATATCGCCGCTTGCAAGGTATCTTTATATAATTCACCACACAATGTTAGGGTCTACAGATTAATCATTTATTTACATGTGCTACTAACCTCAGAGTTAATGATAGCTTCTCCTCCGGAGAGACTGATTTACGAAATTTTGTGTCGGGTTTATAAAGCAGCGGCCTAACCAACGTCAGAAGCTCATCGAATTCCACTTTATTCATCCTAAAAAACCTTTTTAAAACAATTAGAGTACTACCACTGGTCTTTATATATACAAAATAGGTTACATTCAAAGGTTTTTACCTAAAATGTTTTTCATCGTCCCATCGCCGCATTTCATTAACCAAATTGACTTGGTATCCTTGCTGTTGCCGCTTCAGAAACAGATCTCGAACCCAAAAACGCTTTCTACCACTCTTGTGATAATGTTTGTACATTACGTACAAGAGATTAATATAATTATAAATACATAATGTATTTAAAATATTATTGGAAAACTCAGAGTCACTCAAATCCTCCATTTTGTTTGTTTACCTTTGCGTACAACCCTATACCGCCCTCTCGGTTTCGATCCCTTTGCGTACAACCCTTTACCGCCCTCTCGGTTTCGATCCGTCGACCGATCGATAATGGTCACGTGACCCAATAAATTGTCAGCATTATTTTAAGTTCCGCTGCAAGTGAGAACGCTCTACCGCTGGCGGACAGCGGTAAGAAAAATTTGCAACCGCTGGCGGTTCGTTTCCGTCGAGATTTTCGGTCAAGTGAGAACCTTACTTTAAACATTCATATTTTGGAAAAGGCGTAACATATTTGGAAAAGGCGTAACATAATTTGGGAAGTTAATGAAGATAAACAACAATATTAGGGAAAAGGCGTGAAATATTACTTGGAAAACTAAATAAATGTAGATAGACATTTTTTGGAAAAGGCATAATATTGTTTGGAAAGTAAATGAAGCATTTTTTAAAATATTTTTCCAAATAAAATTACGACATTTCCAAAAGTGTTTTGTTTATCTTTATTTACTTTGCAAGTAATATTACGCCTTTTCCAATGTATTTATGCTTACATTTAGTAAGTGTCCCAAATAATTCTACGCCTTTTCCAACATATTGTTGTTTATCTCCATTTACTTCCGAAATAATTTAGGCATTTTAGAAAAATATCGTTGTTTATTTTTAAAAATGGAGCCTTCTTCAAATATTTTTCTATCCTGGTATGAGAATTGTACATGTTTCAGCGGGTGTTTAAAATTTTATAGCTATATTTCCGTCGCGAGTCCTTGTTATAATGTTTACCCTCATTGCAATTTTTCAAGATTGAGTGCAGAACGCGTTTAGGCGCACATCGGTCTTAATGTTGGTAAGTATATGAAATTATCCAAGAAAAATTTGACGAACTTGCGGCGGTTTTAGAATTTTTCACTATGTTTTCCGAACTCACTGTGGTCTAATTAATCAGAATCCATTTTTGGTTGGGTTAGTTAGATAAAGCAAAAGGTGAAACATATTTGAAATTTTTGTCTTGGTTTTTTCATTTTTCTTCTCTCTTTTGCGTTGGTTGCGCATGAGCGAAACTCTACGACCGGGCCGGCTTGGTTTTGAAAGGGAGAAGAATTAGAATTTAGATTCTCTCAGCCATCTTTTATTTGTGCTAAATTCCAGACGTAACCTGGGTGAGCAAGCCGTCTTATCCCCAAAACATTGTGTAACAGGCCGTCTTATTCCCAAAACATTGTGTAACAGGTCGTCTTATTCCCAAAACATTGTGTAACAGGGTCCTCTGTTCCTATATTTATATTTTTTCCAATGTTTTCCAGTTCTTTCCTTTAAAGTATCTAAAATTTCCAGTGGTAACATTCAAATCAAATCAACCATAGCTAAAGATTCCATTCGAATTTGTTGAAGTAGGCCTGCTTAACAAAAAATATTTTTTTGCTTTTAGATGGATGTTGCGTACAAAAGATCTGATTCCCCAAGATTGTACCTTTATTATGAAAATGGGAAAGTGAAGAGTCACAGTACGTAATTACCCTTTTTCCTGATGACCTGTTCGTAGCGGCGACTTTGAGAACTAGCCAACCAGGTGTCGCTATATAGATACATTATTTTCTGTGGTAGAGGACAGGGTGGGAAATAAGGATTTTTTTAATATGGATATTGGGACAGCGACCGCTCTGGTCATGACCATTGACCAGGGCACCTCGCCTGCTAAACTAAAGAAGTAGATAATTAATATAATTGAGTTAAGGTCTGGACTCAGATTACCTTTAAATTTTCATGTGGCCCTGTGGACGACTGGCCCCACCAAATTAATTTTTAAACTGGTCATTTGCCCTGTGGCACCGCCTTATTTCCCACGCTGGTCAAAGATTAGTCCGCTTCAACATTCTTTAAAATTAATTTCAGCGTAATTACTAGATTAAATTTATGAAATCGAACTAGTTTGTGCTCCAAACGTGTTGCTAAAGGATATCCAACACTTTTGTAAAGCTAAAAACAACTTTTAAGATGTCTTTAGATCATCTAAAGCTAAAGTACCGTTACTCACTAAACCTTGGTGTGCTCACAATTTAAAGCAAAGCGCGGGTCCAGTGGATCCTCTACAAGTTTGCTTTCCTCCTGAACTCCGGGTTTAGCTTGGCGAAGGCTAGTGTGCGGGATTTATAAGTGCACTTATAAATCCCGCCCACAAATGTCTCCTGCCTTCGCCAAGCCAAAACTGAAGTTTGTAAGGAAAGTCAACTTGTAGGGGATCCACTGGACCCGCGCTTTGCTTTAAACTGTGAAAAGCACGTTTAGCAAGTAGAAGTACTTTAGAAGCTTCATAAACCCCGAAAAATTTGTTTTACCTGTAGAAAAATGTTGGATATCCTTTAGAAACGCGATCTAGTTCCATTTCATAAATTAATGTAGTAATTTCGCTGAAATTGAGCTAACAGTGTTGAAGCGGAGTAATCCTTGACCAGAGAAATTAATGAGTCTGAGCAATTTTTAGCGACACATGGGTGCCTCGCCGATTAAAGTAGTTCTCAGTGCTGCTAATGGGATGGTGGAGCTGATCATTAATAAAGTTAATCCACTTTATTCCCTATGCGTGTGTCAAGGCTTAATTGATTTTGACTTGAACATTGATTTTAACTGACTTACCAGACGATTAGAGCCTATGCAACCGATATCGAACTTAAAATCAATGTTGTTTAAGTTGCTCGCTAAGGCTTGGAAAATGGATCGGTAATAACGTGGATTGAAACTGAAGAAGCAATGCAAGTTGTTCAAAGAGCCTCTTGAACAATTAAAATTCATTTCTTCATATAGTTACAGGTTCCACAATAAAACCTGAAATATTAGAGGAATTTTCCAAAGAATTTTTGAAAGGAGCTGTTGCTTCTGATTTCACGCCAGAAGACGTAAAAATGAGAGATTTCCCAGGTATGAGTTTAATACATGTTTAAAAAATATGTAGAGTGAGAACCATTCTATAATAGGAAGCTTACATCAGGGTTGATATTAAGTCACTTTTTTAATTAAATTCTGTGAGAATTAGTTTACTTTTTTTCACTTTTTTTTCAATTTATCAGTCTTTCAATGTTATTTTTCTTAAAAACTATAGCTTAAAGGGATAACGAAGTAGAAAAACAAGTTATTTTTACTTGATTAATGGTGTTAAAATATGCATAAAAAGATTAGAATAATTCACCAGAACTTTCTCCTTAATTTATTGTAAATTTTGAAAGTTCTTGTGATTTTAGATAAATCAAATGTTGATGAATCAAATTTTGATGATGGAAATATCTTCGGAAAAAGGAATTTTCTGTCAATCAGAGGACGCTAAAAATTGCGCGGCTCATTCGTTTCTAAGGTCAAGGATTAGCCCTCTTTAACGCTCGTTGAACTTCATTTCAGCGTTATTATTGGAATTAATTGTGTTCCGAATGTGTTTCTTGACAACATTCAACACTTTTTTCGATTGAAAAAGGGAGGGACTATGGTCACATGTCATATGCTAAGTATTATTTTTATTTCAAGACGGTTGCGCTATTTGCTAGGTAAGCTGATGTCCCGTAAGCGATAATAGCAAGCCGCCCATATATAGAGATCGGTAGGTTAGGGCTGTGCGAATACTCTAATAGTATTTGTTTAATTCGAATTGAGTATTCGATTCTATGAATCGAATTTTCCAATTGGAGATAAACAAGTATTTGAATAATCTCTTATAGTTTTGACAATTTTCCTAAAGCTAATTTTTTCCCCTTCTGTTTCGCGCATGCCATTGCGGATGTGTACGTAGATGTCTCTTAAAACCTTAAAATATAGAACAGGTCACAAAATCATGGTAGGGGTTGTTTATTGATGATTGAAGGTGTAATTGCTTTTGTGCCTGGGACTTTGTAGCTCTATACAGGGTGGTTCAGATCCTAAAACTCAGGAGGTCTATGGGGATTTTTTTTCCTTCAAAATTCGTCACTTGACAAATATTAAATTATCTTTTCAAGTTCCGTTAACTGCTCGTATTTTCAAATTTAAATTAAAATGTTTTTCCCCAGCAGTTCATTAAGATCGCAGGAACTTAACTGCATACGTGTCTGTCTCGAAGGCAACTTACCTGCGATAAAACATTTATGGTAATGTTATACAAATGGCTAGCGACATCTAGCAGAATTCATTTCATAACGCAGGGGCTTAAGAATTTTATGCTGTATCTGTCCATGGATGAGTTATTTCATTTTTGAATGACAAACCACCAATGGAAACCGTACGTCGGACGTGAACCCGAATGTTCACACCTTATTGCTCAATTTTACCCGACCGTGTGAGTTTTTAGCAAGTCCAAAAACCTTACGGCTGGGCGAGGGGTAATAGTACAAACGTTGGAGGAACCGTTCGGGTGTGGCCTTGACGTACCACTTGGCAACTCAAATATGGTTTGCGTCTATAGACGTTTGTGCTCGATGGATCATTTGCTTCAACCCGACCGCAGTTCAAAACTAGAAGGCAGATTGGCTAGCTGAGAGGGTATGCGAGGGGTTCGGAAGTGGCTTTTTGAACCCTTTAACGAATTTTTAACCGGAGTGTCAGAGATCGTCTCAGACGTTCGCGTCCGACATACGTTTTTATGAATGATTTAAAGTTTAATGTGTCTCATACAGTGAGGAAAGTAGCAGCTCAAATGTCCGTGAAAACTATTTTCTATTTAAAGATTTTTACATAATTTATTTGGTTCTGGAAAAGTAAGGAAGCCAGTGGGGCTTTGGCCTACAACGATCATAGATGTGCCAGCAAACCAAAGTGGCTGATATATTTAATAATTTTTCAACATCTCAGTGCATATGTACTTATTGTACGGCTATTAGAGAATAATACGGCAGTACAGGGAATGGATCTCCCATGCGACCCTCCTTGCCGACCCCCTTTTGTATTATAGGGAAAACTCCCCCTCCCCTCCCCCCATATATGTACTCTTTTTCTGCGACCCCCTTGCCGACCCCCTTTGGTATTATAGGGAAAACTCCCCCTCCCCTCCCCCCATATATGTCCTCTTTTTCTGCGACCCCCTTGCCGACCCCCATTTGGTATTACAGGGAAAATATTTTTTCGGGTTTATAGGGAACCTGGACGACCATATTTTCAACTCCCCCCTCCCCCCCATTTGGTATTACAGGTAAAATATATATTTTAGAGAGGCGAAACTCTTTTTTGGATTTATAGGGAAAGATATTTTTTTTCACCGCTAGATGTCGGTATGGTCAACCTTATTTGAGGGGAAAAAAGTAATTTCTTCGAGTCGAGAGGGGTCCTCTTTAAGCTCAGATTTTTTCTTTTCGGATCTTATTTAAAAGGGTACGTTGTAGTAGGGAAACAAGATGACTAAGACCCTAATATATGTTTTTTAAAAAATAACAAACTTGTATAAAATTTAAAAACTTTATTACCACAAATTCATCACTAAAGTTATAAGTAAATTGACAATACATCAGAAATAATATCCAAATGTCACAAATATTCTAATAAAAACAATACAAAACATAAAAAAGCCTTTTAATAAGACTTTTTTTTAAAAAATTAATGCAATCCTTTAAAATATTACCACAAATTCATAACTAAAGTTATAAGAAAATTGACAATACATCAGAAATGATATTCAAATGTCACAAATATTCGAATAAAAACAATACAAAACATAAAAAAGCCTTTTAATGAGTCCTTTTTTCAAAAATTAATGCAATCCTTTAAAATATATAGTTGTCCAGCTAATATACTAAAGGTATTGTAACTGTTAAATTCGTTTTCAATTTCTTGATTTTTCGATTTCTCTTCAAATTCTTTTATAATTTTAAAAGCGGAGATGTAATTTGTAAAATAACTGTAAACGCGATCAAATTTTTCGTGTTCTTCAATCATGTATAAATGAGAGGGGAGTATTTTAGTGTCGAAAAGCATTTCGTAAATACTTGAAAGATAATCATTTATAACTTCAATCATGGTTCTGAATACAACCTTATGAGATCTTAGTCTAAGTAAATGAGTGTTAATGGCTTCTGAGCTTCTATTTAATTCGTAAGCTTAAAAGGAGTTAAGAGTTATTTCACACAATTTTTTATCATTGATTTCGGAATAAAATTTTAAACAATCTTTAGACGCGAGAGCGATTACTTTTCAATTGCCGTTGTTAGAAAGGAGCGCTTCGAATTGACGGGGTTCATTCCCCGATGTCCAACCGGCTAGAGGACCAATCTTTAAGACAGGGGCGTGCCAACCACGGGGGCAGCGGGGGCAAAGGCCCCCGCTCTAATTTTACAGCGGGGGCACCGCCCCCGCTCTGGTGACTGAGTCTAAATAGTAAAAAATTTCATTGAAGGTGAAATTTTCATTACCCAGTGTACAATTGTTGTGAGAGGAAGTCAGTTTTTGGAAGTGATTAAGAAAATACAGGTCTTAATCATTAACATGTTCGTAATATTTATAAATATATTTGGAGTTCTTCAATTTTTACTCCGCGTAGTTATGTAATAACCAATGGAGTCCCAGTTATTAAGTGTGATACATGCGATTAGACAGTGCACGTATATCTATAAATATATATTGCAATCGTAAAAGGGATTGGTTAAAGTGCCAGCTTTGATAGTTCAATAATCGTCGCTCGAGGACGTTTTTGAAGTTCAGTATAAAGCTCAGGTTGTAAAAAGAATTGTGAAACATATCCTAAGAGATTGTAAAAATGTAGAATCATTTTTGAACTAGTCCTGGAAATGAAGAATTTAGCATTGTTTGATAGTCTCGAGAATATATCGTACCTGACTTCCACCAGTTTTTGTTTACACATACTGTATAGACATAATAGCTATAGCAACCACGGTTTTGTATACAGTATAGTGTTGCAATTATTTCGCATATAACCGTACGTGGCTAATCATAGAGCTGATTAACTGCCAGCTTCAAGAGAGAAAGGGTGTATAGCCGATAGCGCTTCAAATTATTGTTTTATCATATTTGGAAAGAATAGGTAGGCAGAAGACATATTTTCTTTGCATTTTTACTATTTTCTACGATGTACGAGAAGAGAAAAATGTATGCTCAACTAGAAATGGCACTTTATAGAATCGTAGCCACTATATCCCACGAGTATTGAATTGGTCAGGCATTAATTCTCACGTTCATGCGCACCTCTTCGTAACTTATAGTGCATGCGAGATATTGTATAGCCTTAGATCATTTGGAACAACATTGAAGTACTGCAAAATAATTTTTGCTCTTGTATGAGTTTGGAAAGAGGTTAAGGTGGCTCAAAATTATTTACACAAGTGCACAATTTTTTGCACAACTTTCCCTACCAGTGTGGGATTTTGCCCCCGCTCCCGTATAAAGGTTGGCACGCCCCTGCTTTAAGAGCAGATTGTGAAACTCGTCGTCGGTTAAAGCGAAGGTTTTGAAAGAGTTTTTGTTGTTAATACGGAGTTCTATGTCTAGGTGTAAATTCTCAAAGCCGAAAGTTAAGCATAATTTATCTCTGAAATGAAAACGGGTATTGATTTTCTAAATCGGAGAAATAGAGATTTTTCTTCTGACGCCGGTATTCGGGTCGTAGAAAGAGACTTAAATAAAGAGAGAGAGTTAAAGGGATAAAAAATCTATATTTACTGTTAGTCTCCGTGTTCCATGTTTCTTGGTCGGTGTTCGTCGAGAAAGTGTGGGTAATATGATAAAGTAAGGGTCCTATTTATACTCGAAAATTAGCGTTGGTACTATTAGGGTATTGTTGTAAATGTAAATAAGATGGATAGTCTTTAGTCTCATTGTTCGATCTTAAATTTATCTTAATGTCAAAGTTCTGAAACCATAAATTTACAAATTCCAAAATTCCCAGAATTATAATAAAACACAAAAAATAACAATAGTATTGGGCTTTAACTTTGGTATATTCCTTTCATTACGACTTGTTTCCATGTTGACAGGTGAATGACAACTAATAATTATCAGTAACTAATGGCCTGCTTTTATTTGAAAATAGTGGGGGTAGTAACAATATAACACCTGGTCCCGTAAAACATCTCACAAAGATTTTCTATTATTCGTATCTTTCTTATTTTGTCCTAGAGATTAAGTGAATTATGATCTTTTAAACGTTGGTAAATACCTTTTCATTTCACCTTGTTGACAACCAATAATTGCGGGTTAGAAATTTCCTTTTCTTGACACATAGAGGAGTATCTTTTATAATAGGTATCAAAAATAGGAAAACCCGATTATTATACTAAAGGTATTTAAGTCTTTCTTTTTTCGGTATAAGAACCTATTTTCTATTTTATGTTGAGGGGATCGCGAAGATTAAGTGAATTATGACCTTTTAAACGATAGTAAATACCTTTGCATTTCACCTAAATAATATTGTCAGCTTTTACATGTCAAACTATAAAAAAAGATAAAAGACGCTGAGGAGGGGGTGAGGAGGTAAAGTTACAATGCAAGTAATAGGTAGCTTAAAAGGATATAAATACCGAGACGAACTCGAGTTGTAGGTAATAGTTTTCCAGAATACGTCTTGAGAAACACGCACCTATCGACCTAAACCTTCCGAAATTATGGACGCGGAAGGTTTGATTTCGGAATTGGAGGAATTAGCCTGTTGTAGGCCTTGGCCTATCGAAAAAATATATAGATTTTATTTTTTCCTGTGTCATTTTCTATACGTCGATCCTTTAAAGAGTTTTCCATTAGAAATACCTACATTTCTTAAGAACGCTAGTTTCGGAGTTATAGAAGCTTTCGTAGAAATAATTCGATTTATGAGCTCGGTTAAACTTTCGCCGAAATCTTGCGAAACATTAGAAGAACTAGAGACTTTACATAGTTTTATACCGCAACCATTTAGATCTTTATACGAACACATTATAGAAGAAAGACGTTTAGAATTAAATGAAAATTTAACACTCAAGGAAGACTTTATGAATTCGCAGTATGACAGGGATATATTGAAATATCTCGAAGAAAATAACAACAAATTAGAAGGAGACGCGATAGAAGAGGAACTAAATGAAAACAACGAGATTGAACCAAGCGATGACGAATCGATTTGGGAAGTTGAACTTTTACCCAGTTCTAGCGAAGTGGACGATTTTACCTACAACCAAATAGGAAGAGAGGTGGAACCTTCTTTGATTAACGATTTACCGTGTTGTCAAATTATAAGTCAGAATCAAAAATACATTGAACAATTTAGTTTATACGGAAGAGAATTAGTCGTTAAAATAACGGACGATATAATGGAAGGTATTCGGAATATAGTAGAAACCGTTTTAAGACAGTACAAAGCAACAGATTATATTCAAATATCTATGAGTAGTTGCCATTAAGAAAAGAGTTAGAAATATCGTTTCAAAGAGCGGATCAAATAGACATTGATTCGATATTTGAGCAAATATCCGAGATATTGTACGACGATGAGCTAGAAAAATTTTTCATGGGTCCAATATATATAACATTTCACGTGGTAAGAGTCCCCGAAGGTCACGGTCGTAAGAAACCGGGTGGTCGTAGATATTGAATTTCTGATCCATGGTATTTTAATATTTCGAATGTTGTTTATTTAATAAGAACTGCTACTTCATGGAGTAAATTTTTATAAGTTTATTTAAAGTTTAAAATTTTACAAATTTAGGAGCTTTCAGACCGCGGTCCTTCCTTAAACCTTACAATTTATTTTGTCGCGATCGAAGGGGAATTACCCGTATAGAAAATTCGGATGTATTGTGTCTTCCGCGTTCCTTGGTTGTCGCGAAAGCGCAGTGGGAGCATAAGAATGACAATACCAACGATACGTTCATTAAACGTCATTGGGAAAACATCAGAAAGTCTAATAACTCAAAGCAAAAAGACGAAGCGCTCAAGCTTTGCGCCAAAGCGGGAGTCAGACCTAACAAAGATTGCGGTAATGCCGAATCCCTCGTTAAATTTAGAAATTGTTTAAATCAGTTTTCTATATTAATATATAAATTCGAAAATAACGTACCGATATTAACATTGGGGGAAATTGACGACGAGAGACCGAGGTTGTTTCTCTTAAACGAAAAAATCATTATAACGTGATAACGAAAAATAGACCCCTTTTTGGACACGACAGATTTTGTTTTAAATGTTTAGTTCCTTATTGGCAATATCAAAATCATCAATGTAACGATTTCTGCTATAGATGCTTGAGAGGTAAAATTTGCGTAGGGGAACACCTAAATTGCGACAAATGTTTAAGAACGTTTAGGGGCGAGGAATGTTTTCAAAGTCATTTACAAGGCCCTAAACCTCTTTGCGAAAAATTATTTCTCTGTTCGTTATGTTTTAAGGTTATAGATTATAGCAAAAGAAAAGAAAAACATATCTGCGGGGAAATGTATTGCAACGTGTGTGGAAAATATCAGGGTCCCGACCATCTTTGTTATATTCAAAAAATCAAAGATGCCCCGATTTTAGCTTCGTCCGCGAAGAAAAGACAAACTAATTTACCGAGTTTCGTCTTCGTGTTTTTCGACATAGAATCGATACAAATAAAACGGTACGAAGAAGACGGTAAAGAGAAAGGATTCGAACATCAAGCGATATTACTTATTAGCCAAATTGTTTGCGAAAACTGCGTCGACGAAATAAATTTAAGATTTTGCGCGTTATGTGGTCAATTTGGAAACAGAGAAAGAAAATTCGCCGGATCGAATCCTATACACGGTTTTATGGAGTACCTAAGAACAATGGCCGACGTTAAAAACGTCGTTATAATTAGCCATAACGGTAGTAAATACGACCAGCAATTTTTATTAAGAGAAATCATGGGTCGTGACGAAAATTGGCAGCCGGAATTAATCGTGAATGGAACCGAGGTATATCAGATCAAACTTTACAATTTAATATTCTTAGACTGGTACAAATTCGTCCCAGTAGCTCTGGCCAAATTCCCCGCCACTTTCGGCTTTAGAGAGGATGACGAATCTAAGGGGTATTTCCCCCACTTTCTATTTAACGTAGTCGATCATAATTTCGACATTAACAATCAAGAACAGACCAATTACGTCATAGAGAAGGATTACCCCCCAAAGAAGCCTACGGATGCGAAAATTTTACCTCAAAAAATCACGAATCGTTTCTTAAATGGTATAACGAAGAAGCCCAAACTGAAAATGGGTTTAATTTTTTAATTGATCTTAATAAATATTGCTCGAATGACGTGACTATCTTGAGAAAAGGTTCCCTGATATTACGTAAACTTTTAATAGATAGAGTCGGTGTAGATCCGTTTCGTTTCGGGGCGGTGACAATGCCAGGGGTTTGTAGTCACGTGTATCGGAAAACCTTTTTAAAAAAAGATACGATAGGTATAATACCCAAGAATTTATACCGCCTTAAAGAAAATCAATCTCACGTGGCGATTGAATGGTTAGTATGGTTAGGCCATAAATAAAACATTCCTATTGAATCGGCGTATACGGGGAAAGAAGCTAGAGTCCTTAATATGAAAGTAGACGGGATGTACGAGAATGAGGTGTTTGAATTTTTTGGATGTTGGTTCCACGGGTGTAAAGTTTGCTTCCCTTTAAATAGACATAAACCTATATCGGGTGATCCGGGTCAAACTTTAAATACTAGATGGGTCCGTACAATGAAAATAATTAACAAGCTGGAATCGATAAATAATATAAAATTGACCACGATCTGGGAATGCGAGTGGAATTTAGAAAAGAAAAATAATCCCGAAATTGACGATTTTCTATCGAACGAGAATTTATTAACTAAAATTAAAGAACCCTTGAATCCTAAAGATAGTTTTTTCGGAGGTCGTGTAAATACCTTGAAAACATTCCACGAAACAAGGGGTACCGAACAGATTCATTATTTAGATTTCACATCTTTATATCCGTATGTAAATAAATGTAAAAAGAACGTGTTAGGTCACCCCAAAATATTACTCGAGAATATACCCGACATTTTTGAATTTGAAGGGTTACTTAAATGCGAAATTTTGCCCCCGTCTAACCTATACCACCCGGTTCTTCCGGCTAAAATTAATAATAAATTAGTTTTTACATTGTGTTACACGTGTTGCAAAACTAAAAATCAAGAGGAATCTAACCATGAGCCTCACGAAAGACAATTAAACGGTACTTGGGTTATTGACGAACTTAGGCACGCGGTTAATAGAGGTTACGTGATTTTAAAAAAGATCGAAGCTTGGGTCTATGAAATAACCGAATACGATAAAGTCACGGGAAAGGGAGGTTTATTTCAAGAATATATCGATACCTTTTTAAGATATAAAACCGAGGCTAGCGGTTTTCCATCAAATTGTAACACCGAACAAGAGAAGCGAGAATACGTTAAAAATTACAAATTAATGGAAGGTATCGATTTGAATCTAGATAATATTAAGAAAAACGAGGGGTTAAGATCATTGACAAAATTTATGCTCAATTCTTTATGGGGAAATTCGCGCAAAGAACTGTTTTAACCAAAACGGAAGTTTTGAAAAATGGTCGAGAGTTATTCGAATTATTATTAAACCCCGAAATCGAAGTTAGAAGTATTATGACTATAAACGAAAAGACGCTTCTAGTTAAATATATACCTACCGAAGGAAACGAAATTGAACACAAACACACGAATGTAGTAGTCGCCTCGTACACTACCGCAATGGCGAGGCTTCATTTACTCGAGTCTTTAGAACAAGTTGGTCAAGCCTGCTATTATTGCGACACTGACTCATTACTGTATTTATCCCCTAACGGAGACCCTTTATTACCTACGGGAGATTATTTGGGACAGCTTAAAAACGAATTAGAATGTTTTGGCAAGAACGCGTATTGTCAATTATTCTTAAGCGGTGGTCCTAAAAATTATAGCATGACAATACTCGATCCTGACTCGGGGAAAAAATATAATATTACTAAAGTGAAAGGATTTAGGCTCGATATAAATTCGGAGAAAATTATAAATATAAAAAACCTTAAAGCCTTATTAGGCGTAGAAATTGATGAAACTGAAACTACCGATTTTAAAATACGTATTCCGAAACAAATTAGAAGATTACCAAATCATATTGTTGTATCTCGCGATGAAACTAAAGTATACAGAGTTATTTTAGATAAAGTAAGAATTTTACCTAACAATTTCGAAACTGTACCTTATGGTTATAAACTTTAACGAGTAAATTTGTAAATAGTGTAAGTCTAATATTAAAATAAACACGTAATGCGTATAGCAAATTTAAAAGTCTTTATTCTTATAGTTTTTTTTTACCAATTTACCAAAAATTTGTTTTAATAAAATTCGTTAAAAAAATCAAATGTTTTTAATAAAAAACGTTTTAATAAAATTCGTTAAAAAAAACAAATGTTTTTAATAAAAAACGTAAAATAGCAAAATTAAACAAATGCTTTTAATAAAAAAATATTAAAAGAGCTTTATAGGTTATTTATGAAAAAAAGGTTTTAAAAAAATTTTTAGTACTTTTTAATCGATTGAATTAGGAGAACGAAGATACTTTCAAAGATAATTTCATCCAACTGTCCCTCGCGAATCGTTCTTCTGATATCAATAAGGCCAACTTGTACAAGGGCGCAGAAACTTCTTAACTGTATCAACTCCAAAAGCATTCTGTTAATAAAATATGTATAAAAACGATATAGACGACTTTGTTATATTACTAATAAAAAAAACTTACGCGAAACCCTTGCAGTTGTTAAGAAAATAACTGTAAAATAAAAAAAATATGTACGATGTACTAATAATAATTCAAGATAATAATAATTTCTTACTTATTATGATTGAAAATAGTGTTGCGTTCAATTAAACGCGTGAGTTGTGATGACAAAACTTCAAAATAACCTTCGTCGTTTATGAAGGGTCTAAGGCCTTGCAAATAGCCGTCGAAAACAGTTTTAACACTTTAAAAAATAAATAAAGATATTTTAAAAATAATATCTAGAAGTATTAAATGTTTCTTTAATATACATACACGTCGGCGTGGCAATTTAAAGTTTCCACAGTAGGTCCAGGGGTTGCGATCCACGGCGTTAATAGAGCGTATTCTTGGTTCGGAGACGCAGGAGGAGGAGGAGGTGAAGGAACAATAATAGGAATGTTGGGGTTTTGTAGTTCCGGAAGATCATTTTCCAAAATTTGTAAAGGGGACGGGGAGAACGGGGTGTCCACACCGTGTAAATAACTGAGAGATTTTAAAATAAATTAATATTATGTATTATATTTTAATATTAATAATAAATAACATTAAAAATATTATTATTATTAGAATCGTACTAACCAGGATGGTCCAGAGGGACAATTAGGCATCTTGAATTTTACTCCGAAAAATATTTTTGCGCTACTGCACCTCGTTCGTTCGGGAGTTGGGTCAAAAATGATGGTCCCGAAATAGGCGTAAATGCTCTTTATATTTAGAGAAGAGGGATAGTAAAAAGATGGGGTTTCCAAAATCATATGGTCTTTTTGACCACCGATGAAGTTTATTTAGGTGTTTGAATAAAGGACCAGTACGTAGTTAACATTGACATGAATGAATGGGATTCCTAGTAACAACCCCATCTCTTTACTTTTGGGATTTTAAGTTAGAGATTATGGTTGACGATGTAACCACTCCTACCCCAAAAGAGAAAGTTGTCAATTTTTTTTTCTCCAAAGAGTATAGGGTATTTTTAGGTAAGAACTTTTGTTGAAAATAGAAGAAACCAGCCCCCCTACATTATATGTAGGTCAAGAAAAGTTTGTCAGCTTAATGTTAACGTTGGTGGTAAAGGTTAGAGCAGAAAAAGAATTTAGTAAATAGTCAAGAAGCAGATGTCTTTTTTTTTCTTTACAAAATACTTAAAAAAAAAAATTATTTGGAGGGACTTTGTCCCTCCAAAAAATTTCTTTTGGGGGGGGGGGTGAGGGGGCCGTCCACCTACCGCGGCGCGAGCGCGTAAAATCCGCGCGCGTTTAAAATTAATTTTCCTCGCGAGCGCGCGAACGCGTTAATTATTTATTTAATAGCATTTCTTATTTTTGATTCATTCGTATTTATATAAAGTTCGAAGTAAGACGTATGATAATACCTTTCGAACATCCAGCATCGATATTGTTAGCCGGTAGTTCCGGTAGCGGTATAACAGTATTCTGTTATAGAATTATTAAAGAATTAGAATATATGTTTAAACCTAAAATTGATCAAATTGATTATTATTATTCGGAATGGCAACCTTTTTATGACGATATGAAAAGTAATAGTAATATTAATTTTATTCGTGGATTACCGGATGATATTACTATTTACGACGGTTCTAAAAATATATTAATGATAATTGACGATTTAATGAGCGAAAATAAAAGTACTTTAATAGCCGATATATTTACTAAATATAGTCATCATAGATCTATATCGGTTTTATTTTTAGTACAAAATTTATTTCATAAAAATATAAGAGAAATATCTTTAAACTCTAAATATATTAATTTATTTAGACAAATTAGAGATAAAATGCAAGTCAATTTTTATTCAAACAAATCGATCCGTATAATTGGAAATTTATTCAAGAAAGTTACAAAGACGCTACCAAAAATCCTTATTCTTATTTATTATTCGATTTAAGTCAAAATTGTCCCGAGGAATGGAGAATTAGAACTAATATTTTCCCGAATGAAAAAATTACTATCTATGTTCCTAAATAAAAGAAGATAAATTTCGATACCTAGCTTCATTTTTAAGATGGCTATGAAACGTAAAAGACCTTCTTCGAAACGACGAAGGAAAGGAAATTTTTGTCAAAGTTTAGCTAAAAAGAATATACACTTAATTAAAACTTTAAGTAAATTAAAAAGAAATCAACGTTTAGGTCTTTTGGAAAACGCCGATAAAGAACTTATCGAAACTCTAAGCGAAGTCGCGCTTAATACCCTTAACGGAAATCTCGAATTAAGTTCGAAAAATTTAAAAAAATTATCTAAATATAAAAATAAATTAAGAAAAATCGCCGATAAAAAAGTTAATTGGAAATTAAAAAGATCGCTATTAATTAATCAAAAAGGCGGAGGGATCTTTTCATTGCTTTTACCCTTGGCCGCGTCTGTTATTGGATCTTTATTTAGTTCTAGAAAATGAAATTCGCTAAAAAAATGACTTTAGTACCCTACGAAAAACCCGAATCGTCTCCGGTTTCCAACGACGTCAATACGTTAACTAATTTGGAAAATGATATGCGCGAAATAATTAACAACGTTAATTTAGACGATAAAACTAAATGGGTTTTATATCAACAATTATGGCAAAGATATCAAACGACTAAAAATCCTCAAGAACATAATTCTTTACAGGCTTGGATTAATTTATTTTCTATGGAATATAGATCACGCGCGAAAGATATTTTAAATTATTTGTCGACTAACGAAAGAAGAGTAAAGTGGTCTGATAAAGACGGATCCGTTTTTATAGACGATTCTCGAGTATTAAATAGCGATATTAGCGAATTAGTTTATTACGCTATTAAATATTTCGACGAAGGAAACGTTTTGTTATCCCCGCCTATTGGATGGAAAGAATTCTAACCATTTGTCGAAAATTACGTTAAAAAAACTAAACCATTATTTCTTCAACAACAACAACCGACCCCACCACCACCACCACCACCACCACCACCATCAACACCCCAATCATTTCAATTAACAACAACTCCGAGTTCGTTACCGATTAAAAAAAGACTTAGAAATAAAACTACTACCGCAAAAACGCCGAATAGGTCAATTTTAAAACCTAAAAGAAAACGCGTTCTTCCTATAACCCCGGGAATAAAAAAGAAAAAATTTAACAAAGGAGTAGGAGTATGGGAGACTTATCGAACAATCAAGGAGAATCCTTAAACGATATCTATTTCGACGTTTCGCATCCCGCTTCATTTTCGAGTATCGAATCTTTATATAAGGCCGTAAAAGATAAAAGGAATTTCGAGAAAAAATGTACGCGAATTTTTAGAAACTTTGGAAGCTTATACTTTACACAAAACTCCTTTAAAAAAAATTCCTAGACGTAAAATACCCGTTTTTAATATCGGCGACAGATTCGAATTGGATTTAGTCGATATGAAAACCTATTCTCAATATAACGATAATTTCAATTATTTATTAATGGGTATAGACTGTTTCTCTTGAAAAGGTTTCATTGTCCCTTTAAAGCGAAAGACGGCCGACGAAGTATTGAAAGGTTTAAAAATTATTTTCTCTCCGGATAAAAGCAATTCGCCTCGCAAAATCTATTTCGATTCGGGTAAAGAGTTTGTTAATTTCAAAGTCAGAAAGTTTCTTAAAGAAAGAAATATTAAATTCGACACGATGACTTCCGAACCTCACCACGCCCCTTTCGTAGAAAGATTCAATAGAACGATTAAAACACGAATGCATAAATATTTCACCCATTATAATACTTACAGATACATCGATCAAATTGATAATTTTCTTAACGCCTATAATTCGGCTTATCATTCGAGTATTAAAATGGCTCCGAATAACGTCAACCCTACCAATATTTTAAGAGTTTATAATAATATTTATAAAAAAAACAGAAAACGAAGAAAATAATCGTTAAGACTCCCAAGTTTCAATTGGGGGACTACGTACGCGTGTCGAAACTGAAATCGGCCTTCGCTAAAGGGTACGAAGGAAACTTTTCGATCGAAGTATTTAAAATTGTCGGTATTTAAAAATCGAGAGTTCCTCATTTATATAAATTGCAAGATTTGGAAGGTTCAGATATAAAAGGGTATTTCTACAGTCAACAACTCATTAAATGCTCCAAGCCTCGTAGCTTCAAAATAGAATCTATTCTCAAGAAAAGAAAACGTAAAGGAAAACTAGAATATTTCGTGAAATTTTTAGGTTTACCAAAATCTCAAAATTCTTGGGTGTTAGCCGAAAATGTCGAACAAATCGGTATTTTACCTGACGTTACCGAGTGATTCCTCTATGGATTTTTTCCCTTCGAACAAAATCTCGTCGTATATTACAAAATTACCTAATCCTATTAATTTAGAAAGTTCCGATAAAAATTGGGAAGTAGCTTTAGTAGAAATTATATATACAAACAGTTTCTATAACGTTTTAAAAGAAAACGAAAAAGAAAAACTCGCGAGGAAAAAAGAAATACATTCAAAAGCTTGCAAACGAAAGAAAGAAAAATTTAAAAAACCTCCCCCTTCTAAACCCCTTTCTGTTACCACCACCGCCCCTCCTCCACCGGGGAAGTCGTTGACAGTTCCGAGAAAAAGGATGGGGAAGCGAAAAAGAGAAAAAAGATCAAGAAGTTGATGAAGAAGAAGTTCACGTTGATAAATACTACGTGGAGGATATTAGGTCTGGAAATTATCAATCTATAGATCATATATTGCAAGTTATTAACAATACCGAAATATGTAATTCGGCATTTATAAAATTAATTCACGATGGAATTAGCGGTCACGTAATAGTAAAACAGAAAAATAAAGAATCTATCGACTCGACGGCTTTTTTAAGTTTAAGTCGTCATTTGGCGGATATTTTAGGATTCGTCGATAATAAAAATATACAGGGCACAAGCCAATATCCGGCGCGTCTTAATTTTCACGTACCTTCCGAATTATATATTTATACGGATATTGTCGAAAACGAAATTGTCGGTAATTCGACAGTGCCTTTATTGAGAATCGTACCCGTGGATTATTATAATAATAAACACGGTTCTACGATCGTCAAAACATTCGATTCCCCTCATTATATCCCCTTATCCAAAAAATATTTCGATACGATAACCATAGATATAAGGAATCATCTTGGACAAAATGCCCCATTTCAATTCGGGACTTTGTCTTGTAAATTACATATAAAATGCGTCGAACAGCGGCGATAGAAAATAAAAACCATCAGCAATGTTATTATAATACTTATTACTTAAATCAAGCCCAAACGGGTCAAGGGGTTATAAATAGCGTATATCTGGGAAGACCATTTCAAAGGGGCTATGGGGGACAAACCGGATTTGGTATTGGAGCTATACTGGCCAGATTCGGTAGATACGTCGCCCCTTTTCTAGTGAAAGGAGCAAAGTTTGTTGGAAAACAATAAATAGGGACGTCTCAAAACGTTTTAAGCGACGTAGTTAAAGGCGAAAATCTTAAAGAATCCGTTAAAAGAAGAGCTACCGAAATGTTAGAAAATGTTAGAAAACAATACGAATCTGGTCTTAAAAAAAAGAAAAACTACTAAGAAAAAAAGATAGCCTAAAGAAGAAGAAGAAGAAGAAGAAAAACACTATAAAACGTCGTGTCAAGAATCATTTGAAATCAGTTGAAAGAAAACTAGCGTTTAAGACGCCACGTGATATTTTCTCCAAATTTTAATTAAATAAAAAAACAAATTAAAAATGGCTGAAGGAGTTCTTTCGGAATTGGACATACATACAATTCCTCCAACGCAAACGTCTGTCGAAAATATAAAAACTATCGCTGTACAACCTTTAACATCTCTGAAAGGAGATCAACCTATCGAATTTGATTGCCCAGTTACGGGTAACGAATATACCGATACTTCTTTAATAATGTTATACACTTGAAATAAAATAACCGATGAAAATGGTGGCGATATAGGCGATACGGATAACGTAGGTCCGGTAAATAATTTCGGACATAGTCAATTTGAAAGAGTAGATTTATACGTCGGAGATTGTCTCGTTACGGCTTCCGCTAATATGTACGCCTTTAACGCCTTTATATATGCTATAACGACTTACGGTTCCGACGCTATTAACTCTCATTTACAAACGGCTATGTTTTATAAAGATACTGCCGGGAAAATGAATTCTCTAACGGAAAACCAAGGATACCTAAAAAGAAAATCGTTTTGCGCGAAATCTAAAGAATTCGAAACATATTTCGCTCTTTGTTCGGATTTTTGTAACGTTTCAAAACTCTTAATTAATGGTGTAGGGTTAAGATTGAAACTTTATAGAGCCAAATCTTCGTTTTGTTTAATGGGGCCTGACGGAAAAGTGTATAAAAACGAAATAGTCGAAGCTATTCTGTACGTTCCTAAAGTTCAAGTCGCTCCTAAAATATTATTGGCACACGAGCACGCCTTAAGTGCCAAAGCGGCTCAATACGCTTTCACTCGCACCGAAACGAAAGTTTTCACAATTTCTCCTAACATATTAACTATTTCTATCGAAAATATATATTCAGGACCCAACCCTAATAGGTCTTTAGTATGTTTCGTAGATCACGAGGCGTATAATGGGTCTTTCTCGAAAAACCCTTTAAATTTTGAAACTTTCGGACTTAATTATATAGCGTTTTTTGCAAACTCTGAACAAATACCTTCCAAACCTTTAAGACCTGACTTTGACAAGGGGCTGTACGTACGATCTTACTATACTCTTTTCAGCGGCTCTGACACACACTATAGTGACCAAGGAGTAAACATTAGTTTCGAATAATTTGCAGCTGGTTACGTTATATTCTGCTTCGATTTAAGTCAAGATAATTCCGCTAGTCAAACAAATCATTGGAACCTTCGTTCGACAAGGGCAGCTGAGGCTAGAACTAGGATTTAAAAAGGCTCTCGCGAAAACACTTAGTTGTATCGTATTTTCGGAATTCCAATCTTTGCTAGAAATTGACAAGAATAGAAACGTCTCTATTGTTAGTTAAACACAATGAATGCCCAAGAAATAACGACTATTTTAAAGAATTATAAACATTTCAAAGGGGTTTACCCTAGTGACATGTTACCAAAAATAATAGAAAATTACCCTTCATCGGTAATAGTAAATTTAGATCCTAAAAGAGCTGAAGGCTTTCATTGGATTGCTATCTACTTTGACGGACGTAAACACGCCTACTACTTCGATTCGCTAGCTATTGGGAATGTAGTACCATCAATCAGGATATTTGTCAAAACGAATTCTTCTAAATGGTCTTATAACAAAAGAAGACTACAATCCTTATCAAGTTCATCTTGCGGACCCTTTTGCATCGCCTATATTTTACATAGATCTAAGAAAAAAAGTTCCGCCTCTTTCATGAAAAAATTCAAGAAAGATCCTTTGAAAAACGAATTTATTATATCCAAAATGTTTAAAAGCATTATTTTTACCAAACCAAACGATGTTCGACAGTAATTACTATAGTTGACAGGGTATTATTAGCATTAATCTTCGCGCCACTTTTGTTTTCTCGGGGTAGTATAAATAGGACCTATCCCTATTGGGACTATTCGTACTCTTCAACTAGAACTACGCTGGTACGTATCTTCATTTTTTCTCCGACAATATGTCTAAATCAGTCGTTTTAGAATTCGACTATCTTTTGGGAAAAACTAAAGAAAATAAGCGTCCGTCGTTTATACCTAGAGAATTGGCCATCGCTACCGTAGAATCAACACCCTCCGTCATTTCATGGACCTTCAAATCGCCGTACGATGAATACCACGTAGATCTCGATAACCGAAGAAGCAATTTTTATACTACCCGATACATCCACGGCATTTCTTTCCGAGATGGTGACGTACCTTCCCATAGACTATCGGCATGCTTTAATTACGCAACGCGAGACGTTGCTACCTATTTTTCTAAAGGAAAAGAAAAATGCGCTTTTTTAGAAGAAAAGTTTAATATTAAAGACGTTATTGATTTCAACGAAATTGGTTGCCCTAAGGCAACGGAAATTGAGGATGAGCCCCCCGTTAAAAGTTTATTCCCCCATCGATTTCTCTCCCATCGCTCAAAACCGTGCGCTTTTGAGAGAAGCGTACTATTTGCTTCGTATTTGTATAAAAACAAAGAAAATATTAACTTTTAAATTTTATTTCTAATTGTTTCATTCGTAATTATTTTGTATTTTTATTTTATTGTAATTAAATATTTTTAAAATGTATATATCGATCTTATTTATTTTGACGTCATACACCTTTTTTAACTTCCTATAAATATCTCTACATCGTCGACAAATTTCTCATTTACGATTTAGACTCCCCAATATGAACTACGAAATTCAAAGATATCACAGTTTTTGTCATTTTCCTTTCCCCGAAATTGATAAAGGAACTTTAGCTAGAGGCGGCTTTTATTATTTACATTGTCGTTATCATGTACGCTGTTTTCACTGTAACGGTATTTTAAATAACTGGATGAAAATCTCAGACCCTTTCGAAAAACATTGGAAACAATTTCCTACTTGTAAATTTATAAAAGGATATCCTATAAATAACATACCGAGAATACCCGATGTACCCGATATTATACGTCTTAAATCTTTTAAAACCTGTCATGATTTAACTAAAATAGAAGAAGAAAAATACATAAACTAAAAATTATGGTTAAATTTAATAATGTTATAAAAATATATCATATTCCCCACGAAGATCGAAGAAATTATTTTTTAATAGATAAATTAAGATTTAAACATAGAATACATCAAATAAATATATTATTAGAACCTTTACTTATTAAAAGAATCAACGAAAACACTTACATCCCCCTCCCTCACCCCCTTCCCGATCAATAATTATATAAAAGAGAATTCGAACGCTTTCGAATCAACATTCGCTAGTTTACAACCGAACGAGCAACATCACGCCAAAATGTCTTCCGAAATTTCTAATAAAAGACCTATCGAAAACCCTGAATCTACCGTTACTAAAAGAAAGAAGATGGAAGGACGTCTTAAGAAACTTAATTCGAAATTTCATCTTAGTAAAACGCTTTATCTTACATTCGGTCTCGTCGATGATATGGAAATTGAACATTTTCTTAGAAGAAAAACTAATCTTAAAGGATTTCCTTTACCTCTCGAAACCTGGAAACATTTTATGGACAAATGGAATGATATATATCAATTAGTAACTTCGAATCCTGATAGAAATTCTAAAGAATTTTCCATTTTAGAGGATAAGACGAATCAGAGTTATATTAAACTTCACGCGTCTTTAGACGGAATAATTTTTACTTTTCAAGATATCGAAGACTTTAATTTTAAAATATCACCCAAAGAAGTCCTAACTTTAAACAGACAAATACCTAAAATAACGAAACATTTAGAACTTTTAAAGGCTAATACTTTATCTCTGGAATGCATGATTGAAACTGTATACGATATTCTTTTCAAACTTAACAAATATTTATTCGAAGACGAACCGTACATACGTATTCTCGAATCATTCTACGAAAACTTCGATGAATTAATTAATTATATTATGAATTATATTACTCCTACTGAAATCATTCTTAAATTTAAAGAAAACCTAGAAAAGAAAAAGTGCATGTGCACTTTAAAACCATTTAATCTTTATAACTTAATAATTTCCCAACAAAAATATTTTAAAACTAGATTGGAAAAAGATTTGTAAAAATAAAATTTTTAAAAAAACATATATTAGGGTCTTGGTCATCTTGTTTTCCTACTACAACGTACCCTTTTAAATAAGATCCGAAAAGAACAAATCTGAGCTTAAAGAGGACCCCTCTCGACTTGAAGAAATTCTTCTTTTTTTCCCTCAAATAAGGTTGACCATAACGACATCTAGCGGTGAAAAAAAAGATCTTTCCCTATAAACCCTAAAAAGAGTTTCGCCTCTCTAAAACATATATTTTACCTATAATACCAAATGGGGTGAGGGGAGGGGTGGATGAAAATATGGTCGGCCAGGTTCCCTATAAACCCAAAAAAGATTTTCCCTATAATACCAAATGGGGGTCGGCAAAGGGGGGTCGCAGAAAAAGAGTAAAAAATGGGGGGAGGGGAGGGGGAGGAGTTTTCCCTATAATACCAAAGGGGGCCGGCAAGGGGGGTCGCAGGGGAGATCAATTCCCTGTACTGCCGTATTATTCTCTAGCGAGTGCTTTTGTACCGCTTTTCAAGAATAGAATTAAGACTTGGTTGAGCAAGTCCGATATGGTCTAGTGGGTAGGATACCTGGCTTTCAACCAGAAGGCCCGGGTTCGATTCCCGGTATCGGAAACTGTGCTTTGTACCGCTTTTAAAGAATAAATTTAAAGACACATTTATAGGAATAATATCTAGGGTTTCTCAAACCAGTCCGATATGGTCTAGTGGCTAGGATATCTGGCTCTCACCCAGAAGGCCCGGGTTCGATTCCCAATATCGGAGCGAGTGCATTCGTACCGCTTTTCAAGAATAGAATTAAGATTTGGTTGAGCTAGTCTGATATGGTCTAGTGGCTAGGATACCTGGCTTTCACTTAGAAGGCCCGGGTTCGATTACCGGTATCGGAGCGAGTGCCTTTGTACCGCTTTTAAAGAATAAATTTAAAGACACATTTATAGGAATAATATCTAGGGTTACTCAAATCAGTCCGATATTGTCTAGTGGCTAGGATATCTGGCTCTCACCCAGAAGGCCCGGGTTCTATTCCCGGTATCGGAGCGAGTGCTTTTGTATCGGTTTTGAAGAATAGACTTAAGGATATAGGTTTATGAATAGAATTAAGACTTGGTTGAGCTAGTCCGATATCGACTAGTGAGTAGGATACCTGGCATCCACCCAGAAGGCCCGGGTTCGATTCCCGGTATCGGAGACTGTGCTTTGTACCGCTTTTAAAGAATAAATTTAAAGACACATTTATAGGAATTATATCTAGGGTAGCTCAAACCAGTCCGATATGGTTTAGTGGCTAGGATATCTGGCTCTCACCCAGAGCGCCTGGGTTCGATTCCCGGTATCGTAGCGAGTGCTTTTGTATCGGATTTGAAGAATAGACTTAAGGATATAGGTTTATGAATAGAATTAAGACTTGGTTGAGCAAGTCCGATATGGTGTAGTGGGTAGGATACCTGAATATCACCCAGAAGGCCCGGGTTCGATTCCCGGTATCGGAGACTGTGCTTTGTACCGCTTTTAAAGAATAAATTTAAAGACACATTTATAGGAATAATATCTAGGGTTGCTCAAACCAGTCCGATATGGTCTAGTGGCTAGTATATCTGGCTCTCACCCAGAAGGCCCGGGTTCGGTTCCCAATATCGGAGCGAGTGCTTTTGCACCGGTTTTGAAGAATAGACTTAAGGATATAGGTTTATGAATAGAATTAAGACTTGGTTGAGCTAGTCCGATATGGACTAGTGGGTAGGATACCTGGCTTTCATCCTGAAGGCCCGGGTTCGATTCCCGGTATCGGAGACTGTGCTTTGTACCGCTTTTAAAGAATAAATTTAAAGACACATTTATAGGAATAATATCTAGGGTTGCTCAAACCAGTCCGATATGGTCTAGTGGCTAGGATATCTGGCTCTTACCCAGAAGGCCCGGGTTCGATTCCCAATATCGGAGCGAGTGCTTTCGTACCGCTTTTCAAGAATAGAGTTAAGACTTGGTTGAGCTAGTCTGATATGGTCTAGTGGCTAGTATTCCTGGCTTTCACTTAGAAGGCCCGGGTTCCATTACAGGTATCGGAGCGAGTGCTTTTGTACCGTTTTTGAAGAATAAACTTAAGGATATAGGTTTATGAATAGAACTAAGACTTGGTTGAGCAAGTCCGATATGGTCTAGTGGGTAGGATACCTGGCTTTCACCCAGAAGGCCCGGTTTCGATTCCCGGTATCGGAGACTGTGCTTTGTACCGCTTTTAAAGAATAAATTTAAAGACACATTTATAGGATAATATCTAGGGTTGCTCAAACCAGTCCGATATAGTCTAGTAGCTAGGATATATGGCTCTCACCCAGAAGGCCCGGGTTCGGTTCCCAATATCGGAGCGAGTGCTTTTGTACCGCTTTTCAAGAATAGAATTAAGACTTGGTTGAGCTAGTCTGATATGGTCTAGTGGCTAGGATACCTGGCTTTCACTTAGAAGGCCCGGGTACGATTACCGGTATCGGAGCGAGTGCTTTGTACCCAGGGTTGGCAAAAATCCGGATTTTTCTTGAAAAAGCCACTGGTATGGTTTTTTGCTGGTTTAAACCAGATTTTATTGGATTTATCTGGCTTTTTTTAAACTACTCTCTAGTGCTTAATTTTAGCACTTCTTTTTTACATTTAGTGCGCTAGTTGACTTCTGCTAGGCCGTCTAATTGAGAATCATTTTTATTGTACATAAAAGTTCATAAAACTTTAGACATTTCCCTTAGAGATGAGTAGGGCCCCTGATTTAATCGGGATTTTTCAATCCAACCCGACCCATTATCACCATATCGCGTTGGGTGAGAAAATAACTTAAAATGTTTTGCTGGTCGGGTTGGGTAGGGTTATCATATCGTCTACCTGGGTAGACATTTTTATTATCTTCAATAGGGCAGGGTTGGGCACGGGTAGAAATTTTTATTATCTTCAATAGGGCAGGGTTGGGCCTGGGTAGACATTTTTATTATCTTCAATAGGGCAGGGTTGGGCCCGGGTAGACATTTTTATTATCTTCAATAGGGCAGGTTCGGGCCCGGGTAGACATTTTTATTATCTTCAATACGGCAGGGTCGGGCCCGGGTAGGCTTTTTTGTGATCTTCAATAGGGCAGGATCGGGCCCGGGTAGGCTTTTTGTGATCTTCAATAGGGCAGGGTCGGGCCCGGGTAGGCTTTTTTGTGATCTTCAATAGGGCAGGGTCTGATAAAGATTTTTCTAAATGCGCGGTCCAACCCAACAATTTAGCGTTGCGAAAAATTCAACTCAGTCTCACGAGTTTCGGGTGGGGCAGTGGGAGGAGGGCGCGTCAAACTAACCCACAATGTATGGGAATCGACCATTTCGATGAAATAAAGAGGTAAAGACATGTGGGTCAAACTTTTTCTTCCATCTCACTTTATGGTGCCTGCGCTGTACTCTATTATTATATTTTTTGAAAAATCCACTGGATTTTTCATCGTGGTTTAAACCGATGTAATCCAGGTGGATAAATCCGGACTGGATACCAGCGTGCCAACCCTGTTTGTACCGCTTTTAAAGAATAAATTTAAAGACACATTTATAGGAATAATATCTAGGGTTGCTCAAACCAGTCCGATATGGTCTAGTGGCTAGGATATCTGGCTCTCACCCAGAAGGCCCGGGTTCGATTTCCAATATCGGAGCGAGTGCTTTCGTACCGCTTTTCAAGAATAGAATTAAGACTTGGTTGAGCTTGTCTGATATGGTCTAGTGGCTAGGATACCTGGCTTTCACTTAGAAGGCCCGGGTTCGATTCCCGGTATCGGAGCGAGTGCTTTTGTACCGGTTTTGAAGAATAGACTTAAGGATATAGGTTTATGAATAGAACTAAGACGTGGTTAAGGCAGTCCGATATGGTCTAGTGACTAGGATATCTGGCATTCACCCAGAAGGCCGGGTTCGATTCCCGGTATCGGAGACCGTGCTTTGTACAGCTTTTACAGAATAAATTTAAAGACACATTTATAGGAATATTATCTAGGGTTGCTCAAACCAGTCCGATATGGTTTAGTGGCTAGGATATCTGGCTCTCACCCAGAAGGCCTGGGTTCGATTCCCGGTATCGGAGCGAGTGCTTTTGTATCGGTTTTGAAGAATAGACTTAAGGATATAGGTTTATGAATAGAATTAAGACTTGGATGAGCAAGTCCGATATGGTCTAGTGGCTAGGATATCTGGCTTTCACCCAGAAGGCCCGGGTTCCATTCCCGGTATCGGAGACAGTGCTTCTGTGCCGCTTTTAAAGAATAAATTTAAAGACACATTTATAGGAATAATATCTAGGGTTGCTCAAACCACTCCGATATGGTCTAGTGGCTAGGATATCTGGCTCTCACCCAGAAGGTCCGGGTTCGATTCTCAATATTGGAGCGAGTGCTTTCGTACCGCTTTTCAAGAATAGAATGAAGACTTGGTTGAGCTAGTCTATATGGTTTAGTGGCTAGGATACCTGGCTTTCACTTAGAAGGCCCGGGTTCGATTAGCGGTACCGGAGCGAGTGCTTTTGTACCGTTTTTGAAGAATAAACTTAAGGGTATAGGTTTATGAATAGAATTAAGACTTGGTTGAGCAAGTCCGATATGGTCTAGTGGGTAGGAAACCTGGCTTTCACCCAGAAGGCCCGGGTTCGATTCCCGGTATCGGAGACTGTGCTTTGTACAGCTTTTAAAGAATAAATTTAAAGACACATTTATAGGAATAATATCTAGGGTTGCTCAAACCAGTCCGATATGGTCTAGTGGCTAGGATATCTGGCTCTCACCCAGAAGGCCCGGGTTCGGTTCCCAATATCGGAGCGAGTGGTTTTTTACCGCATTTCAAGAATAGAACTAAGGATATAGGTTTATTAATAGAATTAAGACTTAGTTAAGCAACTCCGATATGGTCTAGTGGCTAGGATATCTGGCTTTCACCCTGAAGACCCGGGTTCGATTCCCGGTATCGCAGACAGTGATTTTGTACCGCTTTTATGGAATAAATTTAAAGACACATTTATAGGAATAATATCTAGGGTTGCTCAAACCAGTCCGATATGGTCTAGTGGCTAGGATATCTTGCTCTCACCCAGAAGGCCCGGGTTCGATTCCCAATATCGGAGCGAGTGGTTTTTTACCGCTTTTCAAGAATAGAATGAAGACTCTGATGAGCTAGTCCGATATGGTCTAGTGGCTAGGATACCTGGTTTTCACCCAGAAGGCCCGGGTTCGATTACCGGTATTGGAGCGAGTGCTTTTGTACCGCATTTCAAGAATAGAATTAATGATATAGGTTTATGAATAGAATTAAGACTTGAATGAGCTAGTCCGATATGGTCTAGTGGCTAGGATATCTGGCTCTCACCCAGAAGGCACGGGTTCGATTCCCGGTATAGGAGCGAGTGGTTTTGTACCGTTTTTGAAGAATAAACTTAAGGATATAGGTTTATGAATAGAGTTAAGACTTGGTTGCGCAAGTCCGATATGGTCTAGTGGGTAGGATACCTGGCTTTCACCCAGAAGGCCCGGGTTCGATTCCCGGTATCGGAGCGAGTGCTTTTTGTACCGCTTTTCAAGAATATACTTAAGGATATAGGTTTATGAATAGAAATAAGACTTGGTTGAGTCCGATATGGTCTAGAGGCTAGGATACCTGGCTTTAGAAGATCGTTGTTTGCTTTCGCGGGGTGCGGTTGTTTCTTTTCGCTCTCTGTGTTTGTTGCGTTTTACGGTTTTCTTTTTCGGAGGTCCTTTCTTCGCCTTGTTAGTCGGGTTTTTGCGGCGTATTTTGTTGGCCGTTTTTGATTTTACGGACTTCGGCTTTCGCCCGCGAAGCCTCGGTCTCGAGGGTTTCCTTCGGGAGTCCTCCATCATGGAGGCGCTTCGACGAAGCGTCTTCGTTGTTTGTATGGTGCAAACCACTGCTGTTGTTGTTGCTGCCGTTTAAAAATCATTTGGTCTTGATGCCATTTCGTCTGTGGTTCCTGGTACTGAAGGTTACTTTATTACGTTTTTGTCGGAGGAAGATGCTGAAGAGTGTGTCAAAGCTGGGGTGGAAATCATGGACTTCCTGTGTCCTGCTGAATCAGTCGTCTCGAGATCGGTAATTTTAAAAATACATGGTCTGCCTCAATTCGTGTCCGATGAAAACGTGGTTGCGAAATCGGTCTCCCTTGGTTGCGAAATCAAGGGGGAGGTCGTTTGGCGTGAATTTGATGGATTGTATCTTGGTGAGCGTTGCGTACGTGTGGTTTTGCCCAAGGGGGTTTCATCACTTCCGTACGGCTTGAAAATCGCGGATGTTCTCGGGCGCGAAACCTTTTATCGCGTTCGCCATGAGGCGCAAAATCGGGTTTGTAACGGGTGTCTCGCTGAAGGTCACATTTACAAAAGTTGTCCGCGTAATGTTTGTCGTCGGTGTGAGACACACGGTCATCTTGCCCGTGACTGCCCAGAGAAGTTGGGTCAGGTAGCTATCGGTTCTGAACGCGATAACGTGCTCCAGTCCGAAGTCTCTCCTGTCCGCGATGGGAAGGCTTGCCCCCTGCTCCCATGTCCGATGGAGTTGCTGATGCGGAGATTCCTAACGTCACCGTTGCCATTTCTGGCCATCATGGTCAGAATCTCAGTTCTTGTGAGGATATGCTCGTCGACGGTGACCCCGATGCGGAAGTTAACCCTTTTGAGTCAGTGGGGGGAGGCAATCGGGGAACTAAGCATTCTCTTGGTTCCACCTCTGACTTGTCGCAAAAACTTCCCCAGTTCCTGAGGAAACAGAATCCGAATCTGGCCAACGCTCGTGGGTTTACTCCGAATAAACCGCCGGACCCTTCACAGACAAAGTAGGGTGCATGGTTGTCAAAATAGCTACTTTAAATGTTCATGGTTTACAAGAAGTGGGTAAGATGGCTTTATTAGTCGAATTCATTAAGGACATGGACATTTTTTTTACAAGAAACGCATTGGAATGCGTCACATGTCGCTTCCTTTAAACTGTTATTATTTTGGTCAATTGTTTTTTTCTCATGATCTTGTGAGTGGCTTTCGGGGGGTCGCTATCTTGTTTTCTCAAAAATTGGCTATACGGATCTTGAATGTTACTCAAATAATTTCCGGTTGGGCTTTATTGGTTACTACCGAGTTTTTTGATGTAAGAACGTATTTTTTTAATGTTTACGCCACCAACGCCGAGGGTGATCGGGTTCAGTTTTTTGGAGATATCAGAAATTCTTTCCCGGACGGTAGAGTCGTGTTTGCGGGGGATCTAAATGATATTTGTAGTCGCCACCTGGATCGTTCGCCCTCGGGGGTGGGGTCCTCTGGTTTTCGGCCTACTAACGTTCAAGTTTTTAAGGATAGCCTAAGTTTGATTGACACTTACCGACTTAAACATGCTAATAATTGTGAATTTACGCGCTCGGGTTTTGTATTTGGTAAATTTATTCGTTCACGCATTGACTACATTTTTGTTCGTAATTTTGACTCCCATAATGTCCGTCATTCCCTTATCCGACCTTGCCCTATTTCCGATCATGCCATGGTCATCACTCACATGGATTTCGAGGGCGTCATTCGCGGTCCGGGGACTTGGTCTTTTAATGACTCCTTACTTTACGAAGCCGTTTTCGCGACGGCCGTACAGCGCGTCATCGCTCGCAGTCGGTCTACGCCGGAATGTCGCGATGACATATTCCTTTGGTATGAAAATTTAAAGACTCGACTACGTGACTATGCTATTTTTTATGGTAAATCGCGTGCCAGAGATCAGCGGCAGACACGCGCGACTTTGGCCTCTCGGTTCGCGTCTCTCTCGGACCAGTTAATACAGACTCCCGCGGATCATCTCGAGAAGGAATTGTTTGACGTTCAGACTGCTTTACGGACTATGACTTACGTGAGTTGCAGGGTGCGGTCGTCCGTTCCACCTTGGCGTGGCAGGATTTGGGGGAACAACCTTCCAGGTACTTTCTTAGCTTGGAATGGCACCGCCAATCCAGGCGGAGCCTGAAACATCTTCAGTTGGATGACGGTACCACCCTCGACGATAGCCTCCGAGTGCGGGGCGAAGTCTTCCGCCATTTTAGTGATCTCTACCGACGGGCTCCGAGCGATGATTCCGTTACGGATCACTTTACGTCCTTCGTCAAGGACCGGTTGCCACCTGACGACAGGGATCTCTGTGACGGCCCTGTTACGTGGCCCGACCTTACCGCCGCCTTACGCGCGATGTCCGTTGGTCGTAGCCCTGGCACGGATGGGCTTACCGTCCGGTTTTGGCAGTTCGTCTTACCACTGATTAAGGACGAATTCTTGCGCCTTTTGATGGAAATCCATACCACGGGTCGGCTACCCCGGTCCATGACACAGGGTATGGTGGTTTTATTGCCGAAGGAGAGGGACCCGTCGCTTCTTCGTAATTAGAGGCCGATTACGCTATTAAATAAAGATCGAAAGCTCATTGCAAAGGTGTTTGCCTCTTGACTCTCGTTGATCGCGCCGTCCGTCATTTCACCTTGTCAAACGGGCGTTTTGGTGGGGGCGTGTCCACGACGACTCGGTACGTGAGCGATGTGATGTCTTACTTACATCTAAAAAATCAGCCCGGTATACTATTGAAGATGGACCTGACAAAAGCGTTTGATTTTGTGGACTGAACTTTTCTGCTTCGCACACTTGCCTCGTTTGGGTTTGGCCCCGTGTTTCTGAAATGGATGGAGATTTTTCTCACCAGCAGCAGTACCACTATAAAAGTTAATGGCTTTCTCCCCGACTTCTTCAGACTGGGTCGATCCGTTCGTCAAGGCTGCACGCTGAGTCCGTTGCTGTATGCTTTTTCCACGGAACCCCTTTGCTTAGCTCTCGATCAGTGCCCAAGTATTGACCGCATCCCGGAGCAGGACAATTTGGTCTCGCCATTTTGGTCTCGCCGATTTGGTCTCGGGACTAATTGGTCTCACCGATTTGGTCTCGGTACTGTTTGGTATCGTGATTATTTGGTATCGTGATTATTTGGTATCGTGATTATTTCGTCTCGGGATTATTTGGTATCGTGATTATTTGGTCTCGGGACTATTTGGTATCGTGATTATTTGGTCTCGGGACTATTTGGTATCGTGATTATTTGGTCTCGGGACTATTTGGTATCGTGATTATTTGGTCTCGGGACGGTTTGGTCTCGTGATTATTTGGTCTCGGGACGGTTTGGTCTCGTGCTTAGCTGCCTCCTTTTCCAAAATATTCTCCTAATAGTTAGCTGCCACCTTTTCCAAAATATTCTCCAATTAATTAGCTGCCACCTTTTCCTAAATATTGTCCTATTAATTAGCTGCCACCTTTTCCAAAATATTCTGCTATTAATTAGCTGCCACCTTTTCCAAAACATTCTACTAATTAGCTACCACCTTTTCCAAAACATTCTCCTACTAATTAGCTGCCACCTTTTCCAAAATATTCTCCTAATAGTTAGCTGCCACCTTTTCCAAAATATTCTCCAATTAATTAGCTGCCACCTTTTCCTAAATATTGTCCAATTAATTAGCGGCCACCTTTTCCTAAATATTCTCCTATTAATTAGCTGCCAGCTTTTCCAAAATATTCTCCTATTAATTAGCTGCCACCTTTTCCAAAACATTCTCCTACTAATTAGCTACCACATTTTCCAAAACATTCTCCTACTAATTAGCTACCACCTTTTCCAAAACATTCTCCTACCAATTAGCTGCCACCTTTTCCAAAATATTCTCCTATTAACTAGCTGCCACCTTTTCCAAAACATTCTTCTACTAATTAGCTACCACCTTTACCAAAAAATTCTTCTACTAATTAGCTACCACCTTTTCCAAAACATTCTCCTTATAGTTAGCTTCCACCTTTTCCAAAATATTCTCCTATTAACTAGCTACCACCTTTTCCAAAACATTCTTCTACTAATTAGCTACCACCTTTTCCAAAACATTCTTCTACTAATTAGCTACCACCTTTTCCAAAACATTCTCCTACTAATTAGCTACCACCTTTTCCAAAACATTCTCCTACTAATTAGCTGCCACCTTTTCCAAAATATTCTCCTAATAGTTAGCTGCCAACTCTTCCAAAATATTGTCCAATTTATTAGCGGCCACCTTTTCCTAAATATTCTCCTATTAATTAGCTGCCACCTTTTCCAAAACATTCTCCTACTAATTAGCTACCACCTTTTCCAAAACATTCTCCTACTAATTAGCTACCACCTTTTCCAAAACATTCTCCTACCAATTAGCTGCCACCTTTTCCAAAATATTCTCCTAATAGTTAGCTGCCACCTTTTCCAAAATATTCTCCAATTAATTAGCTGCCACCTTTTCCAAAACATTCTCCTACTAATTAGCTACCACCTTTTCCAAAACATTCCTCTACTAATTAGCTACCACCTTTTCCAAAATATTCTTCTAATAGTTAGCTGCCACCTTTTCCAAAATATTCTTCTAATAGTTAGCTGCCACCATTTCCAAAATATTCTCCAATTAATTAGTTGCCACCTTTTCCAAAATATTCTCCTATTAATTATCTGACACATTTTTCAAAATATTTCTATTATTGCTAATAAATTTTTCGTGGTAAGAGGCGGGCTTTTAATACTCATATAAATAATCTTCTTACCCCCAAACAATGTTGGGTTGGGTTAGGTCCCGAGACCCATTTGTCCCGAGACCCAATTGTCCCGAGACCCATTTGTCCCGAGACCCATTTGTCCCGAGACCCATTTGTCCCGAGACCCAATTGTCCCGAGACCCATTTGTCCCGAGACCCATTTGTCCCGAGACCCATTTGTCCCGAGACCCAATTGTCCTGAGACCCATTTGTCCCGAGACCAAAACGGCGAGACCAAATCGGCGGGACCATAACGGCGAGACCAAATTGTCGCGTACCGCCGCATCCGGATTAAAAATACTGCTAGCCCAGTATTGTTTCAACACGTTGACGATAACACTTTGCTATTGGCGTCTACGACCGCCATATCGCACGTCGTTCGGCGTTATGAGGAGTATGGCCTGGCTTCCGGTGCAAAACTAAACCTTGACAAGAGTTCTGGCTAGTGGATTGGCTCCTGGGCTACTAACGCGGCGACCACAATTTCCGGAGTGACGGTGTCATCTTATCCCCGTAAGTTTCTCGGAGTTCATTTAACCCACGATGTGACCTTGTCGAATTCCCTGAATTGGGATGATAAACTCCCCGGGTTTATATCGATCCTTCGTGCCTGGAAACGCCGCCAGTTGACCGTTATAGGCAAGATACTTATCCTCAACTGTCTTGTCGCTTCAAAAATTTGGCATTTGGCGAGGGTTCTTCCTTGCCCTGCGTCCTTCCTATCCGAATTGAAGAAACTATTTGCGGAGTTTATTTGGGGCTCAATTTACCACGCTATTGACTACGTTACTCTTACACGTCCCAGGTCCGAGGGTGGCTTTGGCCTGGTGGATGTTGCTCTCAAATGTCAAGCTTTCCGCCTGCATGAGGCATATGGTCTTCTATTGGACGAGTTGCCCCCTTACGACCGGGCCATTCATATCTTACTGCTCAAGGAATATGGAGGTGGGCTTATTCCTTGGTACCACGCCTTTCGCTTACCATTTCGCCAAATGTGCCTCGCTGCCACGCCGCCTCGTTATGGTGAAATATTGCGCGGTTGGTGGTCGTTTTTGCAAAACCGGACCTTGAACGTCGCACCGGTCACCAACCCTCTTGAAGAACCCCTCTTCTTTAATTCTCGCATACCGCTGCCTCCTACTTTTGGCCTCGAGCGTGTAGTACTGGCTCGCGCTGGGTTCCGCACCCTTCGCGATATCCACTATGGTGTCATACCGGGCTTCTTACCACCTGCCGCTATTTCGGAGCAATGTTTTCTGACTGATCCCTACACGGAGTTTCCGACGCCTCGGTTGCACCGCTTATATGACGCGATAAAGACCAGTTTGCCTCCCGAGTGGGTACGCCTCTTCCTGCGTCCGGCGCCACCTCTGGATCCGCAATGCGTTAAGGTACGGTTCATCTCGGGTGATGGCACGACGCGTCCGCTCTCGGTTGCATCCGTTGGTTCATTTTACCGCGCACTCCTGCCCCCAACCTTCGAATCTTGGGGCAAGCAAAGGTGGAATCTTTTTATACACGATCCGCGGCCACGGGTAAAATTCAAGGACCTCACGAACAGCCATCTGGGTCCGGTGCTATCGACTTGTAACTTGAAGATCCTCTACCAAGGCTTACCGGTGAAATCGCGGATGGTTCACGCGGGGCTTGTTCCAGACGCTACGTGCGTCTTTTGCCACGGCGCGAATGAGACTGTTGACCATTTGTTCCTTACCTGTCCAAAGTCCCGATCCCTTTGGGAGTCACTTTTCAATGCATTTTGTGTGTATACTTTTCATCCTGAGTTTAAATTTGATTGTACCAGATATAACTTAGTAATTTTTCATTGTTACGCGTCTACGAACGATAAACCTCTCTTATTTTGGCAGGCTGCCTTGTTGTTAATTAGTATTGTTAAGTATGTATTATGGAAATATCGTTGTCAATTGGTTGTCCAAGCGGGCCTTGGTATCGTCCTGCCTTTTAGTGTTTCAGTCTTGCTTGCCAGGGTACGTTCCTTTGCCCACAAATATATTTCATTATTATTGCATCGTAACAAGTTTTCTAACTTAGCTACTACCGTAACAAGGTTGCAGATGTTGTTTTAGTATTGGATGGTTAACTCCTTGAATTAATGCTGTAACTTAGCCCTTCTTTTAATTCAATTTAACCGTTATAACACTTACATATTCCATTGTAATGTTTTCGATGCTTTTAATAGAAAAAAATACTCGCTTAGGGTGCGAGGGGTCCCGGGTTCAATCCCGGACGGACCCGATATTTTGCAGAAGCAATTTCGTTGTTATTTAAATGCAACTAATTACAGGATAGGCCTATGAGTTGAGCTTGTTTCAGTTATATATGGTTCTTTGGCTTAGGGGTATGATACTCGCTTCAGGTGCGAGTGGTCCCGGGTTCAAATCTCAAACGGACCCAAAAATTTGCATAAGTCAATTAGTTACTATTTATATGCAACTAATTAAATTTTAGGCCTGTTTTGTTTTTTTTTATTAAGGAAAGCCTGGGCCTTTCGGGACGATGGTCCGCTGGCCCGTCATGTAAGGGGAGATACAAAGTTAGAAAAATAGAGATCCATTTCATTGAGTGAGTTTACCGCTGTGTGTTTTTTTCTCCTTTTTCGCTGTAGTTTGGTCATTGGAGTCCAGTAGACCCGAGCCCTTGCGCCGCGCGATCCGTACTGGGGAGTGCGGTAGCTTCCTCCACCACACCGGAGTATGTGGGGGCTAGAAGAAGTCTGGCGATTGGAATTCCTGGGGTGACGTGGCAATGTTTGTCCGTAAGATTAAAGAAGATAACCTTGACTGGACCACGGTAATCCGGATCAATGATGCTGCCCCCGATGTGGAGGCCTTGCTCGAGGAGATCTTGTAGGTCCGTGACGATGCCCACGTAAAAGTCCGGTATGGCGAAAGGTAAGTCCGTGGTAATTGCAAGTCTTTCCATCGGAGCTATTGTAACCGTTTCGGAACTGAAAAGCGTGATTAATCCCTTGGGGTTTCTTTCCGTGGTGGGGGGAACCGCACGTCCCGACAAGCGTTGGAATTTGAGGGTTGGTCGTGATACCGTTTCTGGTGCTGCCTCCATGACAGTCGATATACGGGGAGATTGTGAACGCTATCCCCTGGACCCCGGTTTATATATGCGATCGGGCTAAGCGTAATGCGGAGCGTGACGTCATCGTCTGCCGTATCGTAGTTCGTTTTCATCAGAAACGGCGCCATCTGTTGTAATGCGCACTATAATGCCGCCAAAGAACGGCTACTACCGAGATGACCGGCAGACGACCCGTCATAGTGGCGTGGAGTATGGAAGGGAGGGAAAGTGTGGAGGTGCTAAGGAGCTTTTTGACATCAGCGTGATATGCCCGGAATATGGGACATGTAGTGTAAATGTGATCTATATCGTCAGGTTGGTTGCACGTTGGGCAGTCCGGCCGGGGTAGCTTGCCGTAGGCATGGAGTTGGGATGCTGTGAGTAAACGACGACAGTGGAGGCGGAATAACGTGACTTCCGTGGCTCTAGCAAGTCTGTGGTGGCGGAGGAAGAGAGCAGGACTGCTGAGGGACGGCCGATAATTGCCCTGTAACATACCCTTACGGGAATGCGTCCACCATTCCTGTAACCTGTTACCATGGGCCCGTCTGAACTCTCTCCTGAGAGTTTGCGTAGAGTACTTCAACCAAATCTCCAAAGGCTGGGGCCGGGTGAGGACCGCCGTTTTTCCGCGATATCGGTTTGCTCATTTCCTGGGATCCCGACGTGCGCCGGACACCATAAAAACGTTGCCTTATATCCGTGCAAATGCAGAACGTGGGCGATATCGTGTACCAGGGGGTCTGGGCGGAGCTGGGAGAGCTGCTGAAGGGCGGATTTGGAGTCATTGCAAATGACGATTTCCTCATGAGGGAAGTCCACCGCCAAGATGGTGGCCTGGTGGAGGGCGAGCATTTCACAACGCGTTATGTCATGGTAGCGGTTGACTGTCCTGTGGGTGGTCAGGTTGTAGTTGGCGAAACGGAGTCCGATCGCATTGACCGACGCATCCGGTATTTGTGATGCATCCGTAAAAATTAGCAGCGGGTCGCGTGAGTAAGTGGAGGAGTGTAGAACCTCTTGGAAAGTCTGCTCGAGCATGGCGGGAGGCGTCTGGGCCTTGGTGCCCTTGTCCCAGGTATAATTTGTGGAAAACGGCCTGGGGGTCCATGGTGCGAGTGTATTTGTCTGGAGGTGTAGCACGATGTCGTCCAGTGGGGCAAGCTGAAGCTCCCTTAGGGTATGAGAGGTGGGGAATTGGAGCCTATTGGCGAGGCATTGCCGATGCAGCGGGGGTAGGGTGCGGTACTGGACCTCTGTGAGCGGAGGTCGCCCTTCTGCGATAAATTTTGCTAACAGGTTGAGTTCCAGGAGTTCCCGGCGAAAAGCTAAGGGACTGAGCTGTGTTTCTGCCAGCATGGCGTCTATTGACGTAGACCGGGGAACCCCAAGTATGATGCGCAGTGCTTGATTTTGAATCCGGTCCAATAATTGGAGATGGCTGCTGCAAGCTGTCCCATAGAGGACCGCACCATAGTCCATGACCGACCGTATAAAGTGAACGTAGAAGAGGCGGCCGATAAAACGGCTGGCACCCCAATGAAGCCCCATCACCGCTTTTAGAATGTTAAGACGTTTTGCACATTTGACCTGCAGGTGGCGTATCTGCATGGTCCAAAGTAGCTTGGAATCCAGCCATAAACCCAAGTATTTATAGGCCGGGACTTCGCCAAGGACGTGGCCATCTATATGCAGTAGAACATCACCGTCGTGCCGTAGCTTACCCTTAAAAATAAGGTAGCTGCATTTGGCGTGCTGTATGGTCATCTGCCAAGTTTCGAGGTGGGCAGCTGCCAGGTTTAGGCTCTCTTGTAGAGTTGCTTGTACACCTTGAAAGGTGTTATGGACCGTCCAAATCGCAATGTCATCCGCATGTTTGCCAACCGAGACTGTCTGGCGGAAGTCTTTACCGAGGTCATTGATCGCTATGAGAAATAGCGTGGGGCTGAGGGGGCTCCCCCACCCCGCTGTCTATGCTGTGGGTGGGTGACAACTCCTTGTTAACTCTGACCTGTACCTTTCGGGGGCCCAGGAAGTTGTGTATCCAGGCTGTGAGGTGGCCTGTGAGGCCTATGTCATGTAGTTTGTCCAAGAGCCGTTGGGGGTTGACACTGCCGAAAGCATCTTTGATGTCCAAGAAGACGGTGCCCATAACCTTTCGAGATTTAATGGCGTTTTCCGCGTCACCGACGAGGCGGGAGAGGTTGTCCAGGGTAGAAAGACCTCTGCGAAAGCCGCTCTGGTTGGGATCCAGGATGTTGTTGTGCTCTAAGTGAAACTGTTATCGATTGGTGACGATCCTGTCGAATACTTTCTTGATGGTGGAGAGCAGCGCAATGGGCCTGTAGTTCTCTTCGTGAGAAGAGTCTTTACCCGGTTTCAGAAAGGGTAAAATTATGGCGTCGTTCCAAGTCTCCGGATATACGTGTGTGACCCAAATGTTATTCATGGAGCGGAGGATAAGCGAATGGAACTCCGGCGGTAGGTTTTGGAGCATCTTATATGTGATGCCATCCTGGCCCGGTGCGGTCTGGGGAAGCGATTTAAGCACTGTGTCGTATTCCCCGCGGGTGAAGAGAGTATTGTATTGGTGGACAAGCGAAGGCCGAGAGGGTGTGAAACGTAGTGCCGTACCGGAGTAGTACAGCCGGTGCTGTAGTTCGTAATTTCGCACGGGTTTTATTATAGAGGACAAGGTCCCTCTTTGTGTGCCTTGTTGAATCGGTTTCGATGCCAATTGCTTTTCTGGTGGAGTTGTCGAAGTTTGACCGACCACCAGGGAGGGGGTGCCGGTCGTATTTCGTATGCCGGGTTGGTGTGCGTAGTATTCCGGGGTCGACCGTTCGCGAAGTTGTGGATGCACTCTTGAATAGCGGGGTAGTCAAGGACTGACAAATCCTTAGTCTTGCAAAAATCGCGTACCTTGCGTGCAAAAGTGGGCCAGTTCACGGGCGGAAGCCCAGCGGCCATTGTGTGATGCGTGGTCAGTCGTGGCTCCGTGATCCTAGGGGCGGCGGAATAGGTGACGAGAATGGGGAGGTGGTCACTGCCCCCCGAAACCAAGGGTTGCCAGAGCGTCGAGCCCGCGAACATGCTACTTGCGAAAGTGACATCGGGGGTGGACCAAGGGCCACGAGGGGGCTTTCGGGTCGCCTCTCCCGTGTTCAGGATAACGAGGTTATCTGCGGCCTGGAGCCAATTGAAAAGCTGCGTGCCCTAAGTGTTGTCGGTAACGTCACCCCAAAAACGGTCGTGCCCATTGAAATCCCCGCAAATCCAGAGGGGAAGCTGAAGAGCCGAGATCATTGCTTGGAGTTCGGGTTCCTTGGTTTTGCCCTTGGGATCGTATATTGATAGGATTAAAAACTTCTGGGCCTGCCAAGTTACTTCCACGGCGATACCTTCCGAGGAAGGCGGGAAGTTGACCGTTATTTGTTTTCGAAAAGTTTGTCTGGCGGCATAGATGGCGACCCCGCCCCCCGAGGAGCTGGGCAATCTGCAGTGGGAGTACGATCGTTTCGGAAAATGATGTAGTCCTTAAAATTAGTCGGTGGTTTGGAGACTGGAGTAAGCCAGGTTTCTTGTAATGCCAGGATGTGCGGTTTATGTGTAAGCATGAGTGCGGTGAGGTCTCTTAAATTAGCTTTAATGCTCCGTATATTCCACTGTAGGATTTGGAAGGTGGAGTCTGTCGTCCGCTTAGCTTTCTGTGCCATTAGAGTTGTGACAGTAAAGTGGCAGTGGTAGGTTCGAACCGGTGAGTGCGTGAAAGGTAACCAGAGGTGAGGGTCGAATTCCCGAGTAGTGTATTCTGAGTATTAAGGTTGAGAAAGCCGATAGTCGTGGATGGGTGGTCAGTTTTTGTTGAGGTAACAGAAGAAGTTTACTTCTTCCGTGTTCCATCGCCGATGGAGGTTTGTCGATCATGAAGTGTGAAAGGCGAGATCCTCTCTCGTATTTCACCGACCGCAAGGGTGTTGTTTTCAATCCTGTTAATTGTTAAAGTGATCATGGCTAGGATGTCATCTACCGTGTTGTTGGACTTGAAAAAGTGCAGAGTAAGATCTGCCATGGCTTTGATGAGAGCGTCGGTTTGAGGTGTAGACGGGTGATATCGTGGCTGGCTGGGTACGTGACTTGGATTTGAACGAGTTGGACGGGATGTTTGTTGGCTGGTAATGTTAGCATAAGAAGTGGTTGCTTGAACTTTCTTATAAGCTTCCTATTTCGAGATGTGGTCTTGTACGCGGAGAACTTGTTTTTCCGTAAGTCGGCGGGGGCAGTTGTGTGTTCGTGCTGGAAGGTCTTTTTTGCAATTTGCGCATTTGGGCTGGGCTTGGCAGTCTGTTTTATCGGGGTGTGATTCCCCACACGTGTTGCATCGGTATGCTGATCGGCAATATTTTTCGGGGTGACCCCAGCGTTTACAGTTTTTGCAAAAGATCGGGCGTTTTTCAAAAGGTTTGACGCGGAAGTTTTGAAAATAGAATCGGACCTCCGGAGGGAGGCAGGGTGCGTTGAAGTTCAACAGAAACATATTGCTGGTAGGTCCGAGCCTGGTTACACTTGTAATAGTGGCATTGGTTTTTTGGATCGCTTGTAGAATTTGAGGTTCCGTGAGAGAATGCGGGACCCCTGCAATTACCCCCTTCCTACCAGGCTCTTGGCTCGAGCCCGGACGTTGTGGGGAAAAGGCGACGTCGAGCAGGGATTTCCAATTACGTAGGATGTTCAGTTGTTCCATCTCGTGGGGGACTACCAAAAGTGCCCCACCATTCAAAATTTTGAGATCCTTTACTTCACCGAAGTGACGTTCGAGGTGCTTGTAGGTACTTGTTGGTACTTGTGGGTGCTTATGGGCACTTGTGGGTGCTTGTGGGTACTTGTGGGTGCTTGTGGGTACTTGTGGGTGCTTGTGGGTACTGGTGGGTGCTTGTGGGTGCTTGTGGGTACTTGTGGGTGCTTGTGAGTGCTTGCGGGTACTTGTGGGTGCTTGTGGGTGCTTGTGGGTACTTGTGGGTACTTGTGGGTGCTTGTGGGTACTTGTGGGTGCTTGTAGGTACTTGTGGGTTCTTGTAGGTACTTGTAGGTACTTGTGGGTACTTGTGGGTGCTTGTAGGTGCTTGTGGATACTTGTAGGTGCTTATGGGTGCTTGTAGGTACTTGTGGGTGCTTGTAGTGGTAGGTACTTGTGGGTACTTGTAGGCACTTGTGGGTGATTGTGGGTGCTTGTAGGTACTTATGGGTACTTTTTGGCACTTGTAGGTACTTGTGGGTACTTGTAGGTACTTGTAAGTACTTGTGGGTACTAAATTTTGGAAGCTCGTAACTCTGGTTATATTAGAGATACGGGGATATCCTTTGATTATGTAATAGTCCTATTTGCCCCTTCCCTCCTTCGTTAACATTTGCTCCATAGGATACTCCATATACGGGAAAAACCTGGAAAACTCAGGGAAGTATATGGGGAAAAGCCTGGAAACCTCAGGGAAATTTGTTTTCCAAAAGTTGTATGAAGCTTGTTATGGAACATATGTTATTAACTCATGGTTTTAGTTATATAAAGTTTTACCAAGAAGCGATATCTAGTTTACTAGGGAGAAGGAATAAGATGCCTAAGTATTCGCGCGCCATAGTCCCAGTCCCAGTCCCACTTTCAAAATACAAGGGGGGACGTAAAAGGAGGCCGGGCTATTTCGCCTCTCCTCAGTGGGAAAATAAGTAGTTTTCGTCATTCGCGTCGCGTTTACGTGAGTTTTCTGGTCCGTGACCAAATAAGCATTTTTTAAACTGGACATTAGGCCAGCGACTTTCCTGAATTGGAATAAATAAACTGGTCCGTGACCATTGACCAGAGCACGTCGTCTGCTAAACTAAAGCAGTGGATAATCAAAATATTAGAATTTTAATGTGTGGAGTCTGATTACCCTTGAACTTTCTTAGTATTCTCGTGGACCACTGACCCCCCTCCGATTTAATTTTTGAACTGGACCAGGCAATTTTTAAACTGGTCATTTGCCCTGTGTCACCGCCTTATTTCCCACGCTGGCGCGAGTTGCTTTGCGTTGTCGAGTGCGTGATGGAGTTGGCAATGCCTGGAGTCCCAACCTTGAAGGAGGGAGGAATGGAGTGGAACCCTCATACCTATAGCGTTGCCTCTGTACCCCTACCTACGGCACCATAGTCCTCTCAGCATCCTCAGCGGTTAGGTAGGGTCGTACTGGACGAAATTGTAAAAGGGCGCTCTCTCTATCTACAAAATAAAAGCTAGTTCTCATACAAATAAATTGGCGCTACGCGGCAGCACTTAGCAATCGCCTACCGAAGGGTAGGGGCGTGCGCGAGGTACATTGGGAGAGATACGGTGCCGCAGGTCGCCCATCATCATTTTCAATCCATCTCAACTCGCTTATCCCTGCCCCCAACCCCCGCGACTTCCAACCACTAGCATAGCCCACTCGATCACGCTCTCTTTTCCCCGGCTACATATTTTGAAGATGGCACTTTTTAGGCGTATTAACAATCTTGGATCATCTTTGGGAACTTGGTAGCCCGGACTATATTTTGTTTAAGGTTTTAAGCTTCATATCAAACAGACGTTAGTTTTTGCTACATAAAAGTTTGAAATTGACAATCTCGGATCGTCTTTGTGAAGTTTTAAGGATATCCGAATTTCATATTGGCTTTATGACAATTTTGAACTAAATGTTAAACGGCCATAAATCAGCATTTTTAAAAATTTTGTAAAATTGTCAATTTGGTCCTATTTCTGGGGTAAAAAAATGTATTATGTATAGTCCCAGTGGGTGTAGAACATAATTTTTTCGCTGTTTTCTGCCAAAATCAATCTTTCTAGGTAGTGCCGCCTCCTCACTTGAATTTTTCATGATATATTAAGGTTTGAACGAACAAAATTCTAGATTATTATTTTCACTACCATGTCCCTCTGCTACCTTGAAGCAAACTTTCCTCTCTTTTTGCTGCTCATTACCGGTGCCATTCCCTTGACTTTCTGTTCGTTATAACTACTATCATAAGTTTATTTATTTCAAGTCAAAATATAAAAAAATGGATTCTTTTTCCTTTTGTGCTACTTTGAAATTTTAAATGTATATAACGTTGTGCCGTGCCATATCAAATAATCTCTAACCATTGTTAGAAATTAGAGAGAGAAATTGGGCAGTAACAGTGATCATGCCATGAACTATGAGAAAGAACAATACGACGGTTCACTAAAGTACACTTGATTTTACATCATCAAGTAAAAATATTACTGTCCCTATTGAATTTGGCGCCATTGGTTTTAGAATAATTAAAATGTTCCACTGCGAAGCGTGCCGGTCACGAATGGAGATGTAACGTCTTTAGGAACCTTTTAAAACGCAAAAACATACACGTACTCTCCCAAAAGTAATTAATGTAATGATAAAATGTTTTCGGGGAATGGAATTGTGGTCGAAAAGCCGAGATAAGTAAATTTTTGAAATTGATTACCAGTAAAATAATTTATTTCAACGGAAAACGGTAATGGAACGTTGTTTTTTCTTAAGCTTGCATTTAAGTTTCAATTAAAAAGAAAAATTAATATCTGATCCTTCAGACAAGTGATAACCTCAGTCTTATCGATATTTTTAGGTCTTGATTCTAATCAAGACATTTTTGACTAATATATATAGGGTTAAAAATAATATTAAACAATAAAAAATAACAATTTAGACGTTTCTTTAGTAAAGAGCAAAGATCGATCTCGGACGCCGTTATTGATCTTAATACCCCTTCTCGACGGTGTACGATTACGTCAGGCCAGTTTTGTTTTTCTGGTAGCTGAGTCTAATTCCAGTCAAGGGTTTAGTTAGGATATCGGTAATCATGTCCTCGGTTAGGCAGTACTGAAGGGCAATTATTCTCGATTCTTGCATGTCACGGAGTAGATGATATTTGATTTCAATATGTTTGGTACGTGCATTGACCCGTTCCGACAGAGATAACTTGATACATCCTTGATTATCTTCGTACAGTGTCGTTGATGAACTCATCTGGGAGGCTATTCTTCATTCAGCTCTCGATATCGAAGTCGTATTCGTTATCGATCGGCGCCTCTTCGATCGAGAACTAGTTTCTCGATAAACGCTATTCTCTATTAAACCGAGATCGACATCGATGTGAGACGACTCGCCTCTCGACAAGAGAGTAGCTCACGTGGCTATGACGTACTTCCGTGTGTAGTCAGACCAATAAGATTTCATTATCATACTAGCAGACTGAAAAACAAAGTCACGCGGCGTTATTTTAGGCAATCCTTTTTTCATGTGTTCATTGACTTGATGGGATAAAATTGTTTAATTGTAGGATTGGTTTTGTAAATAATCAAAATAATATTTGTAATGTCTGAGAGACAAAGTCGCGTCTCAGTTTCACAACAAGAGACTATAGTAGAATTTTTGTCTCGTTATGAGCATTTTAAAACCAAAAAATTAACAGCTTCATTCACATCCACAAGCTATGAAAGACTTTGGAGAGAATTAGCTGAAACTTTAAACAGTGATGGCACAGGACCCACTAAAAGTGTGGATAAATGGAAAAAAGTAAGTAATGTCTCACGTTTATTATCATAAGTTATAAAACATGAAGGATATCCCCACTATATACAGACAATAAACCACCGTCCACCCCTGCCCTAGTAGAAAAATTTAATGGAAACAATTGGGAAAACGCAGTTTAGTAATCAATTAGAAACCAATAGGAAACCAAAAGTGTTTTCGCACATTTTCTTAGTAATGTGGTTTTCACCGACCCCTTAGGTGTTTGCAGACTGGAAATCCAACACTAAAAATAAAGCAGCCAGAGTTAAGAAACGAATACGTGGCACTGGCAGTGGCGAGAAATTTTCAGAATTTCTTACAGCCTTAGACGACCACATTCGAATTTGGACTTGTACGTACATTTTAAACTACGATTATAAAAGTTATTTTGTTTTTTAATGCTATTGTGGAAATTACAATGTAGCAAACAATAAATGGAATGATAAATTAAACTGTTACTAGAACAAAATCATGTGACTTGGGAAGCACAAACTCAAGTGCGTCAAACACAAACTCAAGTGCGTCAAACACAAACTCAAGTGCGTCAAACACAATGGATGTCAATGACGACGATCCAATATATCGTGGACTAGAAGAGGAAAGTGTGATAGAGTATTGTAGTGTAATAGAAGAAGGCCCAATAACAACGAAACGAAAAATGGAAACAAATTCCAAATGCTAGTTAAAATTTCACTTATTTGTTGTTTAAAACTATTGTTAACCTTCAAAAATAGGTACTCAAGACAAAAGGGCAAATTTCCCCAAAAATGCACGAAGCAGTCTGCTTTGCAAACGTCTTCGGAACTGTTGGAGAAACTTCAATCGTCTCAAAACGAAGCTACAATGGATATTGCGAAAGCCATAATTAGACAAGCTGAAGCAACAGAGGCACTTGTTGTCCAGCAAAAGGTTTTCATTGAGCAACAAAAGCAATTAATTGTAATAAGCAATGAAAGAAACATGATTGAAAAGTTGAAGTTGGCTGCAATAAGAAAATCGAATGAGTCAATGGCTGCTATTTTAGAGCACCTTGTTAAAAAATAACAAAACTTCCCAGTATTTGCGTTTAAGCATTTATTATTTATTTTAATTAGTTTAGAGACAAACTTGACAAAACACGTAAATGTTTTCTAAAAACTTGAAGGATTTACGTTTATTATTTATCTATTTCAAAGTTGGAAACGAAATAAGAAATTATTTATATATATATATAGCTGTACCGGCTAAAAACCTATCAACACCTCTTCAGCCAACTGGACCTTGAACAGCATTAGTCCAGGCTCTATTATCGTGCCATAATCCATCTAATTCCCCAAGTTGTAATGGTTCTAGTTCATTGAAATCGTCCGGAACTCCTCTTAGTCGATATATTGTATGTATAATTATGCAAGCGTATATAATTTGACTGGCTTTTTCTGGTGCATAATGCAATGCTCTATCTTTTAAGAGACAGCGGAAACGCTGTATAAGGACACCATTGCACCGTTCTATAACGGATCTCGCGCATTGCTGGCGCTTACTAAATCTTTCCTCCGGTGAATTTTCTGGAGCATTTACAATTGGTGTAATTAACCACCTATTCGGGATAATAATTTTATATTTTAGTGCTTAGATCATTATTAAGATTAGAGTTCATATGTGCCTTGACCTAGAAGCCACGATCCCTTTAAATTTCCTTCTCTATAGAGTCTCTCCATATAATCAGATATGTTTGAATTCTTGAAAATATATGTATCATGAGTTGAACCGGTGAATTTTGCATTTACATGCAATATGATCAGATCGTTTAAAACTCAAAATTCAGGGATGTCTTGAAATATATATCACCTAAATAGACTTACCAACTGAACATTAATGGAATGGTAATTCTTCCGTTTGACATATCGATACTCCCTGTTTTATCCATCGACTTTTGTAGGGGTTGCAAGGGCTACGTGGGTACAATCTATGGCACCGATGACCCCTGGGAACTTAGTTTTTTCCATGAATCTAAAATATATTTAGTAAAGTTTAATTTCACAGTTTCAGGAACAATGAAACATAACTAACCTCCTTTTAATAGCAACTCTTCGAGCTTCTGTAGTAGGAATTTCTATGTATGTGTTTCCTAACTTTTCGACAATAGCTTTTGATACGCTACATATTGCACGACTTACTGTAGGCTGGCTAACACGAAGAAAAGCTCCTGTCCTACACATAATTGATATGAACCGACAGCATAGAAGCGTAAGGCTATTTGTATCTGAAAACCGTTATTAATATTTAATGATGGTTTCCGAGAATTAATAATTTAAGAAAATACACTCACTTTAGAATCAATAGGCAAATTAGTTCTTGTCTTCTTTTTCCCAGTCAAAGGCTTATCTAGCTCAACGCATAATTCTAACACTAAAGCTCTTTCCAACCTAAACAATTGTCTAAAACTAGCCTCACATAACTCGAATGCTTTAGATTTATCTCTCAGCACCCTTTCTCTACGTAAATTTTTTCGATTCTCAATTTCGATAGCCAAATTTAATAACTCAAGACGAGCCACCGCTAATGCCATGTTTAAGTTTGAGAAGACGGGCTGGCAGACGACGTGAAGAAAATGTAACACAAGTTACACAACCTCGCGTTGATTGGTTCTAGCCTCTATCGAAACCGATCTCACCAGCTAAATTGGCGTCGAAATCGACTTCGAGAAGTCGATCGAGACCGAGAAGCATTTTTCCGCTAAAGTATACTTAGAATAGCGTTTTTCGAGAAGTCGCGAGATCGATTCGAGATCGAGAGACTTCTCGATCGAGAGCTGAATGAAGAATAGCCTCCCTGACTGGACAATTATTATGATTTCTACTATAGCTGATCTAAATAAATTAATACGTACCGAAAGTTTAAATGTTGTACTTAAAGAGTATCCTTCTTTAAATTATTTACAACAGGTATTTCTTATTCTATATACAATTTTAAGAGTCGATGTCTTACGTTAAACGTAAATATAATAGATTCGCATATTTTGAATGTTGATTCACATCCACTAACTGAGCAAGTTATTTCGAAGAAAGGAGAGGATAAATGAGGATTTTTCACGTGAGATAAATAATTGGATAATTTAAGCCTCGTTACTCCACATATCGAGCACGTAAAATGTCCTCTCTCCATTCTTTATAAATGCGTTGTATCTAGTATTAAAAGCTAATTAATTTCGTGTTCAATAGACCTTTCCATAATTTACATAAAGAGAAACTTACAAAAAGGGAAGATACCCAAACCCCATTGAGATTGGTGGTGTCTGCGGTCTATGGAAAGTTTCGAAAAAGTCCCTGGCTACTGCTTTCTCCCTATAGCACCATGAACGCTGGATCATAGCATAGCTTCAGGGGAAAGGATGGGGGAGGTAAATTTGGGTACATTCGAGGCAATTCGGTTTAGGACAGACAATAAGGACAGACAATAAAGACAAACAAACAAGGTTCATTCCAAAAGCAGAGATAAAGGGCGTTCCTACCGTCCCGCGAGAGGCGCGAGAGGAATTTATAGAAAAGCCTACAGAGTAATGGCAGTTCTAAGTATGCAAACGTCATATCATTCTATCTCTTAGCTCAGTGTCATCCCCTCTTTCAAAGCACCCTCCTCTCTACCGCCACTAGTCTATTTTCCCTTTTCATTCTCTCTCTTATATTTTATAAATACTATCAAGTATGCTATCAAACTTCGGCTGAGTAATTCAAATTAACTCTCAAATCATTTTCTCTACCTTTCATTGTGTTCAGGCCAGTGTTGCCAGTTATTTGTGAGTGCAATTCAACAGTTATCTACAACAGACTGAAAGGCTTATAGTTCTGTTCAATTCAGATCCAAACCTGAGATGCACTCACAAATTACTGGCAACCCTGAAGTAAGGATTAAGCTAGCCAATTGGGGAGTGAATTTCTCTTGCCCCTTTTGTGAACACTATGTTATTTCAAATATCAAAGAAGAGAGCGAAATATCAATATCAAAATTGACGTTTAACATAATAAAATAACATGTAGACAGTGCCAGCCAGCAAGCCGCAGGGCGTGAAATAAGCACAGGACACTGGACATGGTCCAATAATTTTTTCAAATGTCCCATAACTTTTTTAAAAACTGAGGGTGTCACTGGACATTTTGACCAATAGATAGTTTACAGGCGTGGAGGATTCCTACCATTAACACAAGGAGACCAAGCGACTTAGTGTAAAATCGTCTACTATTTTACACTCTAAGTTGCCAGGTCTCCTTGTGAAAATGGTATGAATCCTCCACGCCTGTAAACTATGTATAAATTTTCCTAAGTTTTGATAGCTTGAGTATGAAGATGCGACACTATTTTTGCACACTCCAGTGGACAATGTCCTATAAATTTTCCAGTCAAATAGGGGGTCACTGGACACATGTCCTATAAGAAATTTTCCTTATTTCCGGCCCTGAGCAAGCGACGATATTTACGCTACCCCCTCCCCTCCCTGCTGGTCTGCTACCCGTTAACCGAGAGTGAAGAATTTAAAAGTTTTCCATGGAAACAGAGATAATATATTTGAATAAAAGAGGGCTTAGCCGGGGGGATCCTGCAGGCTGCATCGTGGTAGCGCGGGAAGTTTCATTCCTTTGGTATATTGTCTATCGTAGAAAACTTTCCCGTCGTCATGCTGCACGTGCAGTTGTTAAGAAGGGGCGGGCTCCGCTTGTATAAGCAACGTAAAGGGGGGGTTGAAGTATAAGAGAAGAAAATAATAGGCCTTTCTATAAATTCCTTGGCGGGAGGGTGGGAACTCCCTTCATCTCTGCTTTTTCCCCCGGCATCTTGAATATTTTATGTAAACGCCTATAGAGTGGTGGCGGCTCTAAGTATGCAAACGTCATACCCTTCTCTCTTAGTGTCATCCCCCCTACCGGGCGCGTCCAGTATCCCCTCTTACAAAAGCGCGCCCAGAGGGAGGGATACACTGTTTACACCCCTCTCTACCGCCACTAGTCTATTCAAGTTTAGATTTGGCTTTGCTGCCAAAATGCTCTAATTTAAAGGGGGTCCAATGCTTTAGCAGTTTTTAGTCAGTTTTCCGCTTCGATCAGCTATTAACTATATCTCATAAAACTAACTAAGAACTATCAACTATCCGAAGCTCCTTATGAATCAACTATCAATTGAAAATCAAATCAAATATTCTTAAGGTTTTTTTAACTTATCAGTCTCAGCTTAAAAACATTTCCATCCCCTTTTTGGATATGAATATTAATATCAAAATCGATAAAATGATAGGCAATGGTTTTATCAACTATCACATTAACTATCAGATTCAAAAATGATACGATAGTGCCCATCACTGCATATAGGTCTATTTCTAACATTTATGACCTGCATATAGATCTATTTATAACATTTACGAGGATATTGGAAGCATATAACTAGACTTACCTTATTAACGTGCCTTGTAGGCTGGAGCTTCGTAAATTAAACTTTCGAGTTCTTGATTATGATTGGTAACGAAATGTTCAGTTACGCGAAAATTCCGAAATTTAACCAACTTCCACGCTCATATTTGTAAGCTAGACTTCTGTGATGAACACAAAAACCTACGACTGTACCACCGTAGCAGCACAAATTGAAGACTAAGTTCTAGCACGCTGCACGCCTATCTTCGAAAAACTTATACTAAAAAAACAGTTGACCTAAGCCACCTGACTAACTTATACTAAAAACAAACACCTGACTACCCTCGCGAGTCGCAACTGTGGCAACCCTTTTTATAAGAGCAAGCCCTTCAACGTATGAGTGTCGGGGGGGGGCGGAGCTAGAAATAATGGAATAATCCTAGGAAAAATACCGGGGCTTAAATAAATGAGTAGTATACAAATGTTCCTTTCATGCCAGTGACACCCTGTTGACGCCTGACACCCCGTTGACGCCTGACACCCCGTTGACGCCTGACACCCCGTTGACGCCTGACACCCTCTTGGCGCCTGACACCCAAATTGGCGCCGGACACCAAGATGGCGTCCTCACGCCAGATTTTTCGTTGGGGAAAAACTAGGGGAAAGCTTGAACCCATGTTGACTTTGTGAATGGCGTGGAAATTTTCAATTTCGGCGGGGAAAACCAGGGGAAAGCTTGACACCATGTTGACTTTGTGAATGGCGTGGAAATTTTCAGGGATAATTCCATGACGTGGCTGGGGAAATTAAGAAAATCAGGCGTCATATTAACTTTCGGCGTTGTGACCGAAATATACATGATAGGACGTGTGATAGGATGGTATAAAAGACGGGGTAGGTTTAAAGATAAGGTACAACTCTCCAGGCCTTTCTCCAAGACGACGTATATTGACAACTTTGCGACTTTCCAGGACATTTGAAAAATGTATGTACAATTCATTTTTACTTCAATTCTTAATATTATAGTTAAACCCTTTACCCTCTTAACTTATTGAATGTATCTCTTCAGGGATAACACCCACATGTTCGAGCTTTCCCACACCAAATCATGCAGCATTACACCGGACTGTAAGGTTAGACTCGGAATGACCGACGAGTCAACTGGGATCTCGCTGAATGAAGTTGAATACCTTCAACTTTACAATATGCGCGATGTCGTCAACGATTTCTTCGAGAGGGATGATGTCGAACCCAGCACCCACTTCTTCGATGGATCGGAGGAGAGACGCATTCAACTCGTTACCTATCAGGAGAGGAAAATGCTGAACATCAGACAGATGGTACGGGGTAAGGGGGCGGACTACGCAAACCTCTACCCGACCAAGACAGGATTCGCCATAGGCCCATATTTATGGGTAAAATTGCTAGGAGTACACGTCCAAATAATAACGTTCATCGCCGAGGCAAAAAGGGTGGATGCACTCATCAGGGAAACGGTCACCCAACAGCTGACCGACCTCATCGCTGGCAGCTGTAATGGATGTCTTATCGACCACCCCTCGCAACTGGAACATGACTGTATCATGGAGGAATGGAAGGACCGAGTGGACATGCATTATTGTAACGCCTTGTCCAAATTAAATTTAGAGTTAATTGTTAACTCCTTTAACAATAAAACATTTTTAAGCCCTACATTCTGTAGGCAGATGCTTACAAGAAATGTTTTAAATGCTAAACAAAATTTATAAAATATGAATAAAAATTGATTGAATTGACTTAATGTGTTTCTAATTGTTGGTAGGCCTATCTTAATCCTTATAACACCCATAAAATATTATATTTTTTTTATGAAAAGAAAATAAAAAAGAACATAAAATCACTCTTATCATAATACTCCATCTGAAATGATAGGGGAATTAAACTCAGCGTAAAATCTCTCTTATCATAATACTCTATCTAAAAGGGTAATGGAATCCCCTATCATCCTTGATGGAATTAAACTCAAAACCTTTATCCCGACCAATTAACTGATAATAGAAGTAAACATGATTTGAAATTATAAAAGATCGATTTTATCACTACTTCACATATAAACTGAACGAATATTTGAACTTAATTGTATGACAGCAAATAAAAAATATGACAATGATATTTCCCCTACAAATTCCCCCGAGGATATGGACAAATGTTTGAACTTTTTAAAAGTATGGATTGACTGTAAATAATAAAGATGGAAAATACATTTCCTAAACACAAAAATTTCAAAGCATATACCAAGGATAAAACCCATTTCCAAATCAGGCGGGTAAATTTCCTGATCGAGCAAGTTCAAATAAAGAAGTAAATCAATTTCAGAAATATGGCGGGTCGACTTTCGAACCACACTCGCTTATGCGTTTAATTCATTTCTAATGTCAACATTATTAGACTATAAAAAGATCCCTCAAAGATTAGATAGTACTTTATTCTGTTCCTGACTCCAGACCTAGACGCTCCTAAGCTACTATCCAGATAAAAGTATTTTGCAGAGGGTGAGATTTTACTTTCTTTTACAAGTCTTGTGAGATAGTTTAAGTTTAATTTAAATTAAATTGTAAGAATGTTCGAGTGTAACGTTTGCAAGAGTCAGTTTTCAAAGAATAAGGCCCTCATGAGACATAATCGTGAAAAACATGAGGGAATTAAATATTCCTGCGATGACTGCTCTGCAGTTTACACGAGGCGTGCAAACTTAGTACTGCACCAGGCTAAGTTTCACGGTGTTAAAAGACGTAAAATAGAAAACCCCACGGATGTTGCCGGTCCTTCGACCGCCCCTGTTCGAGACCCCCGCCCCGTTTCGGTCGACGACTCTAGAGCGTCGGCGAGTTTTTCACAGCCCACTCTAGCTGACTTGACCAAGCGGGAGACCAAGGCGCTACAAGCTCTCATGGAGCGATACGATGTAACAATGAAGAAACCCCAGCCGAAGGAACCTGCAACCACCACGCCGGACAACCCTCCGCCGCCGGTACTCTCATGCCACATCTGTGATAAGCGGTTCAACGGCCACGACGAGTTGAACGCCCATATGCCGGAACACTATCAAGATCCCGACTCCCTGGACGATCTAACAAACCAGGAGAACCAGGATCTCCACGACTTTATGGATACGGTCGAAGTAGACAATCCACAGCCCATCACCGCCCCACTTGACGCACCTATACCTGATCAACTGGAGGAGTTGGACGTATTACATAATGCGATTTTCTGCGCTAGATTTACACCAGCAGCGGTGGAAACCGATGTAGACCTTTATGTTAACAGGCATAGGGCGGCTATAGAAAAGTATCTTAAAGATAAATTAGCTCAGGAAAAAGGGATAAAATGGTATTTAACTGTTCGGGTACGTTACACGCGGGAATTGGGGAATTCCGAACAGGATGTGGAATGTTTAATTTATCATAGGACTCGAAATCTCTCCATTCTAACCCCTGACGTTATTCCCGGACAAATAGATTTAGGAGTTTCAACTTTAAAACGTTTAATTGAGGAGTACGAGGCGCAACGTAGTGGTTGGGTACTTGATAGAATTATGTTCCTTCAAATTAATATTATAGCATATATTCCATTACGCGGGGGAACGTATTTCGAAACCCCTAAATACCTTGCCTCTAAATTAGCACTTTTTAATATAAAAAACTCGGATAATAAGTGTTTCCTCTGGTCGATTTTAGCCCATTTACATCCCGTTAACTATACTAATCACCCTTATCGTGTTGAAAAGTATTCCAAAACGAATTAGACCTGACAGGGCTTAAATTCCCCGTAGAGGTAAATGCAAGGGTGCTGGAAAAGTTTGAGCAGTTAAATGATTTATCTGTTAATATCTTTGGCTATGAAAATGAGGTTTTCCCACTCTATATTAGTTCGAACAGGGTCGAAGAAGGCCGACAAATAGATTTGCTGCTACTAAACCAGGGGGGAAAGAAGCATTTCTGTTTAATACGTAGTTTGAGCCGCCTTATGTCTTCGTTAACCAAACATAGGACTAAGGCATTCTACTGCCGTTATTGTCTCCATCGTTTCTCTGGTGATAACGCCGAACGGAACCACAAAGAACATGTCAAAGAGTGCAGGATACATGGACCGCAAAAAATCGAAATGCCAGTAAAAGAACCAATCTTGGAGTTTAAAAACATCGCCTGGCAACAAAAAGTAAGTTCCATTTATTATTATTTTCACCTAAGAAACGGATTAAACACGTGTTAGAGCATATGATGTAAAATCCACTGCGTGATATTAATGTTTGCTATTTCTATTCCTCTAGGTTAAATTCGTTATCTATGCTGATTTCGAGTCGATCTTAAGCAAAATACACCGATGCGATCCTGACGTTAACCTCTCTTCTACCACAAAAACTTCGCAGCACATTGCCTGCGGGTTCAGTTACGTCATCGTGGGACAAGACGGCTCAGTTTCAAAACCTGTGACGTACCGAGGGATGGATGCTGCGGAAAGGTTTTTGCAGAACCTTCTTCTTGAGGATTCTATCATCCAGGAGAAAATTAAAGCCATCGTACCCATGAACTTATCTAACTCCGAGATGGCGGAATTTTCTTCCGCTCAATTATGTTATCTTTGCGGTAAGGCATTCACCCCCGACGACTGCAAAGTTCGAGACCACGACCACGTGGACGGAGCCTACAGGGGAGCGGCTCATAGTTCCTGTAACTTGAAGTTGAAGACGTTGAAATTCGTTCCGGTGTTTATGCACAATCTCTCCCGCTACGACGCTCATCTCATTATGGACAAAATCGGGCTTTTTAAGAGAGAGCAAATTAGGTGTATCCGGACTAATTCCGAAACGTACATTTCATTTTCCTTGGGCAATCTACGGTTTCTAGACTCCATCAGGTTTATGCCGGCCTCGCTCGAGTCCCTCGTTTCCAACTTGGCCAAGGGAGGTGCGGACAAGTTTAAATGCCTAAACTCTGTCTTCAAACCGGACGAAGTGGAGCATTTACTGAGGAAGCAAGTTTACCCGTACGATTATTTCGACTCCAAGGAGAAGTTCAACGAGACTGAATTACCACCCAAGGAGGCCTTTTTCAACTCTCTGACCGATGAAAAGGTTAGTGATGAGGATTATTCTCAGGCTCAAATAGTTTGGGAAAAATTCCGAGTCGCTAACCTCGGCGAGTACCATGATCTATACGTAAAGACAGACGTTTTGCTCTTGGCGGACGTATTTGAAAACTTCCGAGCCATGTGCCTAGAATACAATAAATTAGACTGCGCTCATGCCTTTACCGGTCCCGGTTTTGCTTGGCAGAGCGCCTTACGTATGACGGGGGTTAAACTTGAACTTTTAACAGACCCTGATATGCACCTTTTTATCGAGAAGGGAATTAGGGGAGGAGTTTCTCTGATAACCCACAGGTTGGCCGAGGCAAATAACAAACATCTTCCTGAGACCTACGACGCTTCGAAACCTAGCTCCTACATCACCTACCTCGACTGTAACAATCTTTATGGAACAGTAATGTGCCACCATCTACCTATGAGGGGTTTCCGATGGTTGCAACCATGTCAGGATTTCACGAGAGAAGTTATTCTTAATCACCCTGACGATGACCCTCAGGGTTTCATTCTAGAAGTAGATCTTGAATATCCAGAAAGTTTACACGAAGAACATAATTGTCTCCCCCTCGCCCCTGAAAGGCGTGTTATTACCGCCGGCGAACTATCTCCATATTCAATAGACCAATTGAACAAACTAAAACTTAAGATTAAAGACAGTCATCCCAAATTAGTTCCCACGCTTTATAACAGAGAAAAATACGTGCTCCATTACCGGAATCTCAAGTTCTACCTCGCTAAGGGTATGAAATTAGTGAAAGTTCACCGTATCCTCACGTTTGAACAAGGGGCTTGGTTAAAACCGTTTATCGAGTTTAACACAGAGAAGAGGAAGATGGCTGCAAACACGTTTGAGAAGGACTTTTTCAAACTTTGCAACAACTCCGTGTTTGGAAAAACAATGGAAAACCTGAGGAACCGAATAAACTTTGATCTTGTTCAGACCCGGGAGAGGGCTATCAAGAAGGCGAATTCTCCGACGTTCGAAAGGTTCACCATCTTCAAGAATGACCTAGTTGGAATTCACCGACTCAAGAAATCCCTGACTTTAGACCGACCCATTTACACAGGCTTCACCATTTTAGACTTGTCGAAACTGGTTATGTATGATTTTCATTATAACACAGTCCGTGCTAAATATGGCGAAGCCGCCAAACTTCTTTTCACGGATACCGATTCCTTGACGTACCATATCTTCACCGACAACCTTCCTCGGGACTTTGCCGAGAACAAGGAGATGTACGACTTCTCCGACTACCCCAGGGACCATCCACTCTTTAGTGAGGAGAACAAGAAGGTTCTGGGGAAGTTTAAAGATGAACTCAATGGAGTACAAATCCAGGAGTTCTGTGGACTCCGTCCGAAGATGTACTCCATCCTGTCGTCGAAGGGGGAGAAGAAAACAGCGAAGGGGGTTTGTCGTCGTGTGGTAAAGAAGAAGATACGTCACGCCAACTACAAGGAATCCCTACTTCAACGCAATCTCACCGTTGAAGAAATGAAGAGGATTGTAAGTCAGAAGCATGAACTGTTCTCGGTAACTCAGAGAAAGCTTGCCCTGAACCCGTGCGATGATAAGCGATACATCATCGACGGTGTATCCACTTACTCGTTAGGGCACTTTAAAATTAGGGACCTATAAAAGCGAGTTTTCCTCCGTGGCATAGCCCGGTTTCTCGCTTTACGTAAATTATTTTTTCAAATATCTTAGAATTGTGAAACTTAAATATCTTAATAAATAACTTAGAATTGTATAACTTAAATATCTTTCGTGTAAATATGTAAATATGTATAAACTTTTTTTTTCTTTTTTAATAAATTTTTGAATGTTGTTGAAAATAAAATAATTATATTATGTTAAAGTATTCTTATTCAAATTTTTCCTACTCTTTTAATTTTTCATGTACGAGGAGATGGGGCCCGACCTCCCCGCGAGACGGCGCGCGCGAGTGAATTAATCCGCGCGGGAAAATATTTAAATCCCGCGCGCGTGCGCGACGCGTGGTTATCTGTAAAAAAAAAAAAAAAAAGTATTCAAGACTGTATTTGTTTTAAAAAAACTTTATTAAAAATCTCATATACATAAATTCCGATATCATTTTATCATTCGTATCTTTATCAGTTTTAAACTTTGAACAAATATCAAACAATTTAATACCTCTACATCTGAACAAAGAAAAATAAATACAATATCCACCACAAGAATTGGAGAAATCTCCTTGAAACTGCTTTGAATTAAAATTTACAGTAAGACTATTACGTTCCACGAAATCATTAAATTCAAACATGTCGGGAGGGTTTCCGAAACTGTCGAAAAACTCTGTATTTTGCCGACTTGAAAAATATATACATGTCCAATGCATGCCTTCAGTCTTTGACGAGCCAGTATTTACAATATAGAGTGAAGGGAAAAAATTTACTTTCCGGGGAAGCTGGTCGGCGGCAAAAACACCTCGAAACAGATCTTTGGTGAATTTAACCTTTTGCATAATTTTAGTTATTTGCAGTGTGTCCATTTCTTTTTAATTGTAATCGTAAATAACTGTTCTATTTTTATCAATCTCGATTAAATTCTGAAACTCAGAGTAATATAGAACTGTGATAGTCTTGGGCAAGTCCTTGGCGAATTTTAATTCCAATCGCAAGTTACCATTCCTTATCAATTGAAATTGAGAAGTTGAACTACTGAGGTCGGCGCTTAAATCAAAAGCAAATATGCAATTCCCATTGGGGAATTCCTCCCGTGAAATGTAATTTCCCTCGTCCAATAACCATTGAGAGGTTTGAGTAAAGAGATTAGTATAAGATCTCATATATTGACCACCAAAAAAGTTTGGGGTAAGAGGTTTATGGGGTGACTCCCATAATCCCCCTGGACATAATCCCCCCAAAAATTTACCCCCGTCCAAATGGGCATAAGACAAAATCCCCCCAAACTGGAGACAAAATCCCTCCCAAATTGGAGACAAGATCCCACGCTTACGGAACGAAATCCCCACCTTGGAGACGAACCCTTCAGGGGTCATTCCTATTTTAGAGGTCGTTTTCCACAGTGGAAATTTTTTTAGTAGGATAGTAGTAAAAATAGTAGTATTCCCCCTACGAGGAAAAGCGGAACCAATGATGGAGAAAATAGTATGAATTGCCGACTAACCATAAATTTTCGCCTTTTCCAAAATATTGCTGACTAACCATAAATTTCCGCCTTTTCCAAAATATCGCTGACTAACCATAAATTTCCGCCTTTTCCAAAATATCGCTGACTAACCATAAATTTCCGCCTTTTCCAAAATATCGCTGACTAACTATAAATTTCCGCCTTTTCCAAAATATCGCTGACTAACCAAAAATTTCCGTCTTTTCCAAAATATCGCTGACTAATTATAAATTTCCGCCTTTTCCAAAATATCGCTGACTAACCCTAAATTTCAGCCTTTTCCAAAATATCGCTGACTAACCATAAATTTCCCCCTTTTCCAAAATACTGCTGATAACCATAAATTTCCGCCTTTTCCAAAATATTGCCGACTAACCATAATTTTCGCATTTTCCAAAATATTGCTGACTAACCATAAATTTCCGCCTTTTCCAAAATATCGCTGACTAACCATAAATTTCTGCCTTTTCCAAAATATCGCTGACTAACCATAAATTTCCTCCTTTTCCAAAATATCGCTGACTAACCATAAATTTCCACCTTTTCCAAAATACTGCTGATAACCATAAATTTCCACCTATTCCAAAATATTGCTGACTAACCATAAATTTCTGCCTTTTCCAAAATATCGCTGACTAACCATAAATTTCCGCCTTTTCCAAAATACTGCTGATAACCATAAATTTCCGCCTTTTCCAAAATATTGCCGACTAACCATAAATTGCCGCCTTTTCCAAAATATTTTTGACTAACCACAAATTTCCGCCTTTTCCAAAATATCGCTGACTAACCATAAATTTCCCCCTTTTCAAAAATATTGCTGACTAACCATAAAATGCCGCCTTTTCCAAAATATTGGAATTTTGGAAATAAGTTAAAACAAAATCAGTAGTTTACTTCTTTTGGTTTAGGAACATTGTTTGCAATACCTTTCACTCTTGTGAATTATACTTTTGCATTATTATTAAAGATAATCTTTGGATTTGGGCTTCCGTTTACCTTTACTTCTAAATGCCTATTATCTGGGGGATTTTCAATAAAATGATCCTTTCGGTAGGATTTTGTTGAACAGTTTTCCTTTTGGGGGATTTTGTCCTGGACGTTTTCTCTGGGGGGATTTTGTACAAACACGTCTAAAATCGGGGGGAAAAAGTCTTGGCAAATCCAAAATAGGGGGAGTTTGTCCGGGGGGATTATGTCCAGGGGGATTATGTACGAGACCCGAGGTTTATGAGAGACGCTAGCTCCGTCAAGGTACAAGGCAATATGATTTAAATCAAAATGTTGAAAATTAAACGGGGACTTTTTGTATTCACCCAAATAAGCATTCTGGTCTACAAGAGCGAAAAGAACTCTTTTAGGTAGTTGACGCATGAATAAATTATCTCTAACGCATATTTTGGTACCACTGTTAATTGAAAAAGAGTTACATTCCGTGCTAATAATTGGATATTTCATAGTTGCCAGTTCCAGACATTTGGCATGCGCTATAAGTACTTCCGAGGGTAATTTTACTTTGCGAACATAAAGAGATGCCAACTCGTAAACTACTTTCCATTTAACCGCCCCTTCCGCGTGTATGCAAAATTCGTTTGGACTTTTAACAAACTTGAATTTAAGATCCGTCATATTTGGAATATATCTAGGTTGTTGACAAAGATCCAAGTGTACAGTTCCTACCATATCGATTGTTCCATTTCTAGCAAAGGCTGCTCTTGTTTTAAATCCACCGTTCTCATACAACTCGTCAAATTTTCCAGCTGTGTCTTTGTAAAACATGGAACTAGTAAGAAAACTAGTTTTGGCCGGTCCTCCGAATGTCGCCGCCGTTTGAAACATGGCCTTGTACGGATAGTTTTGCGGTGAAGGTGTAACCGATCTCTCTTGCGCCGAAAGGTGTACTTCGCTGAAAAGACTATGCAGGAAATTATTTACCGGTCCCACTTTATCAGCAGCGGCCGGAATTGTAGTCCCATCAGCCGGGTTAACAATCCTGACTTGGATATGTAGTAAAGTCTTGGACAAGTCCAAATACGCGTCGGAACTACCAGCTACGGTAAACGTGATTGTCGAATTTTCGTTAATGTTCGATATTGGGCTGTATTCGACCCATTCTCCACTCAGAATACTGGTATTGGTAAGGGGTACGTCGAAAAGTTCGACTTCGCTACTGATTGACCCATGCGAACCGGGATGGACATGTGTCATTATATTTTTTAGGTAAAAATATCTGGATGTTTAAAGGGTGTTGCTTTCCTCTTCCTTGTCACGACTGAACTGACGAGTGATTTAGACCTACGCCTCCTTTTATTACCATTCCCCGTCATTTTTCGGATTTCTTCCGCCGCACTAAGGGCGACGTCTTTAGCCGCGGCTTTTCCATGAGATTTTACAGATGCTTTTACAGGAATCCCGCTAGCTACGTCAGTCACGACCTTCGCACCTGTGTTCAAAAACTTTTTACCGAGGTATGTGGCGCCCCTTTTAGAGGCATAGCCCTGCGAAAGGCCGATGAAATCAGGTTTCCCAGTCCGTAGCCGTGTTGCACCGGCAGTCCCCTGTATACTGCCAAAGAATTACCAATTTGGGAATGAAAGTGTTTATAATAATCAAATTTCCCACCATGTCCGATCTGGTTTAAAAAGCGTTGATCGTAGTCCGATTGGTTAAAGGACATATTTGATTTGACGATGTTCTTCATCTAACACTTCAAGTGTGAATGATATTCGAGTCCGTTTACCTTTTAATTTATAACGGTGACCACATCCTACGTGGTCTAAAATGTAGCGTAACGTGAACTCTCCCTCTAGCGAACTCTATGGGAGTACCGAGCTCACTCATTATGTTAACTTCAATTGACTGGAAAGTATTGCAGGCGAGGGGGAGGTAGTGTGGTCTAGGAAAATCTTTGTCTACCGTTTCTCCGTCATTACCCTGCACGCTAACGATTCTGAGTAGAGGTATGTATACATCCCCCACGGGTCTACTCTCGACCACGTCGCTATAAACAAAGAGTGAATGAACTCCTGCGTCGAGGTCAAAGGGGTACGTTGCTATTGTAGACTGGGAAAATGTCGTGGATTCCGTGGAATCTTTCGAAAATCCAAGAATAACAGCTAACTCCCCCGGTATAGTTAACAAATAATACTCTTTGATAGAAATTTGTACTCTTCGTATGCGTTTTATGTAACTAAAAGAATACTTGAGCTGAGCGGGAATTGAAGGTTCACGCGTAATAACGCCCGCCACGTCATCCTCGACGTAGTTAAGTTGCTCGATAAGGTCCAGGATATTACCATAATATCCAGCGGGTAACTCTATAATTGTAGAATACAGTACTTTACCATTACTCACGAGTATAAGAGAGCATATCTTACTCAAATTATCCCAAGTGTGCGGGTAGCTAATTTCCGCTAAGCCTACTTCGTAAAATCCTTCCAATTTTACGGGTTCAGGGAGGTATGTCCTGAATTTACTTCTCGTATTGTCGGGGAAATACCTCATCGACGAGTCGGAAGGTAAAGTGATGTAAAAGCTCATACTATATCTATTTCCCGAACCCAACTGTCAAAAGACGGAGAGTATCCTTTCCAACGTACTAGCTTCTCTAACGTCCCGTCGGGTCTGCGACGTTTCCTCAAGATCTTTTCTATTTTAAACACGCTAGAATTTAGGTCTTTACCCACTTTCTGTAATTGTTCCTTGTAAAAAATACCGGTAATTGGTTCCGAATTCAAATCCTGGATCTTATACACCGGTGGACTGCGGGGTAATCTCTCCACCACTTTGAAAAGTTCTTCCGACCACGTGGGCAAGTAACCCTTCTCGAAAATATTCTTATGTTTACTTATTCGAACTACGTCACCAATATCGAAAGGATACTTTAATGGTGGAGAGAAGTCTATATCGCCGTAAAGGTTTTCCCATACCCGTCTGGATGTTTCGGGCGTGACCTCAACAGGTTTACACTTTATGGATCGATGATAATTGTTATTATAAGCTTGAACCATGTCTTTAAGAGCGTCAATGTACTTATAGGTATTGTTTTCCGTGAAATACCGGTGCATGCGACTTTTTAGAGTTCTGTTGAACCTTTCAACTATCGTAGCTTTCTGTTCGGAATCCGGGGCAAAGAACTCAATCCCCCTTCTTTTCAACTCTCTCTGAACATCCCTGCATATGAACTCATTTCCGTGGTCACTTTGCACTCGCTTTGGCGATCGACCAGAATCTAGAATAGCCTTAAAAGCCCTAAGGATGGTTGGTCCTTTCTTGTCCTTGGTTGCTACCACAAAGGCGTATTTACTGAAAACGTCAATGCAGCATAGAAGGTATCTGAACCCTTTATTGTGACGAGTTAGGCTTTTCAAATCAGCTAAGTCAATCTGCCACTGTTCATCAATCCCATAAACTATTGTCCTATTTCTCTTAAAGTTTTTTCTAGCATTCCTGTGTAATGTATACGTATCTTGGGTTTTTAAAAATGTCTCTACGTCTTTTACCGTAACCTTTAACCCATCTTCTTTAGCCGCTCGGTATAGCCCGAGAACACTCCCGTAGGAACCCGGGTCAGAAACCTTGGAATAAATCTCTTTTAGTCTATCCATTAAGGGTGCGGTTAGTTACACTACTATAATGCCAGAAGAGAAAGTCGCTAACTTCTATAATTAGGAATATAGCAATTACTAAAACTACAGTTAAAATTTTAGATGATTTAAAAAATGTGTCTACTAGACTGGCTAACGCCACAAAAGTACCCACCTCGTTATCACAACCTTCCATGTCGGGTTACTTAAAATGAATGAAACGTGGAATGTAAATGAAACGTATTTTATTAAAAAAACAAATGCTACAAGCTTATCCAATTTCTGAAACCTTCACCAGTCTGGGATGGGAAATAATAATCCTCCTTCACCTTCCCCACCTCTTCTTTCTCCACTTTCTCTTTCTCCGCTTCACTTTTTTCAGGTGGGGGTAGGTCTGTTTTTCTAATTTTAATTAATGTTCGCGGTACATTAGCCTCATATAAAAGTTTGTAAAACTGTGAGGCGCCAATGACGAGCGACCGTTTTTTAGAACTCGCCGCAGTGTAAGCCAATAAATCAATTATATTGGAACCGACGATTTTACGATTCTCATATATTAATTCCCCGGCGTGTGTCCATCTTATTTTTGATATATGGTCCATCCATTTATACAAGTTCAAACAATCGACTGCGCTATAGGAGGGAACCGAAGAGACGATTTCAGAACTCCAATTCTGGTTTTTCGCTGGTTTCACTTTCTTCTTTTTCGCCGTTTTACTAATTTCCCTCGAAAGTACGTGGTTATATCTTAATAATTTGTCAGTATCGTTTAATTTAGCATCGTTAATGATAGATTTCAACTTATCATCCTTCTCTAACTCCATCGAAGTGTCGACTTTGAAACCGCTATTTGAATTTAACCTATTATACGTGTCTTCAGATATTAATAACATTTTTCGCGCCATTCTATTTTATTGCGCGACTTATAGCCGTACCTGCCACTGAGCTGATGATAGATAGTAAGGGTCCAAGGAGTAAAGGGATGAAGCCCCCTTTTTGAATTAGTATTTTCTTCTTTTTTGAATTAGGGATTTTCGACGTAACTCGTCTTATGGCGTGTCGATGTTTCTTCAACCGCCGCTTCTCGTATTCTGAAAGAGGGACATTACCCTGTAGGATATTTATACAACACTCGGCAATAGATTTTATAGCTTCTTTATTAGCATATTTTATTGCGGCATTTCTCTGACACCCATTACATTTTGATATATAATTTAAAAAATTTAAATGTTCGCGTACTCTCTCCGATGGAGCCATGTGCCTAGCCTCGCGGCTTTCACCAGGGTGCAGTTGTTGTCGTTCCGGTGGTACGTGCAGGCTTTGGGGGTCTCGCAGTCCTCGATGGTGGTCAGTTTCGGGCACCCGTACTCCTCGGCGTTGGTAACGTCCACTCCCAAGACCCTGGATAGAACCAAAGCTTTCTCCGCCCCCTTCGTAACGAAGGATGATTCTTTCTGGCGAATGTACTCGCCTACTTCCTGCAGCGTTTCGTAGGGATAATCTCCCTCCTCGAAACCTAGGTCGCAAATGTTGCGAGACAGCCAGCGAACCTGTCTTTTATCCTTAATAGATAGTTCCGAGAATGGACATGGTGATTGGAAAATCCAGACGTCGTAGGCTGCCGTCTCCTTCAAGTACATTGAAAGCTCCTTAACGATCCATTCCCCCTTGACCCTGAAAAAGTTCGCTTCCAGGATGGCCATCATTTCGGTATGAATACCGCGGCTTGTTGCCCTGGAATTATACCTGTTCTTAATCTATGATTATCCGAGGTGTTGGCCTTAAGGTCTACAAAGAGATAACCGTAGGGTTCAGATGTCGCCTGTCTAAACGCGTCCACTACGTATTTGCTATTACCCGGTGAAATTTGTCTCGAAATATTAACAATGGCGGATTGATCACGCGGTGTTTTAAATATGACCAAGTAATGGGCGTTAAGGTTCAGGGTACGTATTTCCTTTCCAGGGTAATATAGATTCTGCATTAAAATTAGAACAGAAGTGTTTCTATGGTGGGAGCCTCTAATGAAAAGATTTGTCACATCCTTATTATTCGCTATTTCACATAATAGATCGTCTAGTATAACGAAATTCCTCACACTAGCATCTAAGGTGCTAACATCCAATAATCCCTCGTGGAATTCCAAATTCGGGGTATGGGATAGTATGGTACTAAAAAGATTCGACTGATATTCCGTGTAACACCAAATTATTCTTTCTGGGGTAGGTGAAATACATATATCTCTATGCTTAATTAACTCTCCTACAAAAACACTCTTCCCACATCCCGTGACCCCGGCTACGAGTCCGGTAAATGGGTGTTTCATACTTAAATCCATATCGATAAATGAGGAAAAAATGAACCGAACACTGATAATATATCCTAGGGGGAAACTGGCAAGGCTTAACTGAGATGTTTAAAAAGATAATTAGTACTTACAATTTCACTGATTCCATTTCTGTATGATGGGCTGTGTATATCCTGTACAATTCAACGTCTTGGAGAAAGGCTTGGAGAGTTGTACCTTATCTTTAAACCTACCCCGTCTTTTATACCATCCTATCACACGTCCTATCATGTATATTTCGGTCACAACGCCGAAAGTTAATATGACGCCTGATTTTCTTAATTTCCCCAGCCACGTCATGGAATTATCCCTGAAAATTTCCACGCCATTCAAAAAGTCAACATGGTGTCAAGCTTTCCCCTGGTTTTCCCCGCCGAAATTGAAAATTTGCACGCCATTCACAAAGTCAACATGGGTTCAAGCTTTCCCCTAGTTTTTCCCCACCGAAAAATCTCGCGTGAGGACGCCATCTTGGTGTCCGGCGCCAATTTGGGTGTCAGGCGCCAAGAGGGTGTCAGGCGTCAACGGGGTGTCAGGCGTCAACAGGGTGTCAGGCGTCAACAGGGTGTCACTGGCATGAAAGGAACATTTGTATACTACTTAAATGTCTCTCTCCGTGGTCCCCCCCACGCGAAAGAAGAGGGAAACTTTGAAAGACATTTTTCTGGTCGGTCGCTTAAAAATCGGTTTGCACCAAGCCAAAAATTCAAACGCCAAATACAGTAGAAGCGCATGCGTAGATGTACCGCGGCAAAAATAGTCTTTCGAATCCACTCATTTTAAACCGCTTCTTATTTGGGAACAACAAGTTGTACCACCCTGAACAAAGACTAGAACAGATTAATGTAGTATGGCAGCGCCTTCTAGATTTGTCTTAGTTTGTGGGTTGAAGAATGCAATTCAATTTTCTTGGCAAAATCATCAACAAAAAATATATATTGCATTGAGTTTCGAAACACACCATAAATTACTACTGCACAATGGAATGTAATTATTATAAATAATTAAAATGGCTATTCTGTTAAGAACAATAAGTTGTGCCACCAAGAACAAAGACTAGAACAGATTAATGTAGTATGACAGCGCCTTCTAGATTTTTCTTAGTTATTGGGTTGAAGAATGCAATTGAGTTTTCATAGGAAAATCATCAACAAAAAGTATACACACCATAAATTACTACTGCACAATGTAATGTAATTATTATAAATAATTAAAATGTCTGTTCTGTTAAGATCAACAAGTTGTGCCACCCAGAACAAGGTTAAGACAGAGGTTAAGATTATTTTAGTGGAACAGCTAGCTGGTCGACATAGAACTTGGATTTTGCACTACGTTCTAGCAAGAACTGAGTGTTGTTCTTAACTTATTGCTAGTTCAAGGTAGAACAGACGAGAACTTTTAGAACAGTATTCTTCAATTTTGAACAGCAATCGTTCTGGAAAGAACTGCTTTGTTCAAAAGAGAACAGTATTTGAACAGCAATTTCTAAGAGTGCACCAATTAGTCTGGCCTCCTTGGCTAAATGGTATGAGCCCCTCACCTCTGAAAACTATGTATAGAAGTCATATAAATTAAATTGAACTTTAATATTAAAGATGAGATATAGTTTTGTAATTTTTATGGCAGCAATTTAGTATACTACTAATAGTCTAATAATCTATTAAATCTAGAAATGGAGATGCAGGCAAGTTGTTTGGTATTACCAATTTTGCTGAAAGAAAATCCCGAGGAAATGTTTATGTTTCATGTAAGGTTAATGTTTCATATGTTCTTAATATAGAAAATTATTTTCCATTTTTCATTTCTTATTTTTGTTTTCACAGACGCCCACAACCCCAAATCCAGTATTGAAATTGCAAAAAGAAAATCTCTTCACAGCAACCTCTGAGGTTCATGTAGAAGGCGTGACTGTTTCATCCCCTAATATTTTACAAGGCTTTGTGCTTATGTGCGTAATATATTATGTTTTTCAAATTGCTTATCCAAAAACTGTTCAAAGAACCCTTGAATTCATGCAAAAACTAATGTTTGAGGTTTCGCCTGTGAACAAAGTTTCAGTTCCAGTTAAAAATGTTTTTAACAAACTATCGGCGTAGTGTGCACACTAAGTTTTTGTACCTTTTTGTTTTTGGGTCAATAAACCCTTATATGAAGCAGAAATGATGTTTTAAATAAAGGATTATTAACACTGGGAAGTGTATTATTACCAAGATATTGCAAACAAACACCTATTCCCATGACAATCAATGTACACTTTAACGTTGGCACAAAACACATTCCTATAGAGGCTAATAGTCGAGTTTATGGCCCTAAAAACTATAAACCTAAGGTTCTTAATCATACACAAAAAGTGAAATAAAACCTCTCGTACTATAGGCACAAAAACAAACTTATAAAGCGAGATAAACACCTAGTATTATAGGTATCAAAACGTACTTAAAAGGTGAGATGAAACACCTACTATAAGCGCCAAAAAATACCTACAAGGTGAGATAAAACACCTAGCACTATAGGTAACAAACCGTACTTACAAGGCGAGAAAAATCAGCTTTTACTAAAGGTATTAAAACGCACTTAAAAGGTGAGATAAAACACCTCGTACTATAGGTACCAAAACGTACTTATAAAGTTAGATAAAACACCTTATACTGAAGGTATTAAAACGTACTTAAAAGGTGAGATAAAACACCTCGAACTATAGGTACCAAAAAGTACTTACAAGGTGAGAAAAATCACCTTATACCAAAGGTATTAAAACGTACCTACAAGGTGAGAAAAATCACCTTATACTGAAGGTATCAAAACGTACTTAAAAGTTGGAGAGAAAACACCTCAGTATATTAGTAGCAATATTCACTTAAAAGGTGTAACAAAACACCTCTTGCACAAGGGGTCGAAAAGCTTTTGTATGGTGTAGAAAAATTCCTTGTCCACAGGTTTTTAAAAACACATAGCTTCCAGGGTGTTTTTCAGCATCAATAGAGGTGTCACTGGTGATGCAATGAAAATCACCTTAAAAAGAGCGAATTCGTACCATTTTTTTTAACAGTGTGTCTATGATTGGTGAATTAAGTTACCATGTGCCTACGATTGGTGAATTAAGTTACCAAGTGCCTACGATTGGTGAATTAAGTTACCAAGTGCCTACAATTGGTGAATTAAGCTATCAAATGCGTAACAATGGTGAATTAAGTTACCAACCGCTTACCAATGGTTAATTAAGCTATCAACCGCTTACCAATGGTGAATTAAGTTACCAACCGCTAACCAATGGTGAATTAAGTTACCAACCGCTAACCAATGGTGAATAAAGTTACGAAGTGCCTAATTTATGACGGTCAATCAAATATAAAATTTCTTAAATTTTAATTACATTAAGACTGAAGTACAGATATGACAAAAAACGGCTTGGTTTAAACCAAGTTTGAAATAGACAAACGATATGAATGACGTTTATCAATTGACTGAAGTTCAGATATTAATTTTGGGGTCATTATTTCCATTTTGGACACACGTCGCTGCTCACTAGTGGCGGATTTTAATGAACCTTTTTTTGTGGGTAGATATAATTTAAAAATGAAGTTACCCAAAGTTATTCGCTTCCAATATTATAAATTTGAAAGTTATGCAATTTTGAAATTTATTGTATTTTGTCTAAAATTTGCTGTCTTTTCCCACATTTGTTTTGATATCTCGACCGGTAATAGTTCTAAAAATATTAAAATTGGTATCCCTCATCAAAATGAAGTGCTGAGTTGGAATTTGAAACTTATTTGGCGCCATCGCCTCAAATCTTTGAGTTAGGAACCAATTTGGGGGGTGTCACATAAAGGACCGTCTTGAAATTCTTTGAAAAAATTGGTGTATCATCCCTATACGCATGCATAGAAACCCTAAAATATGCTGTTTTAGAAATCATTTTTTCTATGAAAAGAAATATTTTATACATGATTGCGTCAAATGTTTATTACTTATTTCTCGCCTGTGCATATAACGTGTAGTCTGCTTAAAACGCGGGAAGTTCAGTATATCGAAAGAGGATTTCTGTGAAAGCTAACTTATTTATTGATGTAAAAGCTAAAATTTCAATGGATCTTGAAGCTTTCACTAGCCAATCAAAAGATTTAGAATGTTGTTTCACTTGGCAATATAATTGCCAATTCATTCGATTGTCATAAAATTAACTACACAAACGGAAAAATCCGATTAATTCGTCCTGACGAATTGTCGCAAGAATGGAGAGGACGCCTGTTCCGGAGAATAGGCCAGTCAGTGGAAAACATGGAATGCACCATATGTTTACATCATGAGAAACTATTATTGAGCAAGTTTTGATTTTTCCAAAAACGTTGCTGTGATCCATTTAACCTTTACAAAAATAAGACGGAAAAAAGGAATACGGGAAATTACAATTGATCCCGCTGCTGTTTTGTCCAAATTATCAAGAAAAGACATCACACCTGGCTTGAAAATCTGTCCTACCTGTGCCGCTCACCAACCAGTACAATCTGAACAGAATTCACATAGCAGTAATTACAAGCCAAAGGAGGAGTTATCCCAGAATTTTACATTTACACCCGATGAGGACTAAGAATCCGCAGAACAACTTCATGCTCAGTAAGTTTTAAGTCAGAGCTTTTCATTGCTGGGATGTTCTCCGTTAGATGAGAGCCGGATGATAAAAGATAGGCGTCTGACTTGGCAAACGTAAACTTCAAAGTGGTAAAGATGCTGTTGCAAATAAACTCGCCACTGCCATTGGACCCTTTGAAAAACATTTATCAGAATGCCAGAAATGCTCTGATCTGGACGAATTGGTTAGCCTAATGAAAGAAAAACTTAAGGTTTCAGATAAGAAAATGTAATTACAAATAGTAACCCTAGAACCTTCCAGCTGGTCAATTTCCAAAATTGCCGAGTATTTCTAAGTTACGCACTACCTTGTAAGAAAAGCAAAAGATATAAAAAATCCTGGAATTTTGGATTTACCAGAAACGAAACGGGGTAAACCTTCAGCCGTAGTAATAGAGTAATCTGTAGTATCATTTTATCAGAGTGATGAAGTCATATTTGTCCAAGGAAAAAAGATTACGTGTCGGTTGTCAGATATGGTCGTAGAGAACACGAACAAAAACGCCTACTTTTAGCTAATATTAACCAATTACATAAATCTCAATCTGGAAATGACATCGGCATTTCGAATTTTTTTCTTTGCGACTAAAACACTGAGTTACTCTTTCTAGTAAAGGAGCTCATTCTGTGTGTGTCTGCACAATACACCAAAATGTAAAGCTAATGCTGATAGCTGTTGGAATTTCCTATTACATTGATGCAATTCCACTATGCGTGTGTTCCACTTCAGCAAAGGAATGCATAATGCACGGCTGTTCATGTTGCCCTGAGAAGGAAGCCTTCACTGACTCCATCTTTAAAAAGGTTAACAACGAGTTAGAAGCCAATAATGTAGTATCCTATAAGCAATGGTTATCGACTGACCGCACAACACTGGCGACTCAGGAAAGCACATTGGACGATTTCCTGAACGAACTCGGAGAGATATTTGAAAAACTCGTAAAACATACAGCCAAACATCAATCGAGATATTTAAACAATTTGAAACAAGGATTATCTCCGATAGAAGAAGTTGTTGTCTTAATGGATTTCTCTGAGAACTACTCTTTCGTGGTACAAGATGCTGCTCAAGGCTACCACTGGGATAATTCACAAGCAACACTACATCCGTTTGTCGTCTACTATAAGGATTCTCCAGAAAATATGATGCATCTATCCTTTGCTGTTATTAGCGAATGCCTAAAGCATGTCTCGGTAATGGTTCACTATTTTATCGAACAATTAATTAGCTATTCGACGCTCTTCTTCCAAACTTTCATTAGATTCACTACTTTAGAGATGATTGCGCTGCGCAGTACAAGAATTGTAATTTTTTTAATCTTTGCTACCACGAAGAAGACTTCAGCATCAAAGCCGAATGGAATTTTTCGCAAACAGTCATGGAAAGAGTGCTTGCGATGGCATAGAAGGTACGCTGAAACGGTTAGCAGCTCGAGCGTGTCTGCAGGAAACCGTAAAGGATCAGATTCTCATTTTTTTGGATTTGTACAACTGGGCAATTGCAAATGTAAAAGGAATGACGTTTCACTACGTTGAGAAATTTCGCATATATTTACACACGAAAAACTTAGAACCAGAATGGAAAAAGCCAAAACTGTTCAAGGGACACTGGGCCATAACGACGCGTTTATTCCTCTCAGTAAAACCGAATAAAAATTTCTCGACTTTCTCGTGACGAAAATGCGTTGATTGTTAAGGTTTGCGCAGAAGAAACGTCAAATGAATTAGGAATATGTTCTGATTTAATGCCTGGACAGTATGTCGCCACAATTCTAGAAAGCAAGCTATATTTTGGTGTTGTAGTGGATATAAATGAAGAAAGCCGATTATCTCATTAATTTTCTTCATCCACCCGGAATATCAAGCTCTTATATCTAACCAAACAGAAAAAATGAATAATGGATTCCGGAATGTGAAGTTCTTTGCAAGGTTAACGGTCCCTCTTGACCAAGAGGAAGGCAATATTACCTCTCTAAAGAATGTTTGAGAAGGGCCCAAGAAATATTTTTGAAGAAAATTTGATTTCATAATTTTTTTAATGCTTATTAATTTTCAACTTCTAATAAAAAATGCCAAAACTAAATATTTTTTTGATAGAAAAAATGATTTCTCAAACACCATATTTTAGGGGTTCTTTTGCATGCGTATAGAGATGATACACCAATTTTTTCAAAGAATTTCAAGACGGTCCTTAATGTCACACCCCCCAAATTGGTTCCTAACTCAAAGATTTGAGGCGATGGCGCCAGATAAGTTTCCAATTCCAACTCAGCACTTCATTTTGATGAGGGATACCAATTTTTATATTTTTAAAACTATTACCGGTGGATATATCAAAACAAATGTGGGAAAAGACCGCAAATTTGAGACAAAATACAATAAATTTCAAAATTGCATAACTTTCAAATTTATAATATTTGAAGCGAATAATTTTGGGTAACTTCATATTTTAGGTATATCTACCCAAAAGTTTCATTAAAATCCGCCATTAGTGAGCAGCGACGTTTGTCGAAAATGGAAATAATGACCTTTTTGTATTATGATTTATTAATTTAATCCTTAATGACTATTTAATTCAACTGATTTTACTGTTAATTGATCTATTTTCTCTAAACTCATTTAGGTATGGTCCCATTTTCTCCCAATTCTGTGTTTCCCAAAATACATTTTTATCCCAAACTTTCCGATTCCCAGTTCTCCTAATCTTATATTTCCCAATCGGAATTTTTATCCCAAACTATTCAATTCTCATTTCTCCCAATCGAATTGTTTCGTCTAATATTTTATGCTGCAAAGGGTTGCTTTCAAAACGTTAGGTTAGGTTAGGTTATTATCCTATTAATTAGCTGCCACCTTTTCCAAAACATTCTCTTACTAATTAGCTGCTACCTTTTCCAAAATATTCTCCTAATAGTTAGCTGCCACCTTTTCCAAAACAACGGTTCCAATAATTCTTTGCCACCTTTTCCAAAATATTCTCCTATTAATTAGTTGCCACCTTTTCCAAAATATTTGCGCCGCCACAATAAAAATAATGTAGAATTGACAAATATTATCCTTATCGATAATAATACTAAAAAGCAATATATTATTTCGGTAAAAAATGGATTCTGACAGAATTTTGATTTAATTGATAAATTGAAGTACAATATCTTTGTAAATATTTCGGATTTATTATTTAAGCCTCTGCAGTAACATTATCATAATATCGTCGCCATTTTGGAAAGCATCGATTACATAAAATTGTGCCGTTCAACAACTGCAACGTCATCATGACGTCAAAAGAACACCGATTTCATTTTCCCAAACATCGATGTTTTTCCTGATGAGTGTTACTGAACGCAGCCAAAATGTGCGCTTACGTTACGTCACTTTGTTTGAAATTCTGTCCAAATATCGGCGTATTCTGAGCACGCGGGCAAATCCCAGCAAAACATTGGCACTTGCTGGTGGTTTTTGATGAGACACAAATAAAATTGGGACAATATTTTTTAAAATAAGGTGGGTCTCTCTAGTGCCAAGGACTTAAATTTATGGTAGTCGAACTTTAACCGAATAGTCAATATCGGTATTCGATATTCGTATCGAGTAGTAAAAATGGGCTTATCGAATATCAGATCGAATTATTCGGTTCGGTATTCGATCTAAACGGTTAACCGGACACCTCTAAAAATTCATTGCTCGACTACCAGTAATTGAAGCGTACATTTCAAACGCTAGTCATAACTTACTTTTTCGGGACCAAAACCAAGGGATAAAATTTTATAAATGTCTGCTTCGATGTTAGGACAAAGTGTCCTGCTTTCGCAAGGTTGTATTTGGATTTTGCCTTTCAGAACGATCGCCTACCCACCTTGATTAGACAAAACTACTTTTCACATATATAAAGCGTTTATTTACCTCCTAACTCCGCCCATATTTCCAATTTACGTCGGCCCGGGGATCGAACAAGCAGGTAGTCGTTTAAGAATGAAATTTTTCCCCGTATTTGTTGTTGTATAATGATCCTCTTACAGTGAAAGCAATCTTTTGAGAGTTTCAACGCCATTGTTTAAAGGAAATTTCCTCGCTAGATTTTATTATATGCATAAAATAACATCATATTTAAAAATGAAGCCAAGTACCCATCGACCATATCAGGGATAGATTTACTTTTAGAAGTTGGAATGGGGAACGGTTAGTATATATTTCAGTGCGACTCATAGCCCAGTATAGAGCTCCTCCCTCCAACACGTAACGAAAAGTTTAATTATCTGATTGGCTCACTTAAACTACGTTTTGATGACGTTGCTGACGAGGACGGCGAAATATACATAATTTCTTTTTACCCGCCTCTTCTTTCATACCTCTTCGTCCCGTGGAAGGGGTCCGGGACTTAAACGCGCGCCTAGATTACTCTGTTCTCCATTCCTACTTCTAAAATTAAATGTATCCCTGGTAATATGTTACTGAAAACGTCTATGCCACGTTGTAGTTAAAGTCTAGTCTAGTGACACGGTTTAACACAGGCTATAAAATCATATTTTTTCGAAACCATATGGTCCTGTATAGAAAGCTAAACATAGAAATAGTTGAAATTAAGATTCTGTGAGTAAATAAAAGAAATCCCACGGAAAAATGTTTTAATCTGGCAAAATATGTATAGGAACTTCGAACACGTCGGGAACAATTGCGCAAGGGCTTGTACTTAATTTTGAAGATGGATCCACGGTTCCCATGTCCGATATTCATTTCTTCAAAAGCTCCTCTGAATAATGAAAAAATTTTTGCCGTGGAATATTCCTTTAAAATATTTGTTATTTAGCTCGGACACAAATGTTTTAAAACTCGAAACTGTAATATTTCGTAGGACGGCATATTTTTATTTATTTTAGAACATATTATACTCGGTGTTTATTCAAGTTTCGTTTTGAAAGTTTATGATGAGTCAATTTCAGAACCTAAGATCTTTGAGGTCTGTTCGCCTTTCTTCCAAGTTTAAATTGTCTTTTCTGCAGATATCTTAATTCATATTTAGGAAAAATTGAGGTGGACTACATTTACACGAAATCCCGAAATATTTCACAAAATATCACGAAATCCTTGAAGAAATCACGAAATTTCGAAATCAAAGAGGAATTTCGAAATCTTTGGCGAAATCGTGAAATCAAAGAAGAAATCACTATATATTTGGCAAAATAGCGAAATCACGTACACTTATATTTGGGAATGTCGGAACCCTCGGCTTCTCAACATTATCCTTGCTGTGTATATATTTCTGATAATTTTTCAATAAGGTTTTTTACCTTGACAACATGCTTTAAAACTTACCTTTTTTGTGTAGTTGCTATTCACGAATTCGAGCTTATACCAAAGGTCATACACGCCCGAGTTAATACGAATATGTCCAGATGGTTGAGTAAATATTTGGTACAATTGCTTTCTGATGGTTTTCAGAAACATACGTGCATTTATTTTATGATATTTTCAGTAAAATTGCGATTCGGTCTTTTCACGTTTTGAGTCGCATGACCCCGTCATGGCCTCTTATTTTACTGACTCTAAACAGGTGCAAAATATCCTTCGCACTCTTCGTATAACTAGCTGCAGTTAACAAAAAAGATTTCACCTTTATGACCATGTGTTTTATTTCTAATACAATAAGTTTGTAAATATCCGTTGTTCCTAAATAGTCGTTGCACTTAAATCGTCGCTTTAAAACACACTCGAAGTTGACACTTTCATTTAACGGGCATTAACACTACCAGTAGAACTGCAAAACCTTGGCTTTTGGAAGGGCTTGCAGCTAACTGACAAACTAAATTAATTGAAACGTTGCAAATTTTTTCTTCAATATTTAGGTTTCTGGGCTCACGAAGTCGGTCGCATGGTAAACGTAGAGCTTCCCTTGGTTCCTGTCCATCATCAATATCTGATAACGTCAACCATTCCCGAAGTTCAGCAACTAAAGGTTCGTTATTTAACGGAGGTCGGCTTTTTAATGCAGGTTTTAAAAACGCAATTAAAAATGCATCTTTAACGTACTTGTTTAATGCTTACGTCTATCAGTACACTTTTCTATATCGATAGTGATATTGCAATGGTCAAATCACAAGTCTAATAGGAAGCTTCTATTACCTAACCTAACCCTATAGCCGAATCAAACCCTACTCTAACCAAACCTAACCCTAAATCTATGCGGAAATGGGTTATGGTAAAAATGGGCAACTAACATTTAGATGTAAAAACTGTGTGCAAATGGGCCATGAAAACTGTGTGGAATAGGGCTATGATTCTCGAAAATTGTTTGGAACTAGGCATTCTCGATTTGAACACGTTTTCCATTCCTTTAATAATACCTAAAACACTAAATTAATTCCTTAATTATTAGAAAGAATTACAAGTTATAAGACATCTGGAAGGATCCTTCTACTTGAGACAAGAGAGAGACGGTTTATTGATTGGCCCTTACGAAAACCAACACAAAATGCAACTGTGCGAAGATTGGGCCATCGACAGGCGAAGTGGGTGTTGGCGATCCGGTGGCAGGCGAAATGGATGTTGGCGATGCGGTGGCGGGCAAAATGGGTGCTGGCGATGCGGTGGCAGGCGAAGAAGATGTTGGCGATGCGGTGGCAGGCAAAATGGGTGCTGGCTATCCGGTGGCAGGCAAAATGGGTGCTGGCTATCCGGTGGCAGGCGAAATGGGTGCTGGCGATGCGGTGGCGGGCGGAGAAGATGTTGGCGATGCGATGGCGGGCGAAGAAGATGTTGGCGATGCGGTGACGTGGCTTTCTACTGCCAAGAAATATTTCTTGAAAACATTTCCAAGCAATTTTTGCTAGTCCTGGGAATGGTATTTCTCTGTCCCTCCAGTAGTCTACGACAAAGTTTTTGTTTTGTTGTGATTCTTTTGCGCTCATTTAAATATTCATCGAAGATTTTTCTTGAAGATGAAATTGAGAACATATCTCGTGGGCTTTCCAAGCCGTCAAACAGGGAGCAGCTTGTTTCCTCTCACTAGTTTCTCGAATTCGATTTATCTTGAAAAATGTTTATCAAGAGCATCAAGATAAATTCTTCGGCTTTATCCACATTCACTGTGCTAAAATCTGGATATTCATCCCTCCGTACTAGTAAATTGTAGCCTGTGACCATTTCATTGATCATAAGCCAATTGCCATTAAACACTAACATATGACCATATGACTTCGCAAAATACTCAATATTAAAGATGAATGTTTTCGTCTCGGATGAAATAGAGCCGATACCATAAACCTTTCTTCTAAGATTTTTGAATAATTCCTTTAGCAAGAAAATGACTTTAGAGACAGTTCGGTCTTCGGCGCACAATGGCTTTACTGTCATTCTGAGCGCCTTCCGCAGCTCACTTAGATGTTTCAGTTTCTCAATGTCATCTTCCTCTGGCAGAGGAATGTCCCTCAGTGACTTTATAACGTCTCCATACTGAAAAATCAATCAATTTCGGTGAATGGCTTTTGTATCAAGGGTTGCAGGACCCAAGTACAGTGAATTGTATTGTCGATTTTGACTCAATGTTTCAAGGGATTTCACTCTAAAGAGTGTTCTATGGATGACTACTTATATGTCATTATCATTTATACTTCTAAATGAAATTTAAGGGGTCATGCGTAAAACTCGACTAAAACTTGTTTTGGCCCAGCCACCCTTTCTGGACCACCTTGTATATAAGTTCAAATTGCAAGGTAATTTCAGATTTCTGTGAACCTAAAGACCTTTAAGACGTAAAATTTCGATGCAATTACAAACTCTACAAAACAGAATTAAGAAAAGGGGCGACAATTCTTCGATTTCTTTCAATCAGCTCCATCAGGAGCATTGATGACAAACTTGTAGGCCCATTTTTCAGAAATTTGAAGGAATTTCATCCATGATTTAGCCTTTTCTAAAATTGAAACCGCATCCACCGATCATACAATTTTTTATCAAAAGGCTCTAAAAACCTCTGACGGTAGCGAAGGTGAAACAGTCGAACAGCCCCTTCAAGGATAGGGGCCATAGAAGTCAAACACTTAAACATGCATTTTGAAGTTTTCATCTATTTAAGCTATTATTTACGCAATAAAAGCTATTTTCAAAAATCTAGTCTCCTGATATAGTTTATATTAATCAACAAAATTTTAACCGTCAATTCCTAAATACCATCAGGATAATAAAACTACCATAAATTGAACTGTTTTGAAAATATAATATTTCAACACTTCCTAACCTATAAGCCAGCCTCTTGTAAGAGGTTTTCTTTGAAATTCTTAGATTCATTTAAAGGACTTCACAGAACTAAAACATTGAAATTCCTCGGTGACATCGACTTGAACATTTTGAAGCATGGTCAAACGTTTTATTGAAAATTGTCTTCGTCACCGATAAAACCAAGAATTGCTGTTTATATTATGCACCATTTATTGTCAATTAAAGTACATGTCAATTCAGTAATTCCACCCCAACGAAAAAGTGTTTTTGAATCCAGACTATAAATTAAGTTGACATACATATTTTGGATTAATATCTGAACATACAATTTGTGACATTAAATCTTTCATAGTTTAATGGAATCAATGTTCTAATTCCGAAGACATCGGTACGTGCACCTGCGGCCCACCAATTGCTATTACATCTTGAAAGCCAGTACCTTCTACCATACTAAAGTGTACGCTATCAACGGCCAACATTTTAACTAATGCAATTTCAAATAATTTTTCCTTCTGTGACGTTCGCCTTAATTTCGCCACCTTCCTGAATGGAAGAAATAAATTGGAAGCGGTCCTCTTGGCCTCCCTTTTCCTCAACTTTCATTAAGCATGTAGGCCTATAAAGTCACTTTATCCCAAAAGTAGAAGGAAACCGAAAAAAAAATTGAAACCAAGTTAAAATTTCAGATCTTGTAGAGTTTTGGACGCTCTTTAACGTTATGTGGTCTCCCACACTCTTCTATTGGAAAATGGATGACAAAATCTAGAAAACGTTTAATAACTCGATACCCGATTCACTCGTATTTAATCTTTAATTGTAGATTACGTACAAACACATAATTCATCTCAAGACATTTTGCCCTACAACTAACCGGAAGTTCACAATCTGACCACAAGTCAAGCCTCATTAAAAATGGGGATTTAAATCATTTTATGATTGTTTTAGAGTACATTTTCAAAATAAAGGATATATTTCCCATTTTTGGCTATTTCTTTCATGACCGGAGCTATAATGTGAGGTTCGGGAGTGGGTAAAACAGCCTATGTACCATGTTTTAACATATACCTTTGTTCGCCGACACTTGTAAATACTGCGAAAGTTGAGTTAACGCGTGTGAAACATGGTTGACATAACAAATGTATAATTTAAATAAAGATTATAGAATTGAGCTCCTGAATATGGATCTAATTTGGATGTAAGGAAGCGCTTGGAAACAACCTTGTCCAAGTCCGGAGTGGAGAGAATATTTGCAAACAGCATCGCCCACTGATACTGATTTTGATGTAAGCAGAATCTTAATTTTGCCCTTTGTAAATCTAAATCCCACCGAACTTTCTGCTATCTACACTTCACTGACATACGTCCTCGATCTGGGTGATCCATTTAATCAAATATCGTGTGCCGTAACATTTGGTTAGCCACTTTACCTCAAGGTTGCTGAAATGGTCTTAGGTTTACCAGAAGAGTTGTCTTCCGTTATAGTAAGGCATGGAGGATTTCATACGCTTGTCATTCATAGGAGCTGTAGGATACATAATAGATTTCAGTGGATTATCTGAATTATAGGATGTGGCGGGGAATTAGAGTTTAAGGGCTCATAGCCTAGTTTAATAACCTCGCTACAAAATAACTCGCTAAGTAAGCACTTAAATAATATTAATATCCGTGAGGAAATAATGAGCCGGTTGGGGATACGTTTAAAAAGTCTTAGTACATTTTATTGAATCGAAAAATATAACAAGTGCTCTCTATCTTTCGCTCCTACACACGAGGTTGTTTTTTGGGGTTTTGGAAACTTTCCGTGGAAAGTTTCCATTTCTCTCTTCAACGAAAACACTGTAACCCTCGGTAAGGATTAACTAAATTAAAATGGGACTTACCCGAGGGCCATAAAAATAAAACAAAGACAACTTACTTTGAATCCAAAAAACAGAAGAGAACAAGCCTTCTGTATCTTTATTTAATAACAAAAAAGGGATTAACCCTACTGGTCCGTACACTCTACAGATCTAACGTAAAACTTATACAACTGCTCTCTTTGAGAGGTGACTAACGAGTGAAATAATAAACAAGAAAAATCACAGACGATCTGAGAGGAGGAGGAACATGTCGCATGGAGGCATAATACCCTGCCAGATCCAAGGAGTAGAAACTCCCCGAATCTGGCAGCCATGCTACATCCCCCCTCTTTAGGAACTGTGGTTATGACAAGAGAAAAAGGGTTACCCTGAGGAACCCAACATACTTTGGCAGGGGTGTTTTTTTTTTGTTTTTTTTCATTGCTCTGGGTTTTGTGCTTCCGATCGCGATCGTCGGCGGGCAGCTCTTCGTTCTAAGGCTTCTTTACTTCGCCCTCCCGGGCAGTCGGAAACGACATGATGTCCCATTTTCCGTCATCTTTTGCAGATTACCGTGTTCCAAACTAGAGTATGTTTCGCTCCTTCAACCTTCGCTGGAACTAGAATTTTTTGTGGTAATTTCGGGATCCATCCCATGTGTCCAAAACGTTCCCAATGGAGCTTATCTTCCTCGTCCAACGTGAACAATGGGCACCATTTTCGGGGAGCTGGAGCGACAGGGAACCGAGCAGGGGGTTGAGGCCAAGGAACTAGAGTACGTTGGGCAAGATCAGGAACTTGAGGAGGCACCTCCGTAACTTGGCGGCTTTGTAGCTCCTGTCCAGCTTCATGCTCCGAAATTTGTTCGTCGACGTCGCTGGGTCGTCGCTCTTCCGGTGAAACCATAAGAATGATTTTTATCTCGTGGGGAGGCTACTGCAATCCTTGGTCCAGTGGGGGTCTCCGCAATCTATACATGAAACGGGAGTGTGTTTATCCCTTTTTGGGATAAAGCAATCCTTCTGCAAGTGGGAGGATTGTCCACAATTTACGCAAAACTCAGCATATTTGGTACAGATTTCCTGCGAGAGATCTAGTGTGGATAATTTCTCTCTCTTATTGGTTATAATTTTCGCTCCTAATGGAGGGTCGAAATATGTGGGGCGTGAATGTTTCCTTCCTCCATCGGCCATCTAAATAGAAACTTGTTTAATAGTTTCTCTTAGTCGCTTGGGAAAAAAATTCCCAAGGAAAGACAGAGATTGGCTCTCGGGAAAAACAGAAATGGTCCCTTGTTAAGTTCGGGACGTTATTATTATTAAGGTAAACTTGAACCTCATAAGGTGACCTTAATCGTTGATTATCAGGAGGTCGATAATAGATATCAACTTCGTTACCTCCGGGCTGAACCGTTGCCCTCTTACATACCTCTCGTCGCCATCCCAATTTAAAAGGTTCTAAATAAATGTCGGGTAATGTAGCCCTGTTTAGACGAGGAGTTCTCATTGATTCCGACAAGGAGGTCGATGAACTGTCTGACACACGCTGTGATTGGGATTTCGATTGAGGTATCTGTTCAGGAGTAGATATTTCTTCTGTAGAAATAGAAATCGGTTCAGGAGGTACTATTTCCTCCGAAAAACCAGAAGAAGGTGAATGGTGTAACGCAGGTTCCGATATGGACTTTTCAGAAGACGTTGATTTGTCCTCCGGCGTTACAATTTCTTCTGTAAAACTGGGTGTTGGTGTATGTAGCTTAGTTTCCACGACTGATTCATGATCAGACGGGGAAGCCTCCCCTGCCGCAGAAGGCGGACTATCGTTAGAGGGATGATCGAGCTGAAAAGCCCTCATATCATGATAGGTAAAAAGGAGGAGAGGAGGGTCTTCAAAAAGGGCCATGCCCGGTTCACTATCTGAGTCCGTTTGTTGCTGGGAATCATCTCGAACTGCAGGAGGGATCTGGTGATCCGCTGCTTGATCTTCTAGATTACTCGATGTCGACATATGAGGGACATCTGTAACTGCAGGAATGATCTGTTGATCAATATCCTGGCCGTCCTGAGGTGACGGTGACGTAGAAGAGGATGATGACTCAGAGGATGATGTTGAGGAAGTCTCCGAAGGAGGGTGGTCCATGGTACCACCATTCGTTGCGGGACTAGGCTCAGGATCATCTGCAACGTTCGACTGTGAAGTGGGGGCGTTTCCGGCATTGTCGAAGACGGCTACATTAGTCCAGTAGAGTTTCAAATGCTCTAAATTAACTTTTCCTACATTCTGTCCTGAGTTAGCGTCCTCTAACTCATAAACTACGGGAGAATGTTTTGATATGATTTTAAAAGGACCTGCCCATTTAGGACTAAGCTTTTTCATAAGCTGACCAGTCGTACTTAATAAAGGATGTGTTTCCATCCATTCTAGGGTTCCTACCTCAAACTCAAGAGGGTCATGGCGGAGGTCATAGTATTTTTTCTGGTGTGCTTTAGCTAACTTAGACAATTCAATACTGAATGCTAATTGTTCCTTAAGAACCTTTAAAGCCTTATCACGACTGGGGTCATCAGGGTCCTGAATGGGTTCTTCAATATCTAAATCCCAAGGGAGACGTGGCTCCCGCCCTAAATTCAAAAAGAAAGGGGATCTGCCGTGGTCTCATGGGGTGCGGAATTTATAGCGAATTGAAGAAGGTCAAGGGATTCATACCATCTATCATGGTGATTCCCTACATAAAACGAAATTAACTCGCCTATTACTCTATTTACTCTTTCGGTGGGATTTCCCTTAGGCGTGTAGATGGTAGTAAACTTTGGGTTTATTTTAAAAGCTCTGCACGTCTGCAGCCAAAGTTTCAAAGTAAATTGTACCCCTCTATCACTAAGAATAGCTTTTGGAGCTCCCCACCTAGTGATAATAGACTAGAAAGCCTGGACACATGTCTTAGCAGTAATAGTTTTTAGTGGAATCATTTCCACGAATTTAGTCATATAATCAACAAAGACTATTAAATATTTATAGTGGTGTCTACTTGAAGGGAAAGGTCCCATTATGTCGACACTAATCTGGTCCCAAGGACTTGTTATTTCTGAGGGTTGCATTAACCCTGGCTTTTTCCTATTTCTAGCCTTAAATTGTTGGCATAATGAGCATCCTCTAACATAATCCTGGATGTCACTAACTATAGTGGGCCACCAATATCTATGTCACTTTACTAAGGGTCTTATCTTTGCCCCTGTGAGCCGTTAAAGGGTGGTCGTGTAATAACCTCATGGCTTCTAGCCGTAAACGAGGCGGTAAATAAATTTTTTCAGGATAGTTCCTGTACGGTCTTCTATAAAGAAGATCATTTTTCATTTCGAACAGTTTATGCCTAACGGGGTTAGGTCCTTGCAAGGAATTTATAATAGGGGAAGCAAATGGGTCTTCCCTTTGAGATTTTCTTACGTCTTCTAATGTGAAGACTGAAAATAAAGCTCTAGGACCTGGAGGACGTATCCGACCTTCAACAGAATCACTAGAGGAAGTTGAATTACTACTACCGGTAGAAATTTGACTGGTACTACTACTAGTTGGATCCTGGTTACTAGTAGAATTAGAAGTGTAGGAGCTAAAGTTTATGCTTAAAACGTTTATCGGGGCCCTCGATAAAGCGTCTGCTACTACGTTCTCAAATCCTTTCTTATGTTTGATAATAAAATCAAATGTTTGAAGGTACATAGCCCATTTAACTAAACGAGAAGTTGGTTCCCTGATATTATATAACCACTGTAGAGCCTGATGGTCATTGAGGACAGTGAATTTACGACCTTCTAAAAATGGCCTAAACTTTTTAACCGCCCAACAAATGGCTAAACACTCTTTCTCGCTAATGGAGTACCTAGTTTCCGCATCTTTTAGTCCTGTACTAGCATACGCTATAGGAACTTCTATACCATCTTGTATTTGGGAAAGAAGGGCACCTAACCCCGCATCACTAGCATCGGTAGTTAAAATGCATGGGGAATCCCTTCTAAAGGAAGCTAAGGGATGAGCCCTACAGATTTCTTCCTTTATCTTTTCGAACGCCTTTTGCTGTTCGAGAACCCAAATAAATGTTTGACCCTTCCTTTTGAGTTTATTAATGGGAGCTACTATTTGAGAGTAGTGATTAATAAAACGGTTATGCCAACCTGCCATACCTAAAAATCTCTGAACTTCCTTAACGTTTTTAGGAGGAGGGAATTTCTGAATGGCTTCTATTTTTGAAGGATCTATATGCACTCCTTTTTCATTTACAATGTGACCAAATATGGTAGCTTCTTTTTGGGCGAACCGACATTTCTTCAACTGAAGGGTGAGACCCGCTTCCTTTAATCTATTTAAGACGTACTCTAAACACATTAAGTGCTGATCCCAATCTTCGCTAAGCGAGATTAAATCGTCTAAATAGTCTATTAATTGGAAGTAATCGGCATCTCTAAAGATCTCGTCGATTAAGCGCTGAAAGGAGCTAGGGGCGTTACACAGCCCAACAGGAAGTACATTTAACTCGTACTTTCCCATATGAGTCACGAAAGCAGTTTTTTCCCTACTTTTTGGGTGCATTTCCACCTGCCAATACCCTGATTTAAGGTCAAGTGTTGTAATAAACTTGGGTCTTCCAACCCTAGCTAACATATCCTCTATATTAGGCAAAGGATAAGGGTCCTTAATGGTAACACTGTTTAGGTTTCTGTAATCAATACAATAGGTTTTACCCCATTTTGTTTGATCAACTAAAACTACGGGCGAAGCCCAAGGAGATACAGAGGGTCCGATTATCCCGTCATCTAACATTTCCCTAACATGTTGTTCTATTATTTTCCTTTTCTGGTCATTAACACGATAAGGTTGAGATTTGATGGGCGGACTATTTCCCGTATGAATCTCATGGAAGACTAGTCCTGTTCTTCCTACTTTATCTGAAAACAACTCAGGAAAATTCAATAAAAGGGATTCTAATTGATGACGTTGTTCATCAGAGATAGGGGCTGCAGAAACTGCGTCCCTAATATTATCTACAATCTCCTTATCTATAGGATCCATTTCAGATGGGGTTGAAAAAGGGATCTTTAAGTTACCCACTAAACATTGTGAAGATTCGAAGTCTAATTTGACCCTATTTTCTTCAAGAAAATCTTGACCCAATATAAAGTCACTATTTAAGGAAGGAACTATGTAGAATTTAAATTTGAATGGTTTCTCACTTTCATTTGACTTGAGAGTAAACTCTAATTCGTGAGAACCTTTGGTAAATGTATAACGGCCATCGCCCCAAACTACACAATCTAGTTCATAGGCCTGTACGAGTACTCGAATGAAGGCGAGTACTCGGTACGGTATTGGTACCAGTTCATCCCTAGTTTGAACCATATATAAAATAGTTGATATATTTTGGGGAATTAGGCCCTGTAATATATTTATCCGGTGCTTTTAGGAAATGGCACAAAGTAGATTAGTTTTTAAATGACTTGTTTTGTGCAAAAAGTCCATAAAATGGGCGTTGGTTCCTATTAAATTTTAATGAATGGGTCTTTCCCTTTTAATTTTTTACTTTTCTTCTTATTTAAAAACAAAATGGTTTTAACCATTGTTACAATATGGCCCAAAATAACTCTGCAATGTTCCTGGCTATATATTAATAGTTCCTATTTATAGCATGTACTGTTTGCCCTTTTTTCTTTCTTTGTTTAATCAATATTAAAAGAACTGTAAATACCTTTGATATAATACTTCGATCTTGATTTTTACAGAATCGTTTGTCCACTTCATCTTTAGAATTCGTCGCTTTATTAAATTACTGTACTAAAAAAGTGACAATGTAACTTCGTGGTTGGGAACTTGGGAGTACGGATCACCCTGCTAGAGGGCTACCGGCTCCCACATTAGAATTATGAAAAAGTACTAACGTAGGGAAACAGTTAAGCCATATTCACACTTGACACGTTGAAACCATTTTCAACCGTTTTGGAAAAGTCGAATCTATTTGTCAAAATCATAATTGCATTTTCTCCAGAAATATTTATATGGTTAACAGCTAAAGATTAAATTTTGACCTTTCCAAACCTAATGAAAACGGTTTCAAAGTGGTAGTGTAAACATGGCTTAGGTCCGAGAGAAATGGGCGCCAAATATTATGAGGCTTTAATGAGCCTTGAAGCCCTGAGTAGTTCCTACTATAGGAGTAATCATTCTATTGAATTTGAAAATTTTCCCGCGCTAACTTTCCTCCCTCGGTTTTCATTCCTTTATTATTGGGATGTTATAGGAGCGTAAAAATTGTAGGAGTTATACCATACTGTTACGTAGGAATTAGTAACGAGACGGAGTTATAACTTCCACTTAATTACTTTATTCAATTATTAGCGGCGAGTATACAATATGCCGTATATACTGTAAGCCTTGGACGGACGCGTGTAAAAGACCCGTGAACGCGACGGTACGAAATACTCCCGTACGGAGAAGGCTTTGGTAGGGACAGGACCTTTACGTTCCCGCTATCCTAACTAGGCCTAAAGGGTAAGAGCTAGCTTTTCCAGCCGGCGATCCTACCCCGTAGAAAGGCTTCGCTTATTCAGCGTTAGTCCCTTTTACCTCCGTAGCAAAGATCATTCTCGGGTCTGGCTTTGAGCCGGGCTGCCTTTTATACCTAGCGGGAGGAGTGACGAGCACTTTTGGGGTGTCTTATGGGACATATTTCCCTGTCTGTCTTTTACACGCCGCCGTCCGAGGCGGGCGTGACAATACATAATGTGTAAAACATGCACTCAAATTTCTATTTTATTGTCCACCACTTTTGGCCATTTTTGATTCAGAATATCTTATTTTGTATTTGTGTTACAGTCACCAAAATTTAGACACATTAAATAGAGATAATGTCCATAACTTGTCATTATTATTCATGAGTTACTTTCATCGCAAAATTTATCAATATTTAACAAAAAATGCGACTTATACTACAGAAGTATGGACTACCCAGATTTGCAAGGATCCAAGATGGCCGCCACCCCAAGACCATGACGACATCAATCCAAATATGTTGGCAACCTATTTAAAAATCTTACCTTATCCAGCCTTCCAGCAGGCAATTAAGGGGGGAATGACCCATTTTTAATACCCCCGGACCACCCCCTTTGATATCATTCCAAAACTCAAAGCCAAACTTCAAACTGTGACCTAAACTAAAACAAAAACTAGATTATTGGCGCCAAGTTTAAAAACTTACCTAGAACCTTGACTACCAACTCCTCCCTTTGACTGTAACTAAAACGTGGAAGTAAACCATTTATTTGGCCGAAAAAGGCCCAAACAAGCCTGAGCCAGCATAGGCTCACCCGTCTACAGAATGTTGTCGTTTTAATGTGTCCAGCGAATTTTGTTTGCGCTTCGCCACCGGAAAGAGGTTTTCGGAGAAGAAGCTTTCATCCCTACTGCTAAGATGGGGAAAAAACCTTCTTCAAGATAAGTCAAACCAGCCCTCCAGCGATGTAAGCCAAAATTCAATAAAATCAAAAATTTTGTAAAATGAGGTGGAGCGTGTGTAAGAAAAAATTTAGAGATAATTGTATCGGGACTTTTAAGAAAGCTTTATACAGATATAAGCCACTCATTGTAGGTTTAAGATTTTGAATAAAACAACTGAATATGAATAAATAAAAACATTTTTTTAATATTAAAACATAAATAGGAAGAATATATACAAGAAAAACATATAACATAAAAATATATAAATTGATAAATCAAATTAAAAATATACTAAAATTAAAATATACTAAAAACTAAAAATCCAAATCCACCGGTACCGCGGACGGTAGGGGTGAGGGCCTAAAAACAAATTTAAAAAAATGTATTACATAAATCAAAATTACGAAAATTAGGAAAAAATAAACTAATTACCGCCACTTCCACCGGTCTCATTAAGAGGACCCTTGTGACGATTAATTGGGCAACCCTATCGCCTCTCGTTGCAATGTGGGGACTATCCCCCACATTGCCGATTACGATTTTCAGCGGGCCCTTATAGTCCGTGTCTATTAAAGTAAAAACAACATGCTCAGAAAGGTTTTTTTAAGAAATATATAGAAAATACATACCGATTGTGCCTTTGGCGACAAGGACTCCTTGTGCCGTCAGGCTGCTACGGCCGACAATTCGGCCGTAGCTAGAGGGCGGGAGCGTTACGGCAACCCCGGTCGAAAGTAGTTTTTTACACTTCGCGGCGGGGTTAGTACATTCACAGGGGAATATAGATCCAACCCCGCCAACTCCGGGGTCGCCCTTGTTGGGATAAAAGCGCACGGATGTATTCTGATAAAACCCAAGGCTAGCAAGCGATCATTGTTTAAAAGCGGCATTATGGACCGATAGTAATAGTAAATGATATTCCTCTATCCGAAACACCGAGCTTTTATAGTAAGCTTAATTTAAATATTAAAAGCTTTGGCTGTAGGCGTTCTATGCAGTCTCCGTATGCAAAAAAAGAAGCTCTTACAAACACACTCTAAAATTAAACAAGCCACCACTTAATTTTGCACTATCAGAGCTTAAAAGATAAATATGTGAAAATTAATATCTTGAATAAAGAGACCAAAGTAATGGAGACCATTAAAAAATAAATTACTATATATTTTCGACACAAAACAAATCTAGGCAAATTAACAAAAACTTACTTCCACAAGATGTTTTTTATATGCCTATTTAATAATGTGTCTGACAAATTGTAGTATCACCTGCCACTGGTAAAATTCTTGTGAGTTCGTTTAGTCTAATTGAATAAGTTAAGGTTATAATTACAAATGCATTGCCAAAGCTTACAGAAGATCTTTGAGGGAAATAACCCACTGATCAAATCCTCGGAAGTTCGTTTAATTGAATAAATTCGTTTAATAGAATAAATTCGTCTAATTGAATAAAATAAATTACAATTGCCCTGTCAAAGCTTAAACAAGAAATTTGTAGGAATTAATAAAGAGGACAAAATAATTAAGACAATTAAGAAAGTAATTAACAGTTATTTTCGGCGCGAAACAAATCTAGGCAAATTAACATAAACTTACTTCCACAAGGTGTTTTTATATAGGCCTATATAATAATGTGTCTGACAAATTGTAGTATACCTCCCACTGATAAAATTCTTGTGAGTTCGTTTAGTCTAATTGAAAAAATTAAGGTTATAATTAAAAATGCATTGCCAAAGCTTACACAAGATCTTTGTGGAAAATGACCCACTGATAAAATCCTCGGAAGTTCGTTTAATTGAATAAATTAGTCTAATTGAATAAATTAAATTAAAATTGCCCTGTCAAAGCTTAAACAAGAAATTGTAGGAATTAATAAAGAGGACAAAATAATTGAGACAATTTAGAAAGTAATTAACACTTATTTTTGACGCTAAACAAATCTAGGCAAATTAACATAAACTTACTTCCACAAGGTGCTTTTTTTATAAATGCCTATTCGCTAATGTGTCTGGCAAACTGTACTGTCACCTCCCCCTTATAAAATCTATAAAGCTCATTGAAGGAGACTATTACGAGTCAGGTTAGTCTAATTAAATAAATTAAGGTTATAATTAAAAATGCATTTTCAAAGCTTACACAAGATCTTTGTGGGAAATAACACGCTGATAAAATTCTCGGAAGTTCGTTTAATTGAATTAATTAAATTAAAATTGCACTGAAAAAGCTTAAATAATAAATTTATAGGAATTAATATTGTAAGGCCAAAGTAATATAGACAATTAAGAAATTAGTTAGTAGCGTTATAAAGACGTGGAGGTAGAAACACAATTAAAAGTAGGCAACACGTTCAAACCTGTAGTCTAAAAAAAACCGCTAAGATATTGTATAAAAGCGCGAAGATCAGCAGCAGATTATCACAACAAAAATTTATTTTCATAATGAGCCGCACGCATGAAACCCAGGCTTTATTCGATTCACAACCTTCCTCTCCGGAGATTATATCTAGTCGTCTTAAACGGAAGACCCCCAGATCGCAAAACACGAGCCGACGGAAGAACTCATTACCTCCGACGGCGAATCTTTCGTTCAGGCGGTACTTCAGAAGCATGTCATCGGCGCCAACGGCATTGAAGGTTCCTTCCGAATCCGGAAAGATTGGCAGTATTTCGAAACGAAAGTCCCTCCGCGCCTCGGTGAATTTTACGTAGACGTCGCTGTTCACAAGTTTACGGACATCAAGGACGCGCAGGCAGACAAAATTTGGGATTTCACCCACAAACGCCTTAAAACGGTGTTGGAGGCAAAAAATAATGAGGGTATCAAGCTACTCAACGCTTTCCACCGTCTGGTGCAAGCTGTAAAGAACGACGAGGAGGCAAAACAACAGCCTCCTAGCAAAGTAAGTAACTGTTTATGGGTCAATGAAACTTTATGAGTCAAAACTTTGTTTTTATTTATTTTCTGATAGAAATTTAAAAAATGAGCAGTGATAGCAGTAGCAGTGACTCGGAAAGTAGCGGGGATAAGGGAAAAACACGCAGTTAAACCGGTATTATTCAATTGAACGGCAATTAAACAAAACGAGTCGCAAATGGCATTGTAAACAAATCGATTTGCGGATAGCTTTTGAACATTTGGACGAAATTCCCATGAGAGATTTTTTTCGAATTTTTCGAAAAATTCTTGAAGAAGTTATCCGCAAATTAGTGACAGATAACCCCAATTATAATCGAGTCCGATTTGTTTTAAGCTCCCCTGGATTGACGACGCCGGTCAATATTAAATTTATAAAAATAGACAAATTCACTAGTAAAAGAATTATTAGGACTATATCTAGAGTAACGCAATCTAGTCGGGACTTTGTTTTTAATGGCGAAGATTTTCAGTTTGACCAAAAGTGGATGAGGGGAAAAGTATGAAAATGGCCAAAAGTCGCGAGTCATCAGAGTTTCGCCGTAGTTGACCGTTTTATTGGCGTAGCTATACTGGGCCTGTTCACTCCCTTAAAATAGGTCTTGTGTAAGTTGTGTTAATTCGCGGTTACGCGGTTACCATAGTCTGCTATTGTGTATGCTAGAACTTCCTCGATTTGTGTTTGTAGTCAGAACAGAGTAGCTGGTAATGTTTTAAAAGGTATTTGAAGGTATAATATGGATTTAAGTAAGGATATCGAAGCAATAGAAGAGCACATAAAACTAGATACGTTTAAAACAAATCTCGGTAAATTAGCTATAGCGCGAGCAGCTTGCGTCGTGATGCGCGTGATCAAGTGGGCTATGGTTAAACCAAGGAGCATAAATGTCTGAACTACTTTTAGTCGCGAGTTTGCAAGTCCATCAGTCACTAGTAGACTAAATAGTTATTGGCGAAACTTTGATGTCCGCGTTTTTTAACACAGGCTCTATGGCCATTGTCATACTTTAGCTCTCATCCACATTTGGTTTGACGTAATTTTTTTAAACGTTGATGCCAATATCGGAATTTATTATAAATCCATTAAAAATAGAACTTTGGTTAATTTGGATTATTTTGTAAAACAAAATAAGCAATTTATTTTTATGGAAAATAATGATAACCTCTGTTTCGCGCGGAGTTTAGTTCTGGGTAAAGAGCTGGCCGATCGCCATTATTACCGACAACAAAGGCAAGGGCAGCTTTTTAATCGGAACAATTTCGACAAACTGAAACGCAACAGCGATATTCAAGGCAATATTGCTAAAATCTTGCATAGAAAAGCTGGCGTCCCCGAAGGTATAGTTACTTTAGAAGATATTCAAAAATTTCAAAATTATTTAGCACCCCATTATCGCATCGTAATAGTCGATGCTGCGAATAATTTTACCGTGTATATTAAAGGACCCCGCGCTCTTAAATTTATTTATCTATTAAAAATTGGGGATCATATCCACCCGGCAAAAACTTGGCATGGAATTATGGGTGGTTGTGTTTCTTGCGATTTATGCTTAAAATCGTTTTACAAATACGATTTGTTAAAAAATCATAAATGTCCCGAGGATACACAGCCCTTTATTTGTTTTCGATGCCAAGGAGAAGCTCTTCATTTAACCAACGAGGATATTTAAAACGTTGCGACAAATGTCATCGCTATTTTTTCCAAAAGCCCTTGTTTCGAAACTCATTTAATTAACGGGACCTGCAACAGTCAAAAACGATGTTTGGAATGTGGGTGTGTTATGGGGGAAAATCACGATTGCCATCCCGAATGCTCTCAATGTATTTATAATATCAAAAAGGAGCTTATTAAATATTGTATTCAAGACGTCCGAGTTTTAAGACAAGGCGTTGAAGCTTTTAGGAAGATTTTCGAGGATTTAACAAAACTAGACCCTTTTTGTCTAAAAAATATTACTTTGGCTGGTGCTTTAACTACTATTTATCTTAACAACTATTATAAACCGTATAGCATGGGTATTGTGCCGGCTAATGGGTATAACGCGAAATTTAATCATAGTCAGATTAGCTTAAAATATCTTGCGTGGGTAGAGAAAACAGAAAATATAAAATTGCAAACGGCTTTAAGCTATGGGGGAGAATATCGCGTCGGCCCCTATTTAGTTGATGGCTACAGTCAAACCTCCTAAAATTTACGATTTCCACGGTTGTTATTACCATGGTTGTCCCTGCCAAAAACTCAATGTTTATAAAAACCAGCTCAAAGGCACCAACAGATTTCTGTACGAACGCACTCTAGATAGAGAGTTGTTTATTAAAGGCAACATGCCCTGCTACGAATATACCTCCATCTTTGAGTGTCAATTTGCTAAGCTTTTAAAAGAAAACGCCGAAGCTAACGCCTTTTGCAAAAGTTTAACTTTTCGACCTCAAATAACAGCCCGTAGCGCTCTCTGTAGGGGACGAACGGAAAATTTTGTTCTTAACTGCCACGTGCAAGGTGAGGAGAAAATTTTCTACAAGGATAATATTTCTTTATATCCGAAAGTTTGTCGCGATTGTCCGTACGCCAGCGGCCACCCAATTATTACAACAGAGATTTTGACAAGTCGCCAGGGTGGTATTTTTTATTATGAGCTGTCGTCTGTTGGCCCCCCAAGTTCTTCACATCCCCTTAATTCCATTTCACAACGGGGGTAAATTAGCCTACGCCCTCTGTCGCACGTGTTTAGAATGGCGAACGGAAATCTGCGATCACACCGTCAATGAACGGGCTTTCGAATCAGTCAGTGGAAGTCTATGCCGCTATGGAGCATGGTTATAAACTCCTCGATATATTCGAGGTTTACCACTATTCAAAAACGGAATACTTTTTCTCGCAGTACATGACTGATTTTATCGCCTTGAAAGTGAAAAATTCCGGATATCCCGCTCATGCGCAAACGCCTCTGGAAAAAGAAGCGTATATCGCCGATGGTATACGGACTAAATAACGCCAAGACAAAAGACCCCGGTCATAGTCCCCCCTTTTTTAAAAGCGTACAAAATCCCCCCTCTCTCAAGACAAAGTCCCCCGGTCATTTTCCCCCATCCAAGTTAAGAGTACAAAATCCCCCCACTATCAAGACAAAATCCCTCCACTCTGTAAACGAAATCCCCCTACTCTCTAGACAAAATTCACCGGTCATAATCCCCGGTTAGGTTATGTTAGGTTAGGTTAGGTCTTATGATTTTTATGATGTACAAACATACAAATTATGTATCACCCTAAGAAATCACCTAAAGTACAGAATATTTAATACTTTGACGTTACTTTTTGTCTTGTATTCTCTCGTTTTGGCGAAAAAGAAACTGATTCTTTTTCACCAAAACTGTAGAATTCAATAGGTGTCTAAACAAAGTTGAAGGTATCATTAACGCATTCTCTCTAACTTAGTTACTTTCTCAGTTACTCAAGTAATTGGGTTACTTTCTCGGTTACTCAAGCAACTAGGTTAGTTTCTCGGTTACTCAAGTAACTAGGTTATTTTCTCGGTTACTCAAGTAACTAGGCTACTTTCTAGGTCAATCACCGCGATTTCTAGGCCATAAGTAACTTTAAAGTATCTAGTTTACTTTCTCGGTTACTCAAGTAACATTGTTACTTTTTCGGTTACTTTCCGCAATGTCGAAGTGAAAATTAACTTTAAAGTATCTGGGTTACTTTCTCGGTTATTCAAGTTACTAGGTTACTTTCTTGGTTACTCAAGTAACTAGGTTACTTTCTTGGTTACTCAAGTATCCCAGTTACTTTATTGATGATTTAATTAACTAGGTTACTTAAGTAAATAGGTTACTTTCTAGGTCTCTCTCCGTGATTTGTAGGCGAAAAGTAACTTTAAAGTATCTGGTTTACTTTCTTGGTTAATCTCCGCGATTTCTAGGAGAAAAGTAACTTTAATGTATCTAGTTTACTTTCTCGGTTACTCAAGTAACTGGGTTACTTTCTCGGTTACTTTCCGCAAAGTCGAATTGAAAATTAATTTAAAAGTATCTGGATTACATTCTCGGTTATTCAAGTTACTAGGTTAGATTCTCGGTTATTCAAGTTACTAGGTTACTTTCTCGGTTATTCAGGTAACTAGGTTACTTTCTTGGTTACTTAAGTAGCTAGGTTACTTTCTTGGTTACTTAAGTAGCTAGGTTACTTTCTCGGTTACTCAAGTAACTAGGTTACATTCAAGGTGATTTAATTATCTATTTTACTTAAGTAGCTAGGTTACTTTCCAGGTTACTCAAGTAACTGGGTTACTTTCTCTGTTACTCTCCGTAAAGTGTTAGTGAAAAGTATATTAAAAGAAACTTGGTTACTATCTCGGTTTAAAAACCGTCTTTGCAGACAGACTTGAAAAAGTAAGAGAAAAGTTTATAAATTAATTGCCTGAAGTAAGAGATATTAAAATTTTGACTTTTGAAGACATGATTATAAAACATTTAATACTTGAAAAAATTCTTATCCTAGTTCAATTAACCTTGATCGTTAACCTAGTTCAATTAACCTTGATCGCTAACCTATTTCAATCACCCTTGATCGCTAACCTACTTTAATTAACCTTGATCTCTAACCTAGTTCAACTACCCTTGATCGCTAACCTAGTTCTATCACCCTTGATCGCTACCCTAGTTAGTTTCAGGGTAAACAACGCAATTTAGAGTATGTAATTAAAATTAAGAAAAACCATACTTCCACTATATTTTTTTAATGAAACTTCAAAAGGCACCAGTTTAATGTTCGACCTTTCATTTAAAACCGTTTTCAGACCTATCGAACAAATAGTCTTCAAAAAATCGTCGAGTCATTTTGGCCATCACAGAAAACATTTCCCATGTTATTCCTATGGGAAAATTTCCCTATTTTTGCCAAAATGATTGAATCATTTTATAAAAATGAAAACCACCCTTAGCAACTTTATTTTTTTATAAAATAAATCAATTAATGGATCTCTTTGAAATTTTAACCACATATTAAGGGCCTATATTGTAGATCCGTGGAATTTTTTCATAACAGTAAACATAATTCGAAAAATGTTACATCCAAACAAAAACCCCTCCTTATTCATTAAAGTCTTATCTAAGACAGCAACCGCTCTCACAGAATAACTTGGTTAATTTCACGGTTACTCAAGTAACTAGGGTATTTTCGCGGTTACTCAAGTAACTGGGCTACCGCGAACTCTAGGAGAAAAGTTACTTGAAAGTTACTGGGTTGCTTCCTCGGTTACTTAAAGAACTAGGTTAATTTCTCGGTTACTCTCCGTAAAGCGGAAGTGAAAAGTAGCTTGAAAGGAACTGGGTTACTTTCTCGGTTACTTAAGTATTTATGTTACTTTGTCGGATACTTTCCGCGAACTCTAGGCGAAAAGTAACTTGAAATTAACCTGGTTACTTAAGTAACTATGTCCTTTCTCGTTTACTCTCCGCCAACTCTTCGCGAAAACTAACTTGAAAGTAACTGGGTTACTTTCTCGGTTACTCTCCGTAAAGTGGAAGTGATAAGTAACTTGAATGTATCGTCAAAATAAATTTGTAACATTCTTCAATTAAAAATGAATATATTTAATAAACAATAAATTTCTTAGAAAATGAATTTAGTAATATTTTTATACAATTTTAAAATTGTGATATTTGTACTTTTTTATAATAATGCATTGTCTAAGTTTTACTTTCTAAATTTTGGAATTATTTCCGAACCACTATCTGAGTCTGAATTTTCACTCTTACTTTCACTACCGATGAAATCATTTTCATTTTCTTCTATCTGTTTAAGATTATCGTCTATATACAAGGAATAATATTAGTAAATAATATTTAGGTAACTAATAATCTCACCCTTACCGTTAGACTCTTTGCTTGAAATTGACTCCTTCTTACTGAAATCGTCCAATTTTTCCTTTTCTTCATTGTCTCTGGAGTTTAGTAGTTTATCCTTTTTGGCTTTATCCTCTTTGGCCTTTTGTCCTTTTTCCTCTTTTCTCTTCTGCCTTTTCTGCTTGTCTTCCATTTCTCGTTTTTCCTCTAGCACCTTCTTTCTTTCTTCAAAATTTTTTCTTTCTTCCTCTTGAATTTTTTGAATTTTCTCCTCCCTCTTTCTCTTGTTAGCCTTTAGCTTTGATTTTTCATTTTCATGGTCATTTGCAATTTCGTTTTTTATTTTTCTGGAGGTTTCGGTTGTAGATGTTGCTTTTCTTTGTTCTATTGTGATCGAGCAACTGGGTTCTCCCAAACCTTCTTCTTTAAAAATATGTACTTGTTAGCGTTTCTCTAAATAATAGTAAGTAAATCACCAACCTTCAAAATTTCTTCCTGGAGTGGATGGAACGGAACGATGCTCACTTTCATTATCTAGAAGAATAAATATAATTAAAAGAATATAAAGATTACAGAGTATATGTATCCTCTAAACGCGTTCGTGTAGGTACATTCCACAGGGCATTAGCATTAGACCAATGAACTGTCAAAGTTACACTTACGCGTGTTGCCATCACCTACATTTAACATTGCATTTTTGAATGTCTATCTAACCTGAATCAATATTAAGTCCTTGATTTTCAGCAATTCTTCTCAAGGTCTGGCAAAAATCTTCGTCGCCGAAATGAACTTTTATTCTTCCCAACATCTCCAATACTTTCGGAAAGTCCGATGGAGTCATGGACTCTTTCACCAGAGCCCCCAGCCTCTTGTTCACTTGTTCTTCTGTTAGTTTATGCTTTAAAGTGTTGATTTTCTTTAAATTTAACTCCATTTTTCCTCAAGAATTTTAGCTTCCATCAAATATTTCCTTCTATTTGCATCTAAATAAACGTTTTCATTTTCCAATGCGTTTATTATGCTTGGAAGTTGGGAATAAGGGCCGTCAACATTTATTTCTGGTAATTTCGATATTCCTCCTATTTGCATAAAATTATTATTAACGTGATGAGATTTACCTGCGCTCGCAATGGTGCCGTGGCTGACAATTCAAGCTGAAGATCAGTCTCATTTGATGGTTTGTTGTCAGAGTTTCAACATTCGTAAAAAACCTCAGTTATAATAAGGTCCATTTTTCAGCTTAAAATTTCACCGCCTTTGCGAACCCTGAAATTAATATAGCATCTAACCTTGGACGCCAAAACGTGGTTCCAAATTAGTTGAATCTACGCAATGTGGGCACATTCTTAAATAATTTGATGGGAGGCACAAGGGCTTGGTCCATAATGGCTCTTTTTGACAAGTGTTTTCAAAACACTGAACCACGCGTTCGGGTAAATGGTCGCGAAGATTGAAACCGAATCCCTTGATCCATTCTATAATTTTAGTGTAGTTAGCTATAATATATACTTGTTCCTTTATTTTTTTAAAAAACCTAAAATACTTACGAAGAAGCTTGCAAATTAGTGCAACGATAGTGTAGACAAACGTTTTACGTTGTAATTGTTGTTCTTCATTTAAGGCAAATTGGATGGCAAATTTCTTTGAGAAGTCCGAAATGGCTTTAAACCTCAATTTCCTTTGATAAATCATATATTAAATACTTAAAAATTTCATAAAATAACACAACAAATAGCACTCACTGATTTTCACTAAAAAAGTCTTTTTGTGAGGAAATGGCTCTCTGGAATATGTCTTTCCAAAGAAGAGCATTTCTGTCAATTTTGCAATAATCCTTTTCAACTTTATCTCTATTCAGAAGTAACTTGATGGAGCATTCTTTGCTTCCTTTAAACTTCTCCCCAAAAACATTGACTAAACCGTCAGTTAATTCTGAAGCGGTAAAATATTTGCTGACGGGTAAAGGCTTCTTGTAATTCTCAACCAAAATGCCCTTTACGGCCTCGATTGTTAAAAATGACATCTTGACCGACGTGTGGAGCCAAATTGTAGAATGAGCTGAAAACAGAATTGTCAATCCTTTATAAGCAATTCATAATTCATCCGATACTGGGAGTGTCTACATCTAAGCCAATCGCACAACGCGTTACATAACCCGAGAATTATCAGGCCTGTGCGAGTACTCGATCGAGTCTCGAGTCGAGTACTCGACTCGAGACTTGAAAATCAAAATTTTAGGACTAGAGAATAATTTCGAGTTCTCAAAAATCCTCACTACTGGATTCGAGGCGGACTCGAACCGAGGCTTAACACCAAATCAAGTCCAAAAATATTAACTTTGGATAAAGAATTTATTCTTCTTTCGTCTCTTGTCAGCACGCACAAATATACATTACATAGAGGCTTAGCTTTCCCGTGCTGACAACCGAAGCTGCAACAAAGTATATATCGAATAAGCTGCCTTCGGAGATTGGGAGTAGCCTACCTTCTAGCGTGAAAACAAATTTCCTCACGCTCATCCTTTATCCATGTATGTCCCCTGAACTCGGTGACTCGGAATTTCAAGTAGAGCGCGGTATCTAGTGGGGGTTTTACCGATTTAGATTTTAGAGAAGACAGGTGATTGGACAAAAATTTGATGTCAGCTAGAACATGTTTATTGACGTTTGTTACTTTTTATATCCAAGCTGTGATATTTGAACAAATGAAGAGTAAAAAATTTTAGATATGAAAATATTTAGCCTTGATTTTGACATGAAATAATTTATTAGGACTCAACTGGGACTTGATATAATTTATCAGGACTCGACACTGGGCTTGAGACGTAGTTTTGAAGCTGACTTTAGGACTCGAGGACTCGATACCAGTTAAAAGGCTCGACTCGAGATTCTATAAGAGCTTTTTTTAGGACTCGAGACTCGAATCGAAGCCCAAAAAACTGGACTTGCACAGGCCTAAAAATTATACATAATATCCTATGTGGACTTGGCTTCCAAAAGGATAACTCCTCCCTATCATTTCCCGCCGTTTGAAATTACATTTGCGACCATATTTTCCCGCCCCCTATTTATTTAAAACTTAATTATCAAGTTTTGGTGAAAAATTAAATTGATGGTAAATGAGTTACTTTCTTGGTTTATCAAGTAACTGGGCTACTTTATCAAGCTAGTTTTTTTCTCGGATACTCTCCACCAACTGTAGGCGAAAAGTAACTATGAATTTTTGATAGTGAAAAATTCCAGCACTTACTATTTCTGGTAAAGGATGAGTAAGAAGAATAATATCAGTCCCAACGATTTAGGAAGCAACTTTCTTGATGAAGCAGTTAATCGCATGTACTTTCTCTTGACCGTCCTGTGTGCAGGCAAATTGTAAAATGAGCTAATAACCGAATTGTCAATGCTTTATAAACAATTCACAATTAATCCGATACTAGGCGTGTCTACATATAAGCCAATCGCACAACGCGTTACATAATCCGAAAATTATACATAATATCCTATGTCGACTCTGCTTCCAATAGGATCACTCCTCCCTATCATTTCCCCACCTTTCGAAATTACTCTTGCGACCATATTTTCCCGCCCCTAAATTCCCGCCCCCAATTTGTTTAAAACTTAATTATCAAGTTTTGGCGAAAAATGAGATAGATAGTAACTGAGTTACTTTCTTGGTAACTCAAGTAACTAGGTTACTTCCTTTCTGCAAGTGTAAAGTCTAAGGGAACACCGGAACCTACTTACGGTAAGTCTAGCTACTTCCCTTCTGCGAGTGTAAAGTCTAAGGGAACACGGGAACCTACTTACGGTAAGTCTACTTACTTCCCTTTTGCGAGTGTGGTCACGCCTAATGGAGCACGGGAACCTACTTTCGGTAAGTCTAGTTACTTCCCTTCTGCGAGTGTAAAGTCTAAAGGAAAACGGGAACCTAGTAGTAGAGGGAACCTACTTACCATGTTGTTAGTTCCCGTCTCCGAGGGAACCTACGTACCTAAAAAATGGTTTCCCTTAATAAAGAGTTTAAGCATCTTCCAAACGCCTACGTATAGCTATGTTCGATAGTGTGAGGTACCAATGCTTTGTCGAGAGTAACTACACGTACGCGAATTGGGATGCTTAATATCTCTAATAAACAGTTAGCAGGGGAGGAAATGGTGAAAGGGGAAAGTAACTTCTGGTATAAAAGAGCCGACATTTCTCTAAACGGACTCATTCTCATCGGTACCAGTCTAGAAGGAAGATGACAGAGTTTCTCGAGATAAACCCTTTTTATTAAAGAAACTTGATTCTTACTCCACACGAAAATAATTAGGAAAAGAGCCCAAGTCTCAACTAACCGGAAAGCGTAGGGAAACAATGGAAGGAAAACCCGTTCCCGGAACATCCGCAAGCGCTATTGAAAAATAATATGAAAGGATGGAAGATGAAGAAAAGTATTAGTAATGTTATAAATGTAATTTTCTTTCTTATTAAAGAGACCATTTCAATATAGCGCTAAGAAATCAAAGGTTAAAGCACCGAAGTCTTCATATCCAACTAGAAAGTTCAGCAAAAGTAAAGGGAAAGAAAGTACACCAGCAAGCACAAGTAGAGTCGAAAAGGAACCTGAAAGAGAGAAAGCTGAACAAAAATATAGGTAAAAATATGCTAAGAAACATACCGGGTGTTTCTGGTAAGCATGCCATAAATGGTAGGGCGTGTTCTTTGGGCAGTTTTGAGTCAGAAATATATGATAACATCTTGCCGTGCCACCGTCTTGTAACCGATTCACTTCAAAAGTGGGTTAACAGGTTCAAATAATGAGACCAAGCATTACTATCTTAATCTCAGTTTAATAACCAGGTCCTTTCTGGTACGTTTAACATACAAAATAAATAATTGATATGTACATCATAATAATAATAAATGACTATGATATTTACAATGCTTTAGTAATATTTAAGTAATTAAGTAGCGCCAGTAAATAGGGTTCGATTATATAGCAAAGATTAACTCTCTTACCAAGTTGTATAGAGCCATGAAAGTGTTCTATGTGTTGTCTCTAATAACGCGGCGCGAACTGGTTAAGATGTAGGTTCGGGCGAGAACGAGTTTGTCAAACTGGACAAAAACGCGAGCAAGCTTTGATTCAAGCTAGCTAACTTGACACTTAAACAGATGTTAGTTTAAGGGAGAGAACTACCGAACTCCATTACTTAACTAGACGGCTACTAACTGTTAACTACTAAAGACTAATGTGAACTGCCAGCCGAACTGCATGCCAACCCTGACTTTATATATCCCACGGACAGGCCTAACGCGGTATAGGGGTCGCTTCAGGTAGTGCAATAGAACGCCACCTATCCGGCTATTGAGAAACTATGAGTCAATAGGCTTAATGCAAAAGATTATGAACCTGAACGGTAAGACACTAACGTGGGTTTCTCTTTAACTATTTAATATGTGTGTTGTTTATGTTTGAGTGAAGGCTCATGTAGCTGATCTGCTACATTCCCCCACACTTTAAAAACGAACCCTACCACTCTGGCGCTTAATAAGGGTTAAAGAAATGACGGAAGGATGGAAGAAAGACATTCTTCCTATCCACTTTTTCATCATGTAGATGTCCTAGGAAAAAGAAAACTCTATTAGACATGGTATCATGCTAATCGAGTCAACTCCCATGGAGGAGCATATATAGCATGTATCCGATAATCAAAATTCTCAACGTGAGATGAGGAAATAGATATGTCCTTAAGTAGGCATCCACTTCACGTCTGGAACGTAGTTTTCGTCTGAACGGCTCCGGCGCGTAGTAATAAATATATCGGTCCGTACCACCTGGCTGAACAACCCGTCTCTGCACCACTTCGCGTATGAAACCATGGTGGAATGGACGAAGGGGTTGCCTGGTGAGCAAAGGATATTGCCGAAGATGATAAGGTGTGGAATCCTCACGTGCAGGATCTTCGTCTGCAACATCCAGAGCGACACGTGCCAATTTTGGGTGGCGGACCTCCTCCTCCTCCGAAGAAGACGACGGTGCCGTTCGTTTGCGGTTAGAAGACTGTTCCAATGTTGAAGGTGGAACAAATTGTGGCGCTGAACTAGGTCCAGGTTGAGGTGATGGTGGACATGGTTGAACTGGACTCGGCCCATAGGCTAGATCACGCAAGGTAAAACATTGCGGACTAGTAGGTGGTGCTGCAGGAGGACTTGAAGTATTAGGACGGCCTGGTGTTGGAGGACTGTCGATGTCCGAGACTGCACGCAGTTCCTCTGGATCAGAGTCATCCAAAGTGGGAGTGGAAGATGGTAAAAAGCGATCAATGGAGCGATATAGCTTTAAATGGGCTAATATTGTCCAAAGATCGTTTCCCTGTTGCGACCTCCTCAATTACATAACTTAATTCGTCCAGTTTTTCAACTATGCGATATGGACCATCCCATTTGGGAGCCAATTTAGCTGAGAAGTAAGTAGCACCGTGGGATTGGGGGTGTAAGACCTTCCAAACATACATGCCTACATCTAATTCCCACTCCTCTCTACGCTGATTATAATAATGTCGTTGCTTGGCTTGCATACGATCTATGTAAGTCCTAACGGCAAGAATGTCAGCCTGTAATTGAGTAACACCACCATCTTCTGGTCTTTGCTTTTGTCCATCCCACATGGACACCAGTCTGTACACCTGGCTTCTACACCACCATCTTCTGGTCTTTGTTTTTGTCCATCCCACATGGACACCAGTCTGTACACCTGGCTTCTACACCACCATCTTCTGGTCTTTGTTTTTGTCCATCCCACATGGACACCAGTCTGTACACCTGGTTTCTACACCACCATCTTCTGGTCTTTGTTTTTGTCCATCCCACATGGACACCAGTCTGCACACCTGGCTTCTACTCCATCGTCATCGTTAGGTTTAAGACATTCGCGGCGATCAGCTAGGGTTACGAGAAACGTCTAGCCTCCCTAAGGTGGGATCGTCCACCGAAGGTTTTCGCAATTGCGGTTGTTCTTGCTTTTAGCTGTAGTTCGACACCCTTATATACTACCTATTTGAGTATGGTGAGGCAACCGGCGTATGCTTCATTTTAAACGCCAATATTAGTCAAGTCTCTCAAGAATGTTTAATTGTTCTTTATCAAGACGATGTAACGCTCAATAAGGCGAACAACTAACGAAGAAAATATTTAATATTAGTTATATTTATTTTAATATTTAAGATAATCTTGTTTCTCAACTCAAAATTAAAACGGAAAGAGTTAAAAAGCAGTCTATTTTTTGTCTGTGTGTGTCTGTCCGTTGTCACACTAGTGCGCCGAGTTAGCAGTTCGCTTTGTTTTGATGTGTTAAGAAATCCTACAGAACCTTAATATTCACTTTTTCCATAATATAAAGTGAATATGTGGAAATCTTTTTCGTAATTACGATGCATTTAGTACTTTTGTAGCTTTAAAGCTCTGTTTCATTTTGATATTCCAAGGGTGATTTTTAATATTGTTATTTGAAATGGGTGTTTATATATTACTTAAGCTATACTACATCTGTATATAGCATAATCCTTTCTATAGTGATTTCAAGAAGAACGCAACGATATAGATCTATTGAACTTTTATTTGTCATTAGGCCTAGTGAACCAAAAAGTAAACGCTTGGGTTTGCTTTTCGTTTCTGTAATGCAGAGACATTAACGGTTCAGAGTGAGCCGAAAGTTAATACACTGTTAAATAATTAGGCTTAGATTTTATAATCATGGTGGAAATCTGGGCCGCGTTCAGCAGAGCTCAGCGCTGTTAGCAGTGTCCTACAGGACGGGATATTGTTTTTGAATTTGACGTCACGGACGGTGCTTAGCGCTGAGCCAGCGCGGTCTTCAAAGAAAATCGTCGGGTAAAACGCGTAGTTCTCAGCTTGGCGAAAGAACATGGAGGAATTAATACAAATAGCTCTTGCTGATTCTGATCGGATTATAGCTATTTAATTGGCGTGAAACCAGTTGATCACGCGAGAATTTTAAGAGACATGTTACTTTCTAATTTTAATTATAAAAGTTGTTGTTATGTATCTCTTTAAATACGTTATCATACAATTTTTGTTAAGCCTTGGTATCTTGCACGCTTTATTGCGCTAGCGTCATTTTTAAAACACCGATGACCGGAGAAAAGCTATGACGACAGATCTCACCGGTAAACGTTTTCCAAAATCCGCTGTCATTTTGGGGAGCTCTGCTGGACGCAGCCCAGACCAGTGAAAGGTCTGATCGTAATCGGATTATAGCTTGGTGTTTTCATGCTTTTTATGTTGCGCATTTACTTTCAGTGTGTGTAGTCACAAATAAGCTTTGATGTTATGTAACGTTAACAGTCATGTTGACAAACTAAGAAAATCGTTGAGGTGAAACGAGAGGATAGTGTTTACATGGCAACCCTGTTGTGAATATGGCTTTGAACATAGAGGTAGAGGGTATATAGTTGAGGAGTAGAAAATTGGGCCTTTACAAAAACGTATAGGTAATATCCCTCCAAAGTTTTAGCTCTTCATTTCCCGTTTTTCCCCCCATCGGATGATTTTAATGTGTACAAGTATATCCTTATTGGATGTAAAATGTCGTCTGATTTACAGTATATTTGCTATGCTTTGTATACTGCTTTAATATTTCATAAATTTTAACTTCAGTATTTTTTCTTAAAAAAATAAACATTTCCATATCTGGGTAAGTTTGTAAGTAGTCCTCCTCGGAGAGGTAATATTTTGGTTTTCCCAACTTGTTCAAATTCATAACGAGTTTGAAAACGAACTCAAAAAGTTTTTCGAATCGTTGAAAGATTAAAATGAATAAAAAAAATACCTTTTCGGGAAATAAGGCCCTTTTCAGAATTCGTAGTCACCTCTTTAGAACTCACGGGCATAACAACTTGTTAAACGTACACGCGCTCATAAATAAACATCGGGATAATTGCCTTTGGAGAATAAATTTAAGCCAATCGGACCGAACGCTCCATTTTTACCTTTTTCACAAGTGAGTGTTAAACGTTTTTTGACTCGATAATTTTTAAATAAATAAATAATTACGTATTAATAAGGGTTTGAAACATTTTCCCTATTAAAATTAAAACAAAAATTTTAAATTTTAAAATATATAGTTACTAGTAAGTAAACGCCAAAAAATATTGAATACAAGTTCCTATATATATTTATATATTCTTTTCGTACTTAATTTAAAAGTGATATAATAGTTATTGTAGCGAACTTTTTTGTTTAAAAAAATTTGATTAGATCCTTAAAAAATAATTACCAAGTTACTATTCCTAAAAACTTCAATATTCATTTTTTAATTAATTTCAAATACTCTGAATTTAGTAATTTCAAATACTCTGAATTTAGTAATTTCAAATACTCTGAATTTAGTAATTTTAAATACTCTGAATTTAGTAATTTCAAATACTCTGAATTTAGTAATTTCAAATACTCTAAATTTAGTAATTTCAAATACTCTGAATTTAGTAATTTCAAATACTCTGAATTTAGTAATTTTAAATACTCTGAATTTAGTAATTTCAAATACTCTGAATTTAGTAATTTCAAATACTCTAAATTTAGTTATTTCAAATACTCTGAATTTAGTTATTTCAAATACTCTGAATTTAGTTATTTCAAATACTCTGAATTTAGTTATTTCAAATACTCTGAATTTAGTAATTTCAAATACTCTGAATTTAGTAATTTCAAATACTCTGAATTTAGTAATTTCAAATACTCTGAATTTAGTAATTTCAAATACTCTGAATTTAGTAATTTCAAATACTCTGAATTTAGTAATTTCAAATACTCTGAATTTAGTAATTTCAAATACTCTGAATTTAGTAATTTCAAATACTCTGAATTTAGTAATTTCAAATACTCTGAATTTAGTAATTTCAAATACTCTGAATTTAGTAATTTCAAATACTCTGAATTTAGTAATTTCAAATACTCTGAATTTAGTAATTTCAAATACTCTGAATTTAGTAATTTCAAATACTCTGAATTTAGTATACGTTAACTATTAACAGTATTAGTATAGAGCATTTAACAACTTTCTTATTACTTTTTCAAATTAGAAAAAAATCCATTTCAAGTAGGAAATCCAAAAAAAAAATATTTTTAAAATTAACGGGTTTATATTAAATAATCAATAAAACTTTAAAGATTCCGCGATTGAAAAACTTGTTGTGATAAGTTTATTATAACTGTAAAAAAACGAAAAGTTCTCAAAATAAGTGAATTTTCTTTCGTTATATAATAATAATGGATATTGGTATATTTTAAATCGGTCTGTTTTTATTATTTTCGGGTGTTATAAAAAACCATTAAAAGTGGGCCAAAATTATTTTTCGAGAATCACCAGGGTGATATAAAATAATTTAACTTTTTAAGGATTACGCGATTAAAAACGTGGCTGTGATAATTTTATTCTAAATGCCACAAAAAATAAGTCAAGTTTTTTTGCTAAGTTAACATATTAATAATTAATATAATACTAAGAGTATATTTTTGTAAAAGATAGAATTTAAAAAAAATAGTGTTATATACCATTTGACAATGATCATTAAAATTCATAAAGAACGATTGTAAATACTAGATTGTAACACACCTTTCATTCAAATTTCAGGCCATTTGGACTAGTAGATCCGAAGATATATTCAGTCCCCATCATTTTGATTTTGAAAATAGTTTAAAAAAAATATTCACTATAGGACCTTGAACCCTTTTTAGTATAATTATAAAACACGTCGAAACATAAGTCTCATTAAATTTTCATGTCATTTCGATAAATAGGGCGACGGATATGGCCCAAAATCCGACCTCCAATCATAGAACTTAATAATAGTTTTTCGGTGAGTTTGAATTACCCGCCAAGATTCCTTAAGTTGCACTTTTTGTCACCTTTCAAGGGGCTTCTATAGCGCGATCAGCCAGCGCAACGTCTTGGAGCGAGGATCGAGTACGCTCTTAACAGGCTAGGGGTTGGCCGTATTACCAGTGTAGAGAAGAACTCAATCAAACCACTTCAAAGACTTCCCAATAGTGTTTCCGATTCGCATTTAGTTCGCATTTGAAGGTTTTTTCACCACTGTGAATGCGCTGATGCGTGATCAAATCCCTCTTCGACGTACTTGCATAATCACACTGATCACATTTGAAGGGTTTATCACCACTGTGAATACGTCTGTGTTTGATCAAAGCACCCTTGTCCGAGCTGGCATATTCGCACTGTTCGCCTTGAAGGGTTTTTCACGGGCCTGTGCGAATACTCGATCAAAGGCGAGTACTCGATCGAGTCTCGAGTCGAGTACCCGACTCGAGACTTGAAAATCAAAATTTTAGGACTTGAAAATAATTTCGAGTCCTCAAAAATCCTCACTACTGGACTCGAGGAGGACTCGAACTGAGGCTTAACACCATACCAAGTCAAAATATTTACTATGGATAAAGAATTTATTCTTCTTTCGTACCTTGTCAGCACGCACAAATCTACATTACATAGAGGCCTAGCTTTCCCGTGCTGACAACCGAAGCTGCAAAAAAGTATATAACGAATAAGTTGCCTTCGGAGATAGGGAGTTGCCTACCCTCTAGAGTGAAAACAAATTTCCTCACGCTCATCCTTTATCCATGTATTTCGCCTGAACTCGGTGACTCGGAATTTCAAGTAGAGCGCGGTATCTAGTGGGGTTTTACCGATTTAGATTTTAAAGAAGACAGATGATTGGACAAAAATTTGACGTCAGCTAGAACATGAAATAATTTATTAGGACTCGACTGGGACTTGATATAATTTATCATGGACTCGACACTGGACTTGAGACGTAGTTTTGAAGCTGAATTTAGGACTCGAAGACTGATACCAGTTAAAAGACTCGACTCGAGATTCTATAAGACCTTCTTTTAGGACTCGAGACTCGACTCGAAGCCCAAAAAACTGGACTCGCACAGGCCTATTTTTTTACCGCTTAGCATGAGTTGATGTTTGATCAAATCACATTTGTACTTGCATGAATAGTCACACTGATTACATTTAAAGCGTTTTTCTTCTTTACCCTTTCTAACGCGACGTTGTAGACCCCTTTCATATTCAGTTGAAAATTAGGTCCCCGTTTTACGTTTCTTCTGGAATTTTCCTACAGAAAATATAAAAAAAAAACACAAAAAATATATACAAAAAACGACGTATATCATCGAATGGTTGTTTTCAAACGACTCGTTGCTCTCAAAATATTTAGCGTATTTAAACACTGATTTTCCGGCAGGGAGTTCGTGTCTCCGTCATTCGCGATTTTTGGAAGATGATAACAATACATTAGGATTGTTTAGCGATCTCAGAGAGTTTAAATGGAATACTCTATTAGCCTTTATACCGAGAGGTCGGAAATATGACTTCTCAATCTATGTACTCAAAGCTATTGAAGAATGAAATTGAACTTACGTGCAATTTCCGAACGAGACGATGAGGTATAACATTGTGGAATCTTTGGAGCGACATCTTCAAATATCTCCGAGTTGGACACCGAACTATTATGTTGTACTACAACTGGAACTTCTTGTACGTTTTCTTTGACGTTAAATATATACAGACAAAAATTTGTCAGGAAAAGTTGGGCGTGTACGAGCATCAGCCTATTTTATGTGTAAGCATACTCTTCAGCGAGATTGTATAGAAGAAACATTTCTTAAATTTAATTCTATGAAATGCACCCCATTTGGACCGCGATTACAACGATTCTCAGGCGGCAAACCTACAGCATGGATTATTTAGTCAGATTATTCGTCGTGAAGAAAGTTATCGTACGATCACATTTTCGTAGCAACTATGATAACCAATTCATGATTAGAGAAATTTTCAATCGAGACGAAAAATTTGACCCCGAAACTCTGAAGATTAACGGTACACGTATTTTAGAAATGAAACTCTCTAATCTGTTTTATCTAGTCTCTTACAATTTCATTTCCGTAGCTTTATCGAAATTTACAGCCACTTTTGTCATCCTTTATGCGACCAAAGGATACTTTCCTCATTTCCTTTTCAATTTAATGAATCACAAGTTCGATATTGACAGACAAGAAGAGACAAACTACGTATTGGAGAAAACTTTACCCCCTACAGAGGCTAACGGTTACAAGGAAAAACTTGGACGCCTTTATGAAATGGCACACATCTAAAGTAACAAAGGGTTTCACTTTTTAAACAAGCTTTATTATTATTGGGAAAACTATACTCTACTTCTCTTTCTAGGCTGTATAACCTTTCGATCGCCTTCTCAAATTTACCATCGTAGACCCCCAAAATTGTAATTTTGTTACGCTCCCTGGTGTTTGTTTTTACGGTTTCCTGAAAAATTATCTCAAATCTAACACCATCAGTATCATTCCCACAAACTACTATAGGCTTAGCGAGAACCAAACTTTTGGCGCTGTTGAATGGCTACAATGGACGTCATGCGAGCTAAATTGTCCGATCCAATCCTCTTTTAGAGGTAAAGAGGTTGAAATACAAACCGTAAAGGTAGATGCTATTGTTCTACTAACAAATTAATTTATGAAATCATGGGCTCTATTACCATAGTTGAAAAGTCCACTTCCTCATAATTCGAAACATGATTTTACATGGCGTTACCCAGTCATTAAACAGGCGTTACCGAGTAAATTAGATATTAGTAAACTTGCAAATAATAAACCCTCTTCGGTGGTCGTTGTAGCGCTAACAAACTCTACCATAAAACAACAGGTACAGAAAATATCCATTACGTGGATATCACTAGTTTATACCCTTTCTTAAAAAAATTGTAAAATTCCTATTTTATTTAGCAAACTTCCCAATTTCGTTTCTTTTAAAGGACTCTCAAATGTGACGTACTTCCCGCTCAAAATCTAACACAACCGGTTTTTGTTGACTGCACATTAAATAATTTAACAGAACAACCGAATATCTCTAGCAGACGACCTTATGGTTATTCATGTTCTCTTCCCAAGATAATACTAGAAAGGCAGTTCAATTGGTAACCAGAGTCGAGATGAGATAGTCAGTAACTTTCTCCAGTTTAAACTAATACTTCAGTATATAATTAGTAAACCATGTTCTACTAACTAAATAAACCAGTATGTTTCTAATTACGGCGTCATTATTGAATAGTTTCACAAGAGGATTCACAGATAAGCCTAACAAGCCTTAACAAGTGGTAGCAGAGCGTGGTTTTACCTGTGATTCCACGATGCTAAGCCTAATCAAGATGGCGGACGAGCACAATTCAGTACATCAGGTGGTAAAGTTAAATTCATCTAACTACAGAACATGGAAATATGAAATAGAGTTATTACTACGGGAACGAGGACTCTGGGAGATAGTAACCAAATTGGAAAAAGCCCCCGAGCCGCCAGCAAGTCCAGAGATGATACTTAGTTTTAAAAGTAGAGAGTCAAGGGCTTTTGGAACAATAGCCTGAGCCATTTCCCCCGACACGAGAAGTTTGTATCCAAGCCTGAGAATACCTCACGAATTATGGGATGCCTTACAGAAGCGATATGAACCAACTTCCAGAGCAAGAGTTGGCAACTTACTGACTGAATTTTTCGCTATAAGGATGGAGAACCATTAACCGTCTTTCTTGCTCGTTTGAGCAACGTTCATTTACAACTTTCGGAAGCTGGAAACACAGTTGGAGATGCGGAATATGCAACTATGATGATTGGCACGTTGCCGGACTCATATCAATCCGTAGTTTCCTGAGATTTATCGGTACGATGATAGTAAATTTGTTCCTGATGTTGTAAAAGAGGAATTATTAATTGAATACGGAAGACAAGCGCAACGTGTTGCTGTTTCGGAACACTGTATCGAATCGGCTGCTTATTCTTCGGGATTATCACGTACACAACAGAAAAAGCAACAAGAGAAACCTCCGGTGTACGCGCCAAGGCAAGAGGAACGTTGACGCGGACGAGGCCGCGGTGGTTTCCACGGTACTTGCTATAATTGCGGCCGATAAGAATATAGAAGCATAAACTGAAAGGCACCGAATAAGAGACAACCAAGTCGTTATAGAGCAGAAGCATTATTGGCATCGGCGTGTTATACTGCAACACTAGGAAATGAATGGGTTATAGATACTGCCTCCACTCATCACTTATGTAATCAGAGGGAATGGTTTCAGACATACATGCAGCTCGGCAGTAAAATACTGCTTGGAGAAGGCAAGTCACAAGCACAAGGTGTTGGAAATATACCGATTAAAATTGCTAAGCAGAAGAACAAATGTGAGTTTACTCTCACGAACGTTCTTTATACTCCTAATATGGGAAGAAACCTCCTCTCATGACGATTATTGGATGAGCGTGTATTTACGTTAGTTTTTGGAAAAGGAACCTGCCTCGTTTAACACCCAGATGGCAATATTATCTTTGAAGCAAAATTGAATAACAATTTTTATAGATTTGAAACTATATATATTAGAGAGCGAAAGTTGTGAAGCAAGCGAGAATAAGGAATCACTAACGTTGTGGTACCAGTGCCTCGGACTCGTCAACATGAATGACCAAGTATATGTCGAGTTGGGTGGCGTAGCGGTTAGCGCTTTGGCCTCGCAGCAAGAGGATCCCGCGTTCGATCCCGGACTGTGGCACCGGGTGAAAACCTGGGAACATATCCTTCTGCGTAGAGTTTGCAAGTTCTCTCTCCGCTTGTTAAAAGGAGTTTTCCTCCGCGGTCTACCAGGTTTCTCCTTTCCATCAAAACTTTCAGAGGTTAACGGTAATAGTTAGTATAGGGCGCTGTGGGTTAGCTGTGGCATAGGGACTAGCCACCACCCCTCTATGTAATGTAAAGGAACCCATCTGTTAATAAGCCAGAGGCTTAGTGTGGAAATCCCTTCATAGACAAAGCCTAGATTATTATTATTATTATTATTATTATTATTATTATTATTATTATTATTATTATTATTATTATTATTATTATTATTATTATTATTATTATTATTATTATTATTATTATATGGGATGCTTTTTGGCTTTGAGCACTTAAAAAGAGAAATGGAATCATGTGATTCATGCAAGCTTAGCTAAAGTAGTGCCCAGGGCTGTAAGCCAATAAAAGACATCTACAGCACGAAGGTGTTACAACTAATCCTTTAGAATGTTTGGGGAGCTGCGCCGGCAGTGTTCTTCGGTGGATCGAGATATTATGTGACGTTAATCGACGACTTCAGCAGACATATAAATTTTCACTATTGCCAAAAAAGATGCTGTTCCTCATTGTTTCGAAATTTATAAAGCAAGAGTGGAGAATGAAACGGTAGAGAGAATTAAGATCATTCGTACGGATAATGGTACTGAATATTGCAACCAAGCATTTGAGAATTTCTGCAAAAACGCCGGTATTAAGCATGAGACAAGCAACACGTATTGATTTACTCCCATTTAACCCAAACCGTTTCTCCCAATTCCCATATCTCCCAATCCCATTTGACCCAACACTATGTCTTTTCCCCCAATTTCTTTTCTCCCAATTCAGCATAAAACATATGTTAATAAATTCAAAGATAATTTTTTTGTTTTATTAACAATGATATGTTTTACATATTCAGTTTAGTTTGAATTTCCATTTTATGATTTCTAGATATTCAAGTGGAGTTTTTCTCCCCGCATCCAGTTCCCTTTTTAGTTGTTTTATTCTTTCCTCCTGAATCTTGTATTTTCTGTTTGGTGGTCGAACAGGTTACCCCCATTTCACCCAATTTAAAACACCCAATTCCTATTTACCCAAACATCATTCAACCCAATTCCCAGTTCTTCTATTCCAATTAACCCAATATTGCATACCCAAAAAGACTCAAATAGAGTAGAAATTGACGGTTTTATTTATTTATTTTTTCATTTCATAAGGGTTACACTTACTTGAAGTGTATAACCGCTCCAAAGAGGAAGAGACGTCCTCCTAACCAAAACAAACCTAACCTAACATAACATAACAGTAATGTTTTGGAAAAGGCATATTATTTGAGAAGTCAATGAAGCTAAACGTCAATATTTTGGAAAAGGCGTAACATTGTTAAATGATTTACAAAATATTACTAACCTAACTTAACCAAACCAAACCTAACCTATCATAACAGTAATGTTTTGGAAAAGGCATATTATTTGAAAAGTCAATGAAGCTAAACATCAATATTTTAGAAAAAGCGTACCATAGCTAAATGATTTATAAAATATTATTAACCAAACCTAACCCAACATAACATAACAGTAATGTTTTGGAAAAGGCATATTATTTGAGAAGTCAATGAAGATAAACATCAATATTTTGGAAAAGGTGTACCATAGTTAAATGATTTATAAAATATTACTAACCTAACCAACCCAAACCTAACCTAACATAACAGTAATGTTTTGGAAAAGGCATACTATTTGAGAAGTCAATGAAGTTAAACATAAATATTTTGGAAAAGGCGTACCATAGTTAAATGATTTACAAAACACGAACTTTCACGTGGATCTAGGAGAAAAATATAAAACATTTAGAATAACACTTCACATTAATTGGTAGGAAAATTATTTAACCTAACCAAACCTAACCTAACCTAACCAAACAAAACCTAACCAAACCTTAAATAACCTAACCTAACCAAACAAAACCTAACCAAACCTTAAATAACCTAACCTAACCAAACAAAACCTAACCAAACCTTAAATAACCTAACCTAACCTAACCTAACCAAACCTAACCAAACCAAACCAAACCTAACCTAACCTAACCTATTCGCATTAAAAATAATCAAAGTCGTTTTGAAAGCAACCCTTTGCAGCATAAAATATTAGACGAAACCATTCGATTGGGAGAAATGAGAATTGAATAGTTTGGGATAAAAATTCCGATTGGGAAATATAAGATTGGGAGAACTGGGAATCGGAAAGTTTGGGATAAAAATGTATTTTGGGAAACACAGAATTGGGAGAAATGGGACCATACCCACGTATTCACCCAAAATGAATGGACTCGCGGAAAGGGTTAACCGAACCTTAGTAGATGCTTCGAGAACTATGATGGAAGAAGCCAACCTACCAACTAGTCTGTGGGCAGAATTAGTTACCACAGCCGTATACTTGAAGAATACTATGAGGCATAGTAAGCTCGGAAATAAAGTACCCCAGGAATGTTGGACTGGGACGAAACCAAGCAGTCGTCACTTAAAGAAAATAGCCTGTCTTGCCTATGTGCATTTCACAAGAAACGCCGGAAATATAAATCCCAATATCAGGCAAGAAAAAGAGTCCTAGTAGGTTATGCACTCAAAACAAAGGCACCCGTATATGGTACCCTGAACAAAGAATCATAAAAAAAACTAAACCCGTTACGTTTATTGAGAATCAACTTGGCTATGGACCTAACCAATATTCTAATTCTGACGTATATACGCGTTATGACAAGATTACAATCGCATCAGAAGCGGATCCCGAAACTGAAGATCCAAAGCCAACCATGGCCCAAAGGAATGAAGTGGAGCGTCCTCCAGCAAAGGAAGAAGGAACGCCAGGACAAAATGTTATAACTATGAAATTACCGCCAAGATGGAGACAAAAGATACGAGTCAGAAGAATAGTAAGATCGAAGGGCGACTTTGACATATACTATATCCCACCGAATCAGAACAAGCGCCTAAGATCAAAGTTTGATGTTAAAGAATATTTGAAAGCAAACAATGTATCGCATGACCTGAAATTGTTTAATTTCTGAAAGAGAGAAGTACACGACGCCATGGAAATGGCCTATAATCAAGAGCTAGACAAAGAGCAAGACGAAGACGAAGAGCTACAAGTCCAGGAGGGAGAAGAAGCATTCCATGAAGCAGTAGTGTTAAGAATTTTAGTGCCCTCTGCACGTTATTATTATATTTTCATTAGTCAGTAAATGTTGTAATTACCCTCTTAATTAACATCTTAAAAACTAAATTAATCTAATTCCATTCATTGCTATTTAACATTACATTCCCCTTCTAACCATAGTGTCATAAATTTAACTTTTAAAAATATTGTAACATTATCTCAGTCTTTGTATATATTTAAGATAGCTATGTTTTGTATATATTTAAGATAGCTATGTTTTGTATATATTTAAGATAGCTATGTTTTGTATATATTTAAGATAGCTATGTTTTGTATATATTTAAGATAGCTATGTTTTGTATATATTTAAGATAGCTATGTTTTGTATATATTTAAGATAGCTATGTTTATATAGCACCTTACTTTAACTGTATTTGTTCCTTCTGGAGTCTAGAGGGCTGCAAACTGAAAAAAGTCATTCCCAAAGCCTGCCAACTCCAATGGTAAAATTGTCACAAACACCACTGCCAACCTAACGCCATTGTTATATTTTCAACTCCTCCCTAACGCCACACTAAAGTTCATTTCATTTTTGAATCCCTGCCAAAGCCAATTGTGAAGTTTCACACGAATTCCAATCCCAGCCAAAGCCGATTGACAGATTTAAAAATATTTCCAATCCCTACCAAAGCCAATTGATAAATTCAATAATATTTCCAATCACTGCCGAATCCAATGTGAAATTTGAGAATTTTTCCAATCCCTGCCAAAGCCAATGAGAAATCCGACAAGTTTTCTTATAATCCCTGCCAAAGCCAATGAAATATGCGAGTTTTCTAATCCTTGACCAAACTAATGAGATATCCGACAAGTTTTCTAATCCTTGACCAAACTAATGAGATATCCGACAAGTTTTCTAATCGTTGACCAAACTAATGAGATATGCGACAAGTTTTCCCATCTCTGCCAAAGCCAATGAGAGCTTCAACAAACTTTCTTATTCCAAACACAAAAGTATTTAGCCTAACCAATTTTCATTTATATTTACCCCAACGTTTCCCAGCCGGCCGTGTGGTACATTATGAACTTATATATTATAAAGGTTTTCCAACGTTATCCCACTGCATTTTTTCAATTATTTTTATTATAAACTCGAACATTGTTTATAATTGTAGTTTTCCTTTTTACGATTAATCTAAGGCGACGGAAAAATTTATGACTCTCTAACTTAAAAAGAACAAATAGTTTTAGTTTCGTTTTCTCTCGCACAGCAATGAATTTGAGTTTTTTTTGCGTAGGGACGGCTGTACCTGCCGCGACCGTCATGTGCCGTCTGTGTGGGGTTGAACTTCATGCATCTCGCTTGCGCCAAAACTACCGCGTGGGAAATTCAAAGAGAAAAAATTGACTAATATCACTAATGCCACCCAACTCCGGTTGAATATATTAAGGCTGGCTCTCAATGCCACCAACTCCATTTGGATACTATAAATGCCAACGCCAGCTAAAGCCACGTGAATCCAACAATAATCCAGTCCCTACCGACTCCCGTATAAGTTTTCGAAATATTTCCACTCCCTTCCGACTCCGTTCCATTACAGAGATAATATTCCCAAAGCCACCCAAAGCCAAATTATTTATTTTACCTAACTCCAACTCCGACCAAAAATGAGGGAGTCCCTTGGCTTTCTATGGAGTTGGAGTTTTCCCAAAGCCTTTGCAGTTATCTATGTAGTGTGGAAAAATCAAACAATGTAGCCATCTATTTCCCCCGGGGTTACGTTGGAAAAATCAGCACTGATGTAAACATGGAAATTATTTGACTAATTAAATTACATGAATTAACTAACATCACTGTTGGTAACAAATAGTTTATGAAATGATAACGTAACATCACATTCTGACTGGTTGAAAACAAATGATGTGGTCCTCTACGTTGGTTTGAAATTGAGAAATTATGTCACACGCCTTCACAATTTGTAAAGTTTTGGTTAGATTAACAAATATTGAAACCCTGTATACCTCATGTGGGAATGTTGAATTAACTACAGTAACGTAAACACCACTGTTTTAACTGTGGCAGCGAAAACACATTGTCATCTTTCCTCTGGCATTTTCAAGTTGCATTCTTTCCAGGGTGAAAACACTACTGTTGATTGTTCTATGCCTTAATAATTTTGACAAATATGCCATTTTTTACTTCAAATTTGAAGCGGCACCGAACATAACTAGTGACTACAATGTAGTATCTAGGGTTAGGAAATGTTTCTAGTATGAAACGAAGCAGACTATAGAGAATCCCAATTTCCCAAAACAGTGCTGGAAAGAGGAAAGACACTGTAAATACCATATAAAGACTATATTACAGCGACTAGCTAAAATACAACTTAAGCCTTGGCCGTAAAGAACGTCGAAAAACTTACTTTAAATGATATAAAAACCTCTATTAACTGTAATTATTTACCTGAATTACTTTTCTAGACTAAAATTCGACCTGATAAAGACGTATTTCTTATTAGGGTGCTACAGTTAAATTGAAAATACATATAAAGGTGTTCAAGCTCGGAAGAAATACCAAAGTAATTTGTTAGCGTCTACTGCTAAGAAATTAGGAAAATTACCAAGAAAATCAACATTTGAAATTTATCAACGTAACTTGTTAGTACGCACAAACCAAGGCCCTTCTAGTTGTCAACGAGAACGAAATGAAGAAATAGATTTAAGCGCGCTTTAAAGTTAGACAGACTTCTGACCCAAAAGTAATTTCTTGACGTACTTTGATATTTAGTTGAAGTACAGTTCTTATACTTCATTAATTAAAAATCGAAACAGGTAAGTTTCCCATTTAATAGATGCTTGTTAATTTAGAAGTATTCCGAAAACTAACTTCGCTATACTCTTTCCGTATGGCCTATGAAAATTGCCTTAAAAAAAAAACGAAAATATTTTAATGCTTTTTCTATGGGACGCTAACCCTAAAAGGTGTGACTTTTTCTTTAACATTACGGAAGGGTATCAAGTCATATCTACAAGGGCCTACAGGCCCTGCAGAATAAATATTTTTACTAAGGGTATTTTGGTGAAAACTAAGATAAGAATTTTTTTAAAATAATAAATGTTTTAGAGTCATGTCTTCAAAAGTCAAAATTTTAATATCTGTCACTTCAGGAAATTATTTATAAACTTATCTCTTACTTTTCCTAGTCTTTGTCTGCAAAGACAGTTTTTATTAATCATTATTTTGGGTTCGTCAATTCAATTTGACCCAAAAAACTGCCATGAAGGACAAACAATACATTGTTTTTGATAGAAGCCGTTTGTGAAGAGGAACATACCCTCCTTTGGAAAAGTCAACCATTAATTGGTCGAAAGCCAATTGGCAACATTTTAATTGCTGCTTCAATACTATTTTCTGGCTTAAATCCTACGCAAGCCTTAAGGATGTTTAACTTTTCTCGCATTAAATCAATTAGTCGTTCAACTTTCTTTCGTATCCAACAAAGTTACTTACTTCAGGCTACTCAAGAAGTAAGGCTTATCTATAGTTTGTTTTTTTAAAAAATTCTGGTGACAATTTTTCAAAATATTTGATCAACTAGGTTTGGCAAGAGGAGCAGAAACGGATATTTAATTTGATGAAAAATAAGCCGCTAAAGCTAGGTGGAGATACGAGGGCCGATTCTCCTGGTTTTTGTGCGAAATATGGATCGTACGTTTTTTACGAAAGCCAAATTAAAAAGGTAATTCATTTAGTCTTTGTTCAAGTAAGTAAAGCTTTGCAATATTGTAAAAGTGATAATCCTAATTTGTTTGCAAGCCAATTTAAATTATTTAGTGCACCGAAGTAAAAAAATAGCGTTGCAATGGAGCTCGAAGGCTTGACAAGTGGATTAAAATTTTTATCCGAATGGCGCCTGAAAGTAGCTTCAATAGTAACTGACAGACACGATTAAGTTCGTAGTTTTTTCAAAAAGGTTTATCCAAGTATTAAACACATGTTCGAATGTTGGCACATGGTTAATGTAAGGATATGGATATTAAATTTAAATCATAAGCAGATGTGCAATCCATTTTTCTCTCAGCTTAAAAAAAATTCACGCTGTCGCCTCAACCAAGATCTGTCATGTTTTAAATGATTGGAACAAAAGCATTCAAAATAATCTTTACTGTTGCGCCACGTCCAGTAATGGAAAGAGTAATGTAATTGTAGCCAAATTTATGTCAGTTCTTCGCCATGTGGTTAATATACATAAAGGCCATGGAAAACCATATACAAAATGCAAGCACGGCGATCTAACTTTAGTTGAAAAAAAAAGTGACTGGCTCGAACCAGGTTTAAATACAATTCTTATTATAAGTTATAAATTTCCTTAAACAAACGAAAATATTGCAGCAACTCCACCATTTGAAAAGTTATGTAAAATCATTAAACGATTTGAAAAAGTTGTTCAACAAATATCTCCAGAAACACAAACCTCAAGCGTAGAACCCTACAATTCTGTGCTTATTCGTTTTGCACCAAAAAATACGCACTACTCCTACCACGGAATGGAAGCCAGGTTTGGCAACATTGAATAAAATAACAGCGAAACAAAGGTGATCAATAAGTTATAAATATATTTTACAGGATGACAATAGCAGCTCTTGACTACAATGAAAACTCAGAAAAAAATATAGGTGAAAACTAGGGATGGAAAACCAAGATGGAATATTTTTTCCTAAAAAAAAGGTGAGTATTCTGTCAAACCTATTATGCAAGCGTCGACTTTCGGTAAATACGTTTTTCTAAAAATTATTTCTGTATTTAATTTGGTAAATTAGTAACGTCGCGCTTAAATTTTCTAGAATATGTGGACGTATTACTAGAGAAGGTTCTTATAAAATCAGAACAAAGCTATGAGGAAGCCTTAAGCGAGAGTGAAAGGAGCAGATCAGCGACTCCTAGACCCATGTCAGCTCAGTTCGAGCATCCAGATAAAGACGAAGCGGTAGCACAATTCAAAACAAAGAGAAGATTCTCACACTAGTGATGAACTAGCATTTCTAATTTTTTTAAATAAATAGTTTGTGGAATGCTTATTTAATAAATAAAAATTGTGACATTCATTTCGAAATAAATTTTTTATTTCCGCATACAATTATATACAGACACTATTTTATTTATAACAAAATATATTTTTTACCTCTCCGTGTGATGTAGTCCAGGAAAGGTTCTGTAACGGCCGTGTCTGTGTGTGTGTGTCTGTCTGTCTGTCCGTTGTAACACTCACGTGACCGCGTTCGCAGTTTGCGTATCGGAGCAAACGTGTTCCCAATTTCCGGACCGCATTGACAGTTCACAGAAATTTGGAAAATTGTATTTCTTTCCGTTGGCTACTCTATACTTGAGTTCTCACACCACCATGTTTGGTCTTCGTCCATCCCACATGAACACCAGTCTGGTACTTCTCTGGCTTCCAACACCACCAACTTCTGTTCTTTGTCAATCACACAATGACACCAGTCTGCACTTACACTGGCTTCTAACACCACCATCCACTGGTCTTCCGTCTATTCCACATAGAGACCAATATGTATCATTGGCTTCTACTCCATTATCATCGTTTGGTTTAAGGATATACGCGGCGATCAGCTAGGGTTACGAGAAACGTCTGGCCTCCCAAAGGTTTTCGCAATTACGCTTTTTCCTTACTACTATAAGGGAAACGATTTCCATATATATATACCAAAATTTTAGAAAAATCGGGTAAGAGGGGTACGCTTCAATTTACGGCCGTAGTAACCAAGGTGGTTAACCAATCGATTTGGGTCAAAAAACTTGGTTTGGGTTGATTTTTGGTAGTAACCACCTCTTTGTTTCTCAAGGTTAGGGTTACTTTTAACCCAAACCCTAACCCACCGAAATCGGTGGGTTAGGGTTTGAAATTGGTGGGTTAGGTTCAGAATCAAGGTGAATGGCTGCTGATCTTTATCAAGACTTTCTATATTTACAATTTTTAGACGATTTGGACGAAATTCGCAGGCCAAGAAAGGTTTTTCCCAATCGTAAAAACGATATAGAAATTTTAGATCATTATTCGTTTTTGCAATGATACCGGTTACCAAAAAACGTAGTTGAAGAACCTGTAGTTAAACTTAGGCCTAGCTTGGTTTTCAAAAGTGAACTGAACAGTGCAATGAGCCCAACTCAACTGTTACTTTTAGCATTAAGATTTTACGCGACGGGTTCTTTTCAAATAACTTGTGGGAACCTCAATGAAGCATCCCAGAAGACTTGCAGTAATGTAATAAAAAGAGTTAGCACCGCGTTAGCCCAATTACGCCAAGATTACATATACTTGCCGACAACAGAGGAAGAACGACGACAGGTAAGTGAAAAATATTCCATGTGAATATCAATTACCCCTATTGTTGAATTGTTCTAATTTAAATAAATAAAACATTTGCAAATAGGTTGCAGAGGTTTTTTTTAATATGAGCGGCTTTCCAGCCACAGTAGGAGCAATTGACTGCACGCACGTAAAAATTCAATCCTCGGGCGGAGAAAATGCATAGCGTTTTAGGAACAGGAAAGGCTACTTTTCACTAAACGTACAGACCGTCAGCGACTCCAATCTGCATATGATGGATATAGTGGCGAGATGGCCTGGTAGTTCGCATGACAGCACAATTTTTGACAATTCAGTTCTGAGAGCAAAGTTCGAAACTGGTCGTATTCCACAAGGATATCATTTGTTGGGGGATAGTGGATACGCTTGTAGAACTTATATGATGACTCCCCTACTTGAAGCGAGGACCCTCGGTGAGGAACCAGGGCCGGATTAGCAACATTTTGGGCCCTAGGCAAGGCCTTAGTTCCGGGCCCCCAGCCCCCCAACAGACCAGTTTAAGAGAATCTAAGAGACAAACTATTTTTTATATTTTTTTTACTTAACACTTGACTGCATATTTAAATTTCTTTTTGAACTCAATAGTTAAATTCCTTTCTTTCTAACTCAAGAAATTTAAAAATTACCTGTTCATAGTCTATGAAGTCGTTTAGTAAATCCTTTTCAATATATATCAAAGATAAAGAACTTAATTTTTCCTGGGCTCATGTGGTTCTTAAGTAGTTTTTCACTCTTTTTTTAAAGCTGAAAAGGATCTCTCGCATTGCAAACACAAGTAAATTCTCGAAACAATTTCTAAGTTTGGAAAAGTTGAAATGATATTATTGGTACGATTGAAGGAATGAAAGAATTCTGGGTTTTTGCTTTCTTCATTCTTCATGAAATGCTTGAAATGTAGCAGTTCGTTTTCAAGCTCTTCAAAATTTAAATCATTGCAATACGTTTCTGCCAATTCTTGGAAATCTCCAGAGAAAGATTCATCGGAGGCATTAATGTTAAAAATAGGTTTGAACTTTTCATCAGTGTCCTTGTTAACTTTAGATTGTTTTTTTAGTATTTGTCATTAGATTGTCACACTAGACGTAAAACGCTTTTATTTTGAAAGCTTCCCGTCCACTCGGTGTGTTATCATCGTTTTTAGCCACATCGTATGATGTACATCAACGATGAGGCTCTTAGTTTGGCCTGCCCTGTTGTACTCGTCCTCGTACTAGTACTAGTACCAGTAGACGTGAAAGAGTAGCGCGTTTGGCAGTATAGAATTTTTCTTTCGTCATTTAAGGGAGAGTGAATGGGACAGAATTTTGGTGATGTGATTTTTACGTTCGTGTATTTTAAGAGGATGGGATTATAATAGTAAGCATTGCATTTAATTGTACCAGTAAGGTTAAGCATTTTGCATTGTGTTTTACGATTGCTCGACATCTTTAAACGAGAAAGAGGATTATGGTGTTATCTTAATTAAAATGGAAGGTTTATTACTCCCTTTAAATTTCCTGTCACCCGTCGGCAATAAGGGTTTCACGCTTTCAATCCCGCTCCCCTATTTCAAAATCCAAAGAAATCGAGGGGAATTTTTAAAAAAAACAAAAGGAAGTATATTCCGACGTTATGTTTAGAATGGTCTTAAGGAGATGTTTATTATTAGAAGTCACGTGTATTTCTCCACAAATCGAGAAGAATTTTAAAAGAAAGTACTAGCTTGTGGCCCTAAATATTACAATTATAACGTAAGTAAATTTATTAAAGTAAGGATTAAGGGTTATTATTTTTGTTAGGGCATCGAGGGGTTATTCACTCTCATTTTCTGTACTTCTTTTAACGGGCATTATGGGCATTTCGATTAACCACTGTTAAAGGATGCTCATCGTGGGGGTACTCACGTTTTCCGTTCGTGTCACACTATTATAATTATAAAAGAAGTAAAAAATGAAGTAATCATTTTAAAACAGTTAAGGTAGCTCATCAAGGGCTATCCACTCAAATGTTCTGTCAAGTACGGTATGATGTGGCTACTATTACGAGTCCAACCCTTGGGTCGCCTTGTTTTTTCCTTCGCCTTCGGCAAAGAACCGTTTACGTATTTTTTCCCCTTTCTTCGTTACTTTTGTAAATTATCTCTTTTGTCAGCTGACCAATTATTTAAAATATTTCAAATTCTCACGACCACCCTGAATAAAGCTTATCAAGGAATCATACTATACAACACCAGTGTTTAATGACTGTCAGTAACAACACGAATTCAAAATGAAATTTCTTTCTCCGAGGATTGCGACTTCTCAAAATACATTTCCATTGAATTTTCAAGTTTCTTTTCGTCTTTTTCTTTCTTCCTTTATAAATTGCCTTAATGTCTTTGGGTAACGGGTTTTTCAACATAAGGCTGCCGTTACATCTCACATGGCTTTTCCATGGTGTCAGTGACGTTATGTTTCGGTAGAGAAAGAGGGGGGAATATATTTGTTGGTTTTTCATTTTCTCAATTTTTGAAAACTGGCTGATTACGGGCCCCTCAGATATCCGGGCCCTAGGCAATTGCCTAATTTGCCTAGTATTTAATCCGGCCCTGTGAGAAACGCTACAACAGCAGTCAAATAGCTGGTAGAAATCCAGTTGAGCGGCAATATGGGGTGTGGAAAAGACTATTCCCATGTTTGTCTATTGGCTTACGTGTAGATCTTCAAACCTCAATGCACATTATAATAGCAACTGCTGTGCTTTTTAATGTTGCTTTAAAAAACGGAGAATTGCCGCAAGATGTGAATGTTAATTTGGCACAGCCACATGCTGACAACCAACCTGCGCCTCAAGTGAGGAATTATGCTGGATTTGCAAAACGAAGTGTGTTAATTAGGGATTTCTTTGGATAAAAGGAGCCTTCGGCATTGTTCCTTTGGCATTTTAACATTGATATTAATATGTATATAACTATATATTTATATTTAAAATGAACTATTGCTAAAAATGTTAAATGAAACTTTTAATTTTAGTGGTTTTTACATTTCAGATGTATTAAGGTTTATGTTTAACGATGAAGGATTAGTATCGAGAATATCACAAATCTTAGACAGCATGCGCACTTTCAGTTTATGCTCTACTTCAAAAGCTTCTGCTTTTCTTTTTAAAAACTCACTTTTTACCTTAGCATGCTCTACTAAAGCCTCTGCGGCTAGAAACTTTGGGTGATAGTCATCCTCTTTCCTTTTCGGAAGAGTCATCCTCTTTCCTTTTCGGAAGAGTCATCCTCTTTCCTTTTCGGAAGAGTCATCCTCTTTCCTTTTCGGAAGGGAAGGTGGCGCCATCCGGTTCACGGGTAGTTGAGCGGTTTTCAAAAGAGCGTTTTGGAAGATAGCGGTGTCCAAAACAGCGGTTTGCAAAACGCCGTGGAAGCAAAACCGCGGTTGCTGTTTCCGCGTTTCTCAATACAGCGCTATTTCCCAAAACAGCGGTTGCTGTTTCCGCGTTTCTCAATATAGCGCTATTTTCCCAACCAGCGGTTTAGCACTACAGCGTTTCATAACCGTTTGTGATCCTCAGGTTATGGACTGGTTCGCGGAATATATTTTGGTAAAGGTGGCAGCAAATTAATAAGAGTATATTTTGGAAAAGGTGGCAGCTAATTAATAGGAAAATATTTTGGAAAAGGTGGCAGCTAATGAATAGGAAAATATTTTGGAAAAGGTGGCAGCTAATTAATAGGAAAATATTTTGGAAAAGGTGGCAGCTAATTAATAGGAGAATATTTTGGAAAAGGTGGCAGCTAATTATTAGGAGGATATTTTGGAAAAGGTGGAAGCTAATTAATAGGAAAATATTTTGGAAAAGGTGGTAGGTAATTAAAAGGAGAATATTTTGGAAAAGGTGGCAGCTAATTAATAGGAGAATATTTTGGAAAAGGTGGCAGCTAATAGGAGAATATATTTTGGAAAAGGTGGCAGCTAATAGGAGAATATATTTTGGAAAAGGTGGCAGCTAATCAATATCAGAATATTTTGGAAAAGGTGGCAGCTAATAGGAGAATATATTTTGGAAAAGGTGGCAGCTAATAGGAGAATATATTTTGGAAAAGGTGGCAGCTAATAGGAGAATATATTTTGGAAAAGGTGGCAGCTAATCAATATCAGAATATTTTGGAAAAGGTGGCAGCTAATTAATAGGAGGATATTTTGGATAAGGTGGAAGGTAATTTATAGGAGTTCAAAAAACCCATCCCAACCAAACATTAAAACGCATTAACACACTAGACCACGAAATTGTTTGTTTGACAACCATTAAAATTCAAACCTAAAGCTGAAATCAATACTAATTAGAGCTCGGCATTATCCATCCGTTATCCGTAAAATAGTGAATAATCGATTATTTATAGATAAATGTTGTGGACATTCTGGATTATGGATAAACTAACGTGGATAATGGATAGATAATGCCGAGCTCTAATACTTAAACCTTCAACAATACGAAACAACGCTCAAGATACAAACGCTGTAATCAAAATGCGCTGAAACGAGAAATGGCTATAATGGAAAACGCGTTTATGAAAAAGCCGTTTTGGCCAATGCTGTTTTGATAACACGCCCAATCGATAACATACCGCGCCATCCCACGGCGCCTACCGTTCCACGTTGCAAAAACGCCATTTGTTCCACTGGAAGCTGAATTTTTGGAGGTAGATCCGCTACCTTGTCTTTTTTCATCCAAAACAATCGTTGGAATATTGGAGGATGATCCGCAAAGTTGTGTTGTTTCTGCAGTAGGAACATTCGAGGTGGATCGGTTGCCTTGTGTTGTTTCCGCAGAAACAACCGTTGGAACATCTCTCGATCCGTGACTAGTAGTTGCTTCATTATCAATGTCTGTAGCGTTATTAGTTGCTGTTGCATCAGGTGACTCAGGTCGTGCTCCATAAGTAGGCAATGTTGACGTTGAATTGGCAATAGGTGGTTCAATAACCTTGACAGATAATTTTCAAATATAAAACCAGCTTTATGGCATGCCATCTCTTTGTCACCAGAATTGTTAAATTAATTATGGCTATTTTCTGTGGGGTGCCAAGAAATAGTAATCTATAATTGGGTAACTACTTCCGCCCTGGCAGAAAGGAACCTTTCTGTGGGGTGCCAAGAAATAGTAATCTATAATTGGGTAACTACTTCCGCCCTGGCAGAAAGGAACTTTGAAGTTTGAACTCCAGAGATCCTATTCTGTAACTTTCTCATACATTATCATAAAGTGCAACGCCCTTGTGAGGTTTTCACTTTCCCAATTGTCATATGAGAGCGTACAAAAATTGCAAAAGTTTGTCCTTCTTTCCCATAAAATTTCACCTCAGGATTTTGCCCAATATAACTTAACAGCTCTGACAGAAAGAGACACTCAATTAATAGCAAGATTTAATAAAATACCAACATCGTAAACAACAACTCCAGATTCTATGGTTGCGGAAGTTGTGGTAGCCACAGGATTCTCGGTGTTTAAAAATTCGACTGCAACAATATTAAAATCAGTTTCTTTCACATAATAAATTCTTAAAATATTTAGTCCTCTATTTACTTACAATGATATCCACTATCAGAATCATGATTATTGTACAACGGTTTAGCGGTGAAACCCAGCTCTATCAGTCTTTCCCCGATTGGATCTAGTTCATTCGGGGATTGGCGACCGCCCCCAGTTTTGAACCGTTTAATTTTATCTTTGCTGCTTGCTTGTACTGCTCTTTTTTTCATGTTCCGATAGAGTTCGCTCAATTATTTGAAGGTTCTTATTGTTTCAACTCCAGCAGTAGCATTGAACCTCTGGGCTATTTTTAGCCAGGCTTCATTTTTTTGTTGAGAAGAAACCGCGTTTGTTTTACGATTTTCGATTATTACCGTAAATATTTCTACTAATTGTAGAACTAACTCTTTTTCAAACATGGTGAAGGCTTTTCTACTAATTTTTTGGTTTGTATGAGATTCTAAGAATGAAGAACTAATTTAATTCACTCAATTTCAAGTAAAAACGTTTCATCGAAAATGAAAACAAGAACTTTCACCTCCTAGCAGAAGAAAAAGTGAACAACCAATGATATACGACTTTAGAGACAGACTCGATCTCAACCTTGGTTTGAAAAACTAGCAACAGAGGTCAGCAAAACCCTACTCTCATTTTGGCAGTTACTACGAAATTCAGAAGAGGTTGACCCTAACCTACGACCGTGGGTTAATTAACCGTAGGTTAAAAGTTGGGTTGAATCTATTTTGTTACTACGGCCGTTAGTCACGGAGATGTTCTAATTTCGTCTGTTGTTACACCCCAGGGCACCGCGTTCGCAGTTGGAAAATCGGAGCAAATGTGCTCTCAATTTCCGGACCGCATTTACAGGTCCCGGAAATTTCGAAAATTGCTTTCAAATGCATTGCATACCAATGGTGGGGCTCCACCAAAGGTACACGCAATTGCGCTGTTCTGATCCATTACTAAGATTCGAAGCCTTATGTATTTGAGTAAGACGAAACAACAGGCGTAGACTTCATTTAAAACGTCAATATTAGTCTGTATCTCAATAATGTTCAATAGTTATTTTTTAAAACGATGCAACCCGCAATAAAGTAAATAGCTATCGAAGAAAATGTGTAATATTAATTGTATTTATTTTAATATTTAAGATAATCATGTTTATCAACTCAAAATTAATAGAGAAAGAGTAACAAAGTCGCCTAAACATCCATCTAGTGTACAATATCGTATTTTTGTGCTAGGTTTGCCTAAAATTGCAAATGACCCAATTTGGGTTACTGTAATAACCAAATTTTTTGGGTTTGAAACAAACCCATCCCAAACTACCAGGGAATGTTTATTCAACTGCTACTGGGTTATTTTTTAACCAAATTTTAGTTAAAACTCAAATAGCCCAACCCATGTGTTTTAAGAGTGTAAAGGACCCTTATCCCTTGCCTAATATAGAAGATATGCTAGCAAGGCCGAAATTCATAACCACCCTTGACCTTAAATCAGGGTATTGGCAAGTGGAAATGCACCCTAAGAGCAGACCTAAAACTGCCTTTGTGACTCATATAGGAAAGTACGAGTTTAATGTACTCCCTTTTGGGCTCTGTAATGCCCCTAGCTCTTTCCAGCGATTAATTGACGAAATTTTTAGAACGCCGATTATTTCCAATTGATTGACTATTTAGATGACTTAGCCTCTCTTAGTGAGGATCGGGATCAGCATTTGACGTGTTTAGAATACGTCCTAAATAGATTAAAGGAGGCGGGTCTCACCCTTCAGTTGAAGAAATGTCGTTTTGCCCAAAAAAAGCTACTATATTTGGTCACATAGTTAACGAAAAAAGCGTGCATATTGACCCTTCCAAAATTGAAGCCATTGAGAAATTCCCTCCACCTAAAAATGTTAAGGAAGTCCAGAGATTTTTAGGAATGGCAGGATGGCATAATAGATTTATTAATCATTACTCCCAAATAGTAGCCCCTATTAATAAACTTAAAAGGAAGGATCAGAAATCTATTTGGGGTATCGAACAGCAACAGGCGTTCGAAAAGATCAAGAAAGAAATTTGTAAGGCTCATCCATTAGCCTCCTTTAGAAGGGATTCCCCATGCATTTTAACTACAGATGCTAGTGATGCAGGGTTAGGTGCCCTTCTTTCCCAAATCCAAGACGATATAGAAGTTCCTATAGCTTACGCTAGTACAGGACTAAAAGATGCACAAACAAGGTACTCCACTAGCGAGAAAGAGTTTTTAGCCATTTGTTGGGCAGTTAAGAAGTTTAGGCCCTTTCTAGAAGGTCGAAAATTCACTGTCCTTACTGATCATCAGGCTGTACAATGGTTATTTAATATCAGGGAACCAAATTCTCGTCTAGTAAAATGGGCGATGTACCTTCAAACATTTGATTTTACAATTAAACATGAGAAAGGAGTAGAGAATGTAGTAGCTGACGCTTTGTCAAGGGCCCCGATAAACGTCTTAAGCATAAATTTTAGCTCCTCTAGTTCTAAGTCTACTAGTATTCAGGACCCAACTAGTAGTAGTACAAGCTCAAATTCTACCGGTAGTAGTAGTTCATCAACTTCCTCTAGTGATTCTGTTGAAGGTCAGATACGTCCCCCAGGTCCTAGAGCCTTATATTCCGTATTAACATTGGAAGATGTAAGAAAATCTCAAAGGTAAGACCCTTTAGCTTCCCCTATATTCAATTCCTTGCAAGGACCAAACCCAGTTAGGCATAAAATGTTCGAACAAAAAAATAATCTTTTATAAGGAAGACCTTACAGGAACTATCCTGAAAAACTTTATTTACCACCCCGCTTAAGGCTAGAAACCATGCGGTTATTACATGACCACCCTTTATCAGCTCACAGGGGCAAAGGTACAACCCTAAGTAAAGTTACTTTTAGATACTGGTGGCCAGCCATAGTTAGTGATGTCCAGGACTATGTAAGAGGATGTACCTTATGCCAACAATTTAAGGCTAGGAATAGAAAAAAGTCAGGGCTAATGCAACCCTCTGAGATAACAAGTCCTTGGGACCAAATTAGTGTCGATATTATGGGACCTTTTCCCCAAAGTAGACACCATTATAAATACCTTATAGTCTTTGTCGACTCCATGACAAAATTCGTGGAAATGATACCACTTAAGACTATTACAGCTAAGACATGTGTCCAGGCTTTTAAGTCTATTATTACTAGGTGGGGAGCACCAAAAGCTATTCTTAGTGATAGAGGGGTACAGTTTACTTCGAAACTTTGGCTGCAAACGTGCAGAGCTTTTAGAATTAACCCAAAGTTTACCACCCCCTACACCTAAGGGAAATCCCACCGAACGAGTCAATAGAGTAATAGGCGAACTCAAATCCTTATATGTAGGGAATCATCATGATAGATGGGAAGAATCCCTAGACCTTCTTCAATTTGCTATAAATTCTGCACCCCATGAAACCACGGGTAGATCCCCTTTCTTTTTGAATTTAGGGCGGGAGCCACGTCTCCCTTGGGATTTAGAAATTGAAGAACCCATTCAGGACCCTGATGACCCTGGTCGTACTAAGGCTTTAAAAGTTCTTAAGGAACAATTAGAATTCAGTAATGAATTATCTAAAGTAGCTAAGGCTCACCAAAATAAATACTATGACCTCCGTCATGACCCTCTAGAATTTGAGGTAGGAACATTAGTTTGGATGGAAACACATCCTTTGTCAAGTACGACAGGTCAAGTTATGAGAAAACTCAGTCCTAAATGGGCAGGTCCCTTTAAAATAGTTGCTAAACATTCTCCCGTTGTCTATGAGTTAGAGGATGCTAACTCGGGCAGAATGTAGGGAAAGTTAACTTAGAGCATTTTAAACTCTACTGGACAAATGTAGCTGTCTTCGACAATGCCGGAAATGCCCCCACTTCTCAGTCCGAAGTTGCAGATGATCCTGAGCCTAGTCCTTCAACGGGCGGTGGTAGCGCGCACCACCAACCTGCGGAGACTTCCTCAACTACTTCATCTGTTATCTCGCCATCCACTGTTCTAGACGATCGAGCTGAAGATCAACAGATCATTCCTGCTATTCCAGCAGTAACTCGTCAACCAACGGACTCCGATAGTTAACCAGGCATGGCCCTTTTTGAAGATCCTCCTCTCCTACTTCGTACCTATCATGATATGTGAGCTTTGCAGCTCACTTATCCATCTAATGCCAGTCCGCCTTCTGCGGCAGGGGGGGCTTCCCCGTCTGATCATGAAAAATCAGTTGCGGAAACTAAGCTACATCCACCAATTTCGAGTTTTTCGGAAGAGTTTCAAACGCCTGAGCACATTTCTGACAATTCAGTCGCGGAACCAGAACAACTCCAATCACGTTCTTCTGGGTTTTCGGAGGAGACTTTGGCTCCTGAACAGAATTCTCAATCGCAATCCCAATCGCTGCGTGTGTCTGAAAGTTCGTCGACCACGTTGTCGGAGTCCATGAGAACTCCTCGATTAAATAGGGCTACCTTACCCGATATTTATTTAAAACCTTTTCGATTGGGATGGCGACGAGAGGTGTGCAAAAGGGCAACGGTTAGGCCAGGAGGCAATGAAGGCGATATTTATTATCGCCCTCCAGACAATAAAAGATTAAGGTCACCTTACGAGGTCCAGGTTTACCTCCAGAATAACAAATTAAAAAACCTAACCAGGGAACATTTTTCCTTTTCCCAAGAGCCAATCTCTGTTTTCCCATGGGAGTTTATCTCCCAAGCTAATAAGAAACATTATTAAGAATATATCAATATAGATGGCGAGGAAATCTGATGCTTCTCCGTGGTATTTCGAATTGCCTAATGAAATTCGACAAAAAGAGTGTAGGTCATCAAAACCGACAAGCTTGACTGGAAAATCTATTGAAATACTGGATAAGTATTGTCCCGCTGACAAACAAGTTCAAGAACGGTGTCGAAATTGTGGCGATTTCGGACATAAAGCATGCGATTGCTATATGCCAAATCGTTTTATAAAGCCTAAAAATTCTTGCCCTCTATGTTATATCTAGGGGCATTCAGCAAACAATTGTCCTTTTGCGGATGAAGAATCGTTAGTTATTACCGAAAGTGTTTAGTTCCTGGATTTATTTTGCATGCAATTTCTCGCTAAATGTGGTTTTCTATTCGAGCGCTTGCTATAAGTACGGTACCAGTATTCGTGGACAAGTATTCTATGCGAGATATCGCACTGAATACAAAAAAACTGAGATAATTGCATGTTTTAAACAAAACTGCCAAAAAAATAATTATAGCCTTTTATGGAATGTATCATCTTCTTTGCCGTAGCAATTATTATGCATCGAAACGAAACCTCAGGGACCCGATAGAGATAAACAAGATGCACCAAGGAATTTGAGCTCCATCCACTGGCGAGATACTATTCCGACTATATTTTCTTACATATACTAATGTCGGATTCACCGAAAAAAGGCGAAAATGCTTAGACTGAAACATACAAAAGTATGCTAAGTCGTTTGAGGCTGTAGTTGAATTCCTAGCTCGGTCTGCAAATTTATTCATTGAAATGCATCCATACCTCTCATCTCACATTAGCTTTATTTTTACTAATTAAAAAAACTCCGAGAGAAAGCTATCTAAACGTTCGTTTGACTGCCAAAATTTCTTTTGGAATAGCGTGAGTTTCATGTTACATTCCTTAGCACCATTAAATTTCAAGGTTTTATATTTCCGTTAATAAAACTGTAACAATAAGTGAAAAAAAAATTGGAATTTCGATCACTTTTAGGATACCTTCATTGTCTGCTCATAACAACCAGCCAGACAGGCAGTGTCTTTGTCGCTTTGTATAAGTATTCCAAGCTTCCAAAACTTATATCAGGGTATGTGGTATTTTCTTCAGCTAAACGAAAAAAAATGTATTCCAGACCTCTTGGAGTTTATGAAACTGGTCAGGAAATGGCAATATTAGGCAAACAGTTGTTTTCTAGAAAGAAAAGTATTTGAGCAACCAACGCAAATGCTTGGATACCACTCGGCATAAAAATAGTTATTGAAGCATCAAAGCTATACTTTGTATTACTCGCATTAGTGATACTGGCACTCGTATTTGAAACATGTTAAGGATACTAAAATATATTCGTCGTCATTCATATGCCAGAAATGGAAGAAGGTTTGTTGGAAATTTTGTTTGGGTGACTGGTTTAAGTTATCATCCCAGTATCGTATGTGTTGTTATAGCTCTTTTTTTAAAAATTATTGTTAAGATTAAGATCGAAAAAATTTTAACTAGCCTTAAAATTAAATAACCAACGATTTGGAATATTTGAATAAACTTCTACTGGACAAATTTCAAAGTTAGAAATATTTATTAAATTCCATTGTATATTTCGAACTATATAGGTAGCCTTGTGTAATTTTCTCTACTTAACAAGGCCCCATAATAGAAATTTTGCCAATTAAGTATTCGTTGTCAGTTTTAAAGAGATGGACCGTAAACGGCACACCTTACACACTAGCACACTTTACACACTCTTCTGAAAAACGCTAATTCGTACAATTAATATAATTTTTCACACTGAAAACTCGTACTATACATCCTAGCTGTCAGAATGATGCAGAAAAGCTTAGCATACAGCATTTAAATTATTATCAATTGAATTAATAACGTTGTTCAGAGTAATTAGAGAATATTAAAGAATTTTGGAGTTTGTACGAGCACTACCTTAGTGCGATGAATCCCGGGCCGTCGGAGGTGTGCCTTTTCCATGCCGTAGCACACCTCTCTTTTCATCGGCGTTATATTTTACACACTACGTCGACGACCAATTCTTAGTGCGATGAATCCCGGGCCGTCGGAGGTGTGCCTTTTCCATGCCGTAGCACACCTCTCTTTTCATCGGCGTTATATTTTACACACTACGTCGACGACCAATTCTTAGTGCGATGAATCCCGGGCCGTCGAGGTGTGCCTTTTCCATGCCGTTGCACACCTCTCTTCTCATCGGCGGTGTATTTCGCACACCTCGTCGACGACCAACTCTTAGTGCGATGAATCCCGGGCCGTCGGAGGTGTGCCTTTTCCATGCCGTAGCACACCTCTCATTTCATCGGCGTTATATTTTACACACTCCGTCGACGACCAATTCTTAGTGCGATGAATCCCGGGCCGTCGAGGTGTGCCTTTTCCATGCCGTAGCACACCTCTCTTTCATCGGCGTTATATTTTACACACTCCGTCGACGACCAATTCTTAGTGAGATGAATCCCTGGCCGTGGAGGTGTGCCTTTTCCATGCCGTTGCACACCTCTCTTCTCATTGGCGGTGTATTTTGCACACCTCGTCGAAGTATTTTGCACACCTCGTCGACGACCAAGGCTTAGTGCGAAGAATCCTGGGCCGTCGAGTTTTAAGGAGGTGTGCCTTTTCCATGCCGTTGCACACCTCTCTTTTCATCGGCGGTAAATTTTACACACCCCGTCGAGGACCAAAGGTAAGTACGATGGTATTTGGAAAGACGAAATTTGTTGGCGAATTATATTACATGAAATATAAGTACTGATAATTTGACACAGTAAAAAAACTGAAACCATTAACAATCTATGAAACTTGTAATCATTCTTTGGGAGCCTGAGATTCCTTTGAAGTGTTCAAAAATTTTGAAGTGAACTTCTCCAGAAATGAGTTTTTCTCCATGGAAATGGTACTTATTGGTGTCTAAAATTAATTAACAATTATTTTTAATTATTATTTACCATTTTGATAGGATTTAATGGGGAAAAAAAGACAAAAATCGATTTTGCAGATAGCCTTTTTGGCGAAATTTTCGGAAACTTCTCCGGAAATGAGTTGTTCTTCATGGAAATGGTACTAATTGGTTTCTAAAATTATTTAGCAATTATTTATAATCATTATTTGCCATTTTTATAGGATGTAATTGGAAAACAATTCAAAAATCAATTTTGCAGATAATTTGTTTTTTAAATTTCTGAAAACTTATCCAGAAATGAGTTCTTCTCCATGGAAATGGTACTAATTGGTGTCTAAGACAAATTAGCAATTATTAAAGGCACAATGTTTTTTTGGTTACAAGATTGAAGTTAATTAAACAAAATAAAGGGTTGTCTTTATCCACTTCTTGGGATATTGTAGGTTTGTACTTTTTGGCATGTTATAGAATACTAAAGGCACTTTTATTTTTTAAACCTTTACTTAAATATTTAAACCTTTACTTCAATAATTTAAACCTTTACTTTAATAATTATACCTTTACTTTAATAATTTAAACCTTCACTTTAATAGTTTAAATTCTGTTAAGCCCGAATTGCCAAGTACCTATAGTCACTGGTCAGGCGGCAATTTTAAAATCGTAAAAAAATAATTTTTAACACCTTTTACAAATATTTTTTTACTTACACGACACATTGTTGACTTCGTAATAAATAAATAATAAACTTTGCAAATTTTAAAATATTTTTTAATAAAATTCATTTTTCACCAGAGATACGGATAATGATTAAAACCTCAAAATACTAATGATAGTAGCGTGGCTCCATTTGAATTGTGTTTGATTCACCAAAACGAAGCTGAATAATGTCAACTGCAAGATAAAGTACTTTTAAAAAATAATTATTAATTAACTTTAAAATTTGACAACGGAGGAGTATAATTGATAACAAATATCTCATAATAGGGTTCGTAAATGACCTTGAAAACCTAAAAAGTCTTTGAAATTGAAAATGGGTCTAAAAGGTTAGGGAAAAATATTTTTGGAATGATAGAGAAATTGAAAGTCGAGATTACAGTTATTATCATAACTGAATATTGTTCACCTGTCCATGCTCACAATTTTTAATGTTTGTGCATTAAAGTAAATTTGTAAGTTATATTTATAACCATAGCAATTCATTGCCAAAATGTCTCAATTGAATTGCGCCATACACATTGTTCAAGGTAACCTTTAATCTGAAATATATTAGTCTATAGATGGGGTCATAAGTTTATAAGATATGTTCCTTAAGTGTGTCATTCGTTAATGAGAGCTTGTCATGAAGTGACGTAGCCGAAACGTCATAGATTCCCGTAAAGTGACGCCTGGTGAGGCGCTGTCAAAGGCTTAGTTCAGACTAAATAGGAGGATGGACTGCAAAACCGAGTGTAGTCAATTCTCGCGTCGTTCTCGAACTAGCTCTCATTAGCTACGAAGTATAGGTAGTGACATACTTATGGAACATATCTTATAAACTAGCTTTTAATGTATTTCTTAATTAAGCACACCAAGCTTTAAAATTCCCACACCATCTTGATCATAAAAATAATTTTTAATGTTTTCTTCCTGTGGTAATTCGCACTGAATTTCTAAGTGGGGGTTTTGGTGTATTATTTTTTTTGCAGTTTCGGCATTTATAGTATGCATCTTTGTTATATTTTCTTATTTTTTGGCATGTGAAATGAAACCAATTTCTACATACAACACATAGTAATTGTTTCTGGTTTTTATTTCGAGACGTGCAGTTTCCTGCTCCAAGGGCGCATATGGTGAAATTAGGGTTCACGTATTTCTCCATCAATTCGCTGCTTTCTTCCTCTGTGTCCCTGTAGTAAAATTTTAAATCATTTCTCAAATCAGCTATACTATTCAGTGATTTTATAACTTCATTAATTTGATCCTGATTAAACGATGTTTCAGTTTTCTTAAGCTGATCAAACTCCACATTCGTGTTCAATGATGAATGAGCCTTAATGTAAGTTATCCATTTCCTGCCTTCCTCTTTATTTTTAGGAATTTTACTTCTAGTTGCAGCTAAAATGGACTTGAGGTAATATATCACAAATGAGTCACTGTCATCTGGCCACTGTTTTGGGCAGTCTCTGCTATGAGTTAAAGACCATTCTTTCATTTCGAAATTGACTCTAGCGTTGTGAAAAGCCATCATTGCAATAGCTAATAATGTTTTGAAATGCCATTGTAGTTCACTAAGTTTCGTGACGGAACCGTCCAAGACGAAATTTTTTTTTCATTTAAAGAAATTAATCCTAGCAACCAATGAGTGTTTAAAACACCACGGTAACGTGGTAAAATAGCGGCCAAGATATCTTTGTTACCCGCTTCATTACCATTGAGAAATGACCAAATTTTAGTAACAACATCGGAAATAGATATTTGATAGCGATCATCGTGAACATTTTTTAAAGCTTTGAATAGTTTTGAAAACGTTTCATGATTTATAAGGAGACCGTTATTTTCAAATCCTAAACGATTAATCAAAGTTTGCATTACACACTGAATATATAAAGGTTTTCCAGAACACCCACTTTTAAGGATTTGCATATCCTTCCAGGTTTTTTCATTGCCTTCATTTGTAGCGCAAGCATTATACTCGGTGTCCCATTCTTGAGGATTCTCTGATCTCTGGTTTAAGGGTTTTGCCTTTTTGGCAAAGAAAGGGTTTTTTGTGTTCCCTCTTCTCTTCAATGTCATTTGGACATCCATGGTTTTTAATTTTAAGGATTTCTGTTCAAAATCATTTACCTCCGTTGGTTCTGTGAGCAACGAAATTTGTTTGACCTGAGTGAAAATTTCATCTAAGTTATCTTGTCCTTTAGGCTTTTCCATATTTGGTTTGCTAAGCACGGTTACACATTCTTCATCCGTAATATTTTTCTCTAATTCACATTCCGGATTTTCAGAGCTTCTTCCTTGAAATGTGTCCCCTCTTCCTTTAATGGTATTTTCGACATCCGCGGTCTTTAATTTTGAGGATGCGTCTTTTACTTCGTTAACCATTGTTGGTTTGGTGGATGTTTCGTTTAATTTAACTTGGTCGTTAGGCTTTTTCAGATGCAGTGATGTACATTCTTAATCTATATTATGCTTTTCCAATTCAGATACCGAAAATTCTTCGCTTATTCCGTGAAAGGTAATATTTCCTTGATTTCTACTAATGGCCACGTCAATTTCTTTGTTTAAAAAATCATTTTTTTTCTTATGTGTTGTCTGTAGTTCTTCGAGTTTGAAGTGCTCAGTTTTGTCTTCCAAAATTTCATTCTCATTTTGCGTAGCTTTTTTCACAGATAAGATGTGATGACAACGACGTGAATTACAAGAGCACTTATTTTCATCTATTTGCACTATGGAGTATTTAGAGGTTATTTTCCTGCAGTGTTGATTTTCAACAACATGTACAGTCCCCGACAAAAGTTTCTGGACATTTTCATTTGGCTGCCATTTTGTTCCTATTTGAGCTAGAGTAACAAAATAGGACTTTCTAGATAGGTTGCCTTCTCAAGATTATTTTAAAATTACAAATGACACTGTGGCGCTAATAGGGCGTTAGCCAAAGCGGAAATAGTAAAGCCCCCGATAATGACGTTACGAAATAATGCTTCAAATGGATCAATAATTCTATCGTTGCACGCGTCTTGTCACGTAGAATCCGAAACTCTTTTCAAATTGTAAATCGGTTCAGAAAATCAAAAGTTATGACAAAAAACGTGACGTTCAAAACAATAGCAAATAAGCCTAACGATTATTTATTTCTTCTATATCAACTTAGCTCAGTAGTAAAACATTACGATCAGAAAAACAGGATGTTCAAGCCATAGCATAGTTTTACTCTGAAATTATAGAGATGAGGTTTTAAGAATTACGTTCAGTAATGTGGCGATTTATTAGTTAATTGCCAATAGGGTCTCGATTTTAAAAGGACAATAGGGTTCCAACTTAGAAATAAAGGTTTTGGATGGCGCTTTGGAAAGTAGAAATTCTGAATTTTGTGTGCAGGGTAGTGTTAAGTCTGTGAATTTGGAATAATAAGCAAGTTGTGATTGCTAAAGTGGAAGGATTTTCGACATTAAAAATTTTCCAAATATTCTATAATGCGCGAAGTTTGCGTTTTGGGTTGAATTCTTCTGTGGCTTTTCTGAAGTAAATGTTTTAAGCTCTTAAAGAAAAAATATTTTGTGTAGCTTACGGGTGGGTGGGTTTAGAGCTCGGCATTTTCGATCAATTATCCACTTTATTTTATCTTTATCCATACCCGAAAATTATCCACAGAACTTACATGTTAAATCGTATTATAATCCACAAATTTGTTTATAAATAATCGGTTATCCACCAATTTGTGGATAAATGATCGAAAATGCCGAGCTCTAGGTGGGTTTTCGATGATTAATGTTTTTGTGTCTTTTCGGTATAAAAATGTTTGGTTTGGATTTTCTTAAGAAATGTTTTGAGTGCTTGGAGAATAAATATCGTGGCAGAACTCCAGTTTGCAGAATAGGTGACGTGTCTACCATGGAAATGTAGCGGAGTATCGGGAATGAAGATTCACGATGACATGAATTAGAGAAGAATGTAACAACGACAAATTCTTGAAGAAGGATGCCAATATTAATCCTCATTGTGAAATGGATGGTAATCTCCGAAGATAATGGTTCGAATTATTATATTATTTAAATTAAAAAGACTCACTTGTCCTAATGACATGAAAATATTGATATTCGAATACTTCTCCTTTTGTCTGGAAGTTTAATTTTTCCACCACTTTTGAAATTAGACAACTATCTCTTTAAATTTTAGAATGCCATATATTTTTTGTTAAATCTAAGGTTAATTAGAGAACGTTGTATTTAAAAAAGTAGTCTTCAAACAATGAATGAAATGGATTTTTAATGTGTATATAAAAAAGCTTGCAGCATGGCAATCACTTAATTCATCAGCCACGCCAAAGTGTATAATCACGGTAAACAAGTGCCTGCCTACGTTGGAGATGATGTTACGATTTACGTTTATTCACTAATGAAAATATCCAGGAATTTTATCATGAATGTTTGCAAAAATTTAATCATGAATGTTTGCAAAAATTTAATCATGAATATTTTTGAAAATTTGATCATGAACATTTTTAAGAATCTCATCATGAACATTTTTAAGAATCTCATCATGAATATTTTCAAGAATTTAATCATGAAAAATTAGAAAAATTAATCATGAAAATTTAGAAAAATCAATCATGATAACTAAGAAAAAATCTATCATGAATATTTAGAAAAATCCATCTAGAATATTTGAAAAAAAATTCTCCATGAATATATTGAGAAAAAATGCATCATGAATATATAGAGAAAAAATGTATCATGAATATTTTCAAATTATAACGAATGGTTTTATAGATGTTAAGCCTAAAAGTGTCTGACCTTTCCTAGACGTGGTTAAGATTTAAATTGACATTCCCAATGTAAAAAAAACTCGATGTCTTAGATTAGTGGTGTCTTTGAAATTTGAGTAACAAATGGTATAGAGGGCATTGTAGAACATGGGTTTGATTTATTGGTCTTCCAGTACTAATTTCTGTATTGGTATACTTACGACAGTTTATTTACTTATGCAAAAACCGCGATATACGATTGATTGACGTATAAACAGCAGGAGTGTGTTCAAACCCTGTTCAATATCTCGATTTACATATAAGAACTGAAAAATACCTTTTAGGTTTTATCGATTCACATGGGTATACGGACTAAACACTTCCAAGACAAAGAACCCCAGGCATAATCTCCCATTACTGAAATTGTACAAAATCCGCCATCCCCAGACAAAATCCTCGGTTGTTAACCCTATCCGAGAAAAGTGAAAAATCCCCCGATAATTATCCCCATCATAGAAAAAATACAATATCAATATAATCCGAAACACTTCAGCAATCCGGTAGTGCAATAGATCAGGCATTGGACTATTTCTAATTAATTCGTTGACTTTCATTCATTTCAAGGGAAACAAGATGGCCCAAGGGCTGGGCCTTAATAGTAATTTTACACGGCTCACGTGACCCCCCGTATAGTTGATCTCCAATAAATCGTACAACTAAAAACATTTCTGAAACGCAATCGTGTATCCCCTTAATTTCTAATAACGTCACATTTCAAATAATATTAATGAAACTAAATTGTGCACCCCACTAAAGTATAATTTTTCAAAACCATACGAATCAAATAATGTATCTAAAACCAAATCCTGGATCCCCTAAACCAGAAATCACTATGACCGTAAACCGTCCCCTCTATTTTACGAAACCTAACCTAACCTAACCTAACCATTCAGCATAATCTCTGATGTATCACGCGCATGGTGCCGTTTCTTAAATTTTAACGGAATAAAATTCCGTGTAAAATTAAAAAAGTGCAGTAGTGCACGAAAATTATCATCTTGTTTCCCTTGTTTCCCTTCACTCAAAAAAGCCCGCGAGATTTAAACTACCTTTCTTTCCTCTCTCTCCGAGCGGGATGCCCCCTCTCCCTCTTCCCCCTCTCACTAATATACCAGCAGGCAGGCAGTTCTCTCTCTACGCGGGGCTTCGTATCGCCACCGCGTACGCTAGCGATCTCTCTCTCTCATCGTAAGCGTACGTTTCGCGGACGCGACCGGTTTCCCTCTCTTATCGTAAGCGTTCGTTTCGCGGACGCGTCCGGCACAGGGACAGGGACAGGGACAGGGACAGGGACAGGGACAGGGGTTTTGGTGCCGTTTCTTAAATTTTAAACGGAAAAATTCCGTGTAAAATTAAAAATAAGTTCAACCACTGAAAGAACACTTGTGGGAGTTTTAGAATTACGGATACCATTCACGGGGTCTCAGGAAACTCTTTGCCAAATTTCAACCTTCTGTTTTGGATAAAGAATGCGCGCGAGGAAATTTGTTTTCACGCTATAGGATAGGCAACTCCCCTATCTCCGACAGCAGCTTATTCTGTATATACTCTATTTTCAGCTTCGGTTGTTAGCACGCGCAAAGCTAGGTCTCTATGTTATGTAGCTTTGTGCGTGCTGACAAGAGACGAAGAAAAAAAGGATTATAAATATCCGCGAGATTTTTATCTCAAATGCACGGACCTGTAGGCTTTAGTTTCAAATACGTGCATAGTCGTATGTATTCAATTGGTGGGTCCTTCAAACATTATCAAGGAACGTTGTGCTATTAAAAATAGCGAAAATTATTTCTTTAGATTCCCAAAAGATTTAGAAACGTAATAAATATTTATAATACTAACTCTAACATCCTTCTGTAATAGTCTAAATTAGTATTACTTGAAATTTTAAAAGTCACTGGCTCGACTATGAAGTCGACACTCGACAGTCGAGGCACTTCAACTTTTTTCGAAGCCTACTAGAATTTCCGCCCATACATTTGAGCTAAAACTCGCGGATATTTTAAATCCAGAGAATTATTATTTTCTTCGTCTCTTGTCATCACGAACAAAGCTACGTTACATAGAGACCCAGCTTTGCGCGTGCTGACAACCCAAGCTGAATCAGATTATACAGAATAAGCTGTCGTCAGAAATAGGGGAGTTGCCTATCCTATAGCGTGAAAACAAATTTCCTCACGCGAATTCTTTATCCATGCTCCTATGGTACCCAGTAGGATAAAAACCCTTGGAAGGAAAAACAGACTGATGGCGAATTCCACTGGGTCCTCCCGGAGCGCTCCCATGGAGCAATAAAAATGAGAGACCCTAATTACGGAAAAACAGTCTTTAACGATCCGGCAACTACTCCTCCCATGTTTATTGCTCCATGGGAGCGCTCCGGGAGGACCCAGTGGAATTCGCCATGAGATCCGCCTTTTTACATAAATAGAAATTGATTTTTAAAATTTTTAGCGGTAGAACCTTTGGTAAACATTATATTTTACAATATTACTACAATATTTACAGAGAAATATACGAAAAGGTTTCCTCTAAAATCGCGCTTAGTAAAAATTATAATATTTTAAAAATGCTAAAACCATTCATAATTTGATATCGCAGCTTTTTGAAGATCATTTCATCACCTAATAGAGAAATTATGAAAGGCAACATATATATTTCTATTATTTGAGTTGTAAAAAATGGCATTCTTTAACTTCCGTTTTAAGACTTTTACCCTACTAAACCACAATAAGCCTTTCGAGTGCTCGAGTGGATGGGCATAAATTGGTGCACATCCATCCTCTAAAAAATTACCTGGCCATTTTGCCCAACGACGAAACGTTTATCATTCGTAAAGACTACACATTCTAACTGCTCGAGTGTCTAATTTGTGTGCTCTGTTCCAGGGTTGTTTGATTTAAATCCAGGTATTTTTTTTAAAAAAATCATTTGATTAAAATCAAGAATATATTTTTATTTTTAAAAAATGTTTTCTAAGATTCCAAGAAGTAGGTTAAGAAACTCGAGAAGAAACTTAACTAGAAAAGACCTATAATTAAAAACAATCATAGTGTTGTTATATTTCAGTTTAAGTTTTTCCCAGAACTTCAGTTTGTCTTGCTGGATAGGCTAAGAAATGAAATAGCGGTCAAGCTAGTCTTTTTATACAAGCATTTGAATAGCAACAATATCCAATAGTTGCTAAATGTCATGATTATTTTGCATGGGGTTAATTTTGACTCAAAACTTTTCATGTTGGTAATTTACTATCTAGTAGTTCAATAAAAATCAAAAAAAAACAATTAAAATATAAAAATCCGATTTAAATAAAAAAAATCGATTTTTTGTTTTATTTGAAAAAAATCCAAAAAAATAATCAACAACCCTGCCGCCGTATTCTGCAGGCTTAGCCTTCCGCGCCCACTTGGATTCTCGTCGCTCATTGGTCCATAGAAAACTGGATTCTGGCTTTTGATTGGCGGCTTAGGTTTCGAGGCGAAATTGGATTCTGGGCTGAGATTGGATGTTATGCAAGCAAGGAAAGATAGTGGTTCAGTTCAGTTAGCTTTTCAATTGACACTGAACGTACGGTGTAATGTCAGTATTTTGTGTCGGTTATCGTCAAAGGTCAGTGCAATAACGTTTAACCTCTATGTTTAGGTTCTTCACGCCACCTATTTCGTGAACCTTCAAACAGCAGACTATTTTCCCCAATTCCCACATGTTTAGGGTTAGTGTACTGTATCTCGGTAACATGACCCTGGAATGGAAGTTTGTAACGATAGTGTACTTTATGGTAGACGAAGTATAATTTTACATTTTAATAAAATAACTTCACAATCTTTACTAAAATATAGCATTGTAACAGGGGTTAATTCTGGTCGTCAAAAACCTTGTAGCAGAGGTGTTTTATCATTGATAGGGGCGTGTGTAGCTGAAACATGCAAGACTATCTAAGATATATTGTGCGCAATACACTGATTAGGCTTTGGAGAGCCTATTTGTCTTCATGATAGAGAGATTCCAATGCACAGAAATTGAAGACGTATCTGTTCTGATATACCATTCCAGTTCACGGGTAGAATGTATCATGTCACCAAGTAATAAGCTGAGCCGGGAGTGTGGCGCGCTCCTGTAAGCCCAGCTTCTGGGCGGCAAAGTTTGAGGGAATACGACACATGTCGGCGATCCTACCCTATAGGTGCCGACTGTCCCGTGTCCGCCGGAGGTGACTTACCCCAATTCCACCTTCCGTCACCTCCCAAGTAAACCTCATTTCCTTCCCTGCTTATCCACATACGACCTAGCGGCCCCCGTCTGTGCTGGGCCGCGTAGGGTCTCCCGCTCCATTCTTCCTGGTGCTCAAGGCCTAACGGCTAAGCACAAGTGCTCGTAGGTGGACAAAAAAAAAAAAAAAAAAGTAATAAGCTGAGAAAAACGAGAGTAAAAACGCTGCTGTAGGTTGAAGAAGCCAAAAACAATAGATTTTTGGTTATAATTCCCGGGTTTCATCTTGGCATTTGTTATTTCTGTTAGTCCTGGATGAGTACTAATTGTTGGTATCGAGTACCTCGATCGAATATCAATACAAGTACTTGTACCAATAATAAGTGATACATATCGTGAAGATTACCAATTACACGAATGACATTCGACATATAAATGCTCGAACGAAAGGACACCATTAAGACTTCACCCTGTTTCGATAGTGTCGCACACTCTCTGGTATAACCTTGAATGAAACGTATCTTATTGATTGCGTTCAACTTATTTTGGCTTTTCAACTAACGATTTAACTGACGTTGTAGCTTCTCCAGTTTCACATATAAAGACGACACACGTCTATATTAGGCAAACTTACACTCTACTATCACTTAAATCTAAGATCTGCCTAAATGGTCAATTAGGCAAACGAAAAAGTCGAAACAGGAAGCTTCTTGTAATATATCGGTTTCAATCAGTTTTATTCATACTTTCTACCAAAAAATTAATTTAAAATTATAATTATAATTAATTGATACAGAACGATATTTCAGAACATAGCTTTATTTTGACCAGTTTTATGAAGAAACGTTGTCGCTACTCTCATGACAAGCGTGCAAATTTTTGCCGTTGTCATATATTTGCTTTATAACATTTTTCATCCAAATGTACCTTCAAACATTGTCTCTTATCTTTTACACAAGCAGACTGATGTTACTTCATTTGAGGTGACATTAAGTAGCAGCAAATCCTTTATATAGATAGTTTACACACATGGAGCATTAATGAAACTTACACCAGAAGGCCGGGCTGCATGGAGGACAAAAAGAGACGGGTTTCTGTCCTCCTGGTGTAAATGGTATGATTCCTTTGTGTGCAAATCCTGTATATTAAGATCAAAATTTTGTGTAGCCTTAAACATTTATTAAATTTTTGTAATATTTTCGAAATAAAGTGGTAAATACATGGTATTTGATGTTAATTATAACAATTTCAAGTTTGTATTATAGATTGAGCCGTGGACGTCATCAATATTGACTGTAGTAGCCCTTTCGTGTGACACTGTCAATCATACCACTGTTTTATCCCAAATCTTTAGCACAACAAAAACTCATTCACATTTATATTGTTAGACACTTCAGTAACCATATTTACCAGTTGAACGTACTGCAACATTTACTTTTAAACCCATCTATCATAATTTCTTTCTTTGATTATATCATACGTACAGTTAATGGTATCCATAGGGGTAGGATTACCTATGGGGCTGTGATACTTTGAATGTTTATACTGAATGACGTTTTTGTCTCATTACCCTTGAGTGAACCCACTTCAGCATATCAGTAGGATGTTATTATATGCTATAATTAATATTCTATATTGCATTAATAACATAATTATTATGAGAATTGAATGGCTTTAATAATGATCAGTTGGCTCATTTGATGCTCATGATATTTACTAACGACGCAGAACGATAAATGAAGTCACATTAATGATTAAACTTACATAACACCTAAGCCTTGGTTGAAATAATTTTCGATCACGAGCTGAAACGTCTTACACTATAAATGAACGTTTACTTTTATTCAACGATATTTTCACAGATAATTTGCAATTGAGAAAATTAAAGCTTACCCGTCCAATGCGACGATTTAAGTAAATCCCTTTTCTTCAAATAGGCATCCGTACTTAGCAAAATATTAACCGTACCGGTGTACCCAAGTCGCCTCTAACAATGATGAAGTGTAGTCTGCTACGTTCAGCATCAGAAACTAAAGCAAAAGCACCGGTGAGTTAACCGGTTGATGACGCTGAACGATTTACCCATCGAAAAACCGTATTTCAAATTTGGTGGACATCCGCAATTCATTTTCGTCTTGAAAGTCGAAACCTAAGCCGCCAATAAGAAGCCAGAATCCAGTTCCTTTACGGACCAATGATCGACGAGAATCCAAGTGGGCGCGGAAGACTAAGCCTGCAGAATACGGCGGCTGCTCTATTCCAAATTGAAGCCTCTTTAGACTTTTAGAGAAAAGAAACTTCACATTTCTTAAGTGCCACGCGAAGCGTTCAAAAAGACCCTGTCTCACCAAAGTTCATCTTACGGTTGCAGTAGGCGGGCTCTTAGATTTTTTTCAATTCCTCATCATCTTGAAAAATGGCGGCGTCTACGTGTTTCAACCGAATCTATAACATTGTAATAATGGTTGGCCAATTTTTAAACACCCCTAACCTTAAACTTTGGACAGAATAGGGAAAGCATAAAGGTTTCTTGGGGAATAACTTTGAAGAAGGTCCGAGTTGTCTGTGGAACCGAGAAAAAAGGCCGTAGTGAAAAGTAATCGTCGTTACGTAGCAGTTAGGTTCGAATTTAATTAGTCTCGTCTCTTAGCAAAATGCCAGTGTATTCAAACCAGGTCAAATTAATTATGATGTTTACGAGGATTACCTAAGACGGCAAAACCTTTGCGTGAACTAGTTGAAGCCGATCCATTATTTTTTAGATAGGTACTGTTATCTGACGAGGCTATTTAGGGATGGTACCTTAAACCTTCATAACGTGCATTTTTGGGTGGGCATTCTTGGAAACCAAATTATCGGACCCTTTTTCTTGATAAGAAAATCTCTGAAGGCATTTACTTGGACTTCCTGCGTCATGAGTTCGTTGCTTGTAAAGTTATTGCAAGACATGGACAGATGATGAGTGCCTGCACCATAATGGTAATCACGTTGACGTTGATGTGTACCAAACAGATTAGAGGTTGTAATTTGAGACCCAAATTTCAAGATTTATAGTAAGACTGTGCTTTAAAATTTTCTGTTGCTACCCCCACTTGACTGGTAAGAAGTGACATTTCTGATGAAGAAAATTTATTGAATTAGGGATAGCGAGAGATGGCTAGCGATGTGGCTTAGTTATGGGCTAGACGCCCTTGTTTTATTGGCAACATTATTACATTGAATGTTGCCAGAGTAAATTGTTGCTGGTGAACTATGTTAATTATATATTAAAATTCAAATGGAAAAGTTACATTTTGACACATTCCTTACCCTAAAATTTTGTATTTGGAGCCTATTAATACATTATAGTGATAATGTAATTAATTTTAGCGTTAAATAGGAAAACATTTAGGCTGAAAAAAACAACTCGCGTAGTTAAATCTTATTTTGTTATTTCAGTTAAGGGTTATCTAAAGTTACCCAAAAAACCTGTTGTTTTTGATTAATTTCACGTTAAATATGGTTATTAAGTTGAAATTAACGGCTCATCTTCTTTTATTAGTGTTATTGCAGTTTATTATACGAATTTGAATAAGAAATTCTCCTAAACTGCAACTTTAGAGGAGTGACTATTTGACTCTTGCGGAACAATGACTATTTTGCCCCAAAACTTTTAAATATCGCGCCTTTTCAATGGCTCTCTTTTAAAAATGGGAAAAATGCTTTTAAATGACAATTTAATTAATCGTAAGAATTAAACAGGAAAATGGAGGCTGGGTGAAGGATAAGTGTAGTTTTAATTTTAATTTGTTAGTTTAATTATAAGTTATCCATGAATTTACCCAAAACATTCGTGTTTTGGGTTAATTTCACATTAATTATACTTGATTAAGTTTAATTTAACGACTAATCTTGTTTATCTAGTGTGGATTTAGTTTATAATACAAGTTTCAATAAAATATTAACTTTAATTGCAATTACCCTAAAATTTTAATGTATGCGCTTTTGATGTATTTTAACGATCATTATTATGATCATTAATTTGAAAGTGAAATAGGAAACTACTGTGGCTGTACGAAAAACTTGTGATATTTTAATCTTAATTTGAGCGTGGTTCGTTAAAGTCGAGGGGTCGGACGTTTAGGAAAAAGTGTACGGGATTTCGAAATCCAATTTGATTTCGCCGGATTTCGTCGGATTTCATCGGATTTCGTTTGATTTCGTCGGATTTTGTTTGATTTCAGATTTCGATAAAATCCAATGGATTTCATCGAATTTTGAGATTTTTCCCGTGATTCCGTCGGATTTTGCTATTTTTGCCGTGATTTCGTCGGATTTTGTGATTCCTTTTGATTTTGGATTTCGTGAATTTTGTAATGGATTTCACGATTTCTTTACTGATTTTGCTTCTGATTTTGTGATATCTCTTCTGATTTTGTGATATCTCTTCTGATTTCGTGATTTCTTTGTTGATTTCGTGATTTTTTTTACTGATTTTATGATTTCTTTACTGATTTTGTGATTTCGTTGCTGATTTCGGATTTTTTATTTGATTTCGAAATCAGCATTGATTTCGGATTTCTTAAATTGGATTTCACGGGTAGCGTACGGGATTTCATGAATGACCGACCCCTCGGTTAAAGTGGATTAAGCTTAAAATTTATTTGAATTTTTTACCCCAATTGCAATGTTTAGTGCAGTTAAATATTTTTTCGACATATTCAGTTTTTAACCCAAAACTTTTGAATTTCGCGGCAATTAATGTACTTTGGAGATAATTTAAATTAAATTAAGTGTTAAATAGAAAATATTGGGCTTTACCAATGGCTTGGGTAGTTTTAATCATAATTGAAGAGTTTATTTAAAAGTTATTTGAGCTTTTATCCAAAAAATGTATATTTTGGCTTAATTTCACGTTAATTCTATTTAATTGAGTTAAAATTAACGTAGGACTGTGTTTTGGCAGTGTACATTTAGGTTATAAAATGAGTTTAAATGTATACTTCACCTTAATTGCAATTTTTAGTGGAGTTTTCGATTCTCATTTTACACTAAGGTTTTGAATTTCGCGCCTATTAAGGTACTTTGGAGATAATTTAAATTGGCTTAAGTGTGAAAGAGAAAACATGGAGCTTTACCAACGGCTTGGGTAGATACAGTCTTGATCAACAACATCATTTAAGAGTTTTCTGAGTTTTCATCCAAAAAATGTATATTTGGGGTTTAATTTCACGTTAATTATACTTAATTACGTTGAAATTAACTTGTTGTCAGTGCTCAGTAAGCTTATAAAATGACTTTCCACAATTAATTAACCTTAATTCTAATGTTTAGAGGAGTTTTTGATTATTTCCAACAAATTGCGTTCAATTTTTATCATATCCTGTGCTAGGTTTGTGGTAACATAAAGATTATCTATACAATATGTTAATGAATGATGTTATTCTATAGTTTAGCTTGAATACCAGTAATTAAATCAAATACCTATACAATTCATAGCAATTTAAACCAATAAACAAACGGCAATGTGGACTGTGGAAATAGCAAACAACGTAACCCTCCGTTTCTAACGTGGTTACGTTGAGAGAATCTGTGATGTAAACCTGAAAATTATTTCACTAATTAAATTATATAACGACACTGTCCTACTGCATTGACCAGTACCACTGTTACTTATGAATTAAACAATCCACTGTTGGTAACAAATGATAACGTAACATCACAGTATGACTGATTCAATACGATCAAAATTGTTTTAACGAATAATCTGGTCCTCTACATTGGTTTAGTTTCAGGAATTATATCACACACCTTCACAATTAGTAGCATTTTAGTGAGATTAACAAATAATGAAACCGTGTATACCTGTCCTCAAATGAGAATGTTGAATTATATGCGCTAACGTAAACAACACTTTTAACTGCCGTAGGGAAAACACATTGAGCATTTTGTCATCTTTCCTGTAATATTTTGAAGTTGAATTCTTCACAGGGTGAAAACACTACCCTACCGTTTATTTCTAAACCATAATAACTTGGATAGATATGCCATTTTTTACTTAAAACTAGAAGCGTCAACAAACAGTCATGATGAATACAGTATTAAGTTACGGGTTACGTAGCGTAAAACCTAGGCCCTAGGGTTAGGATTTGTAGCATGAATCGAAGTAGACTGCGTATTTTTGTAATTCCAATCCAAAACAGTGCTGGAAATAAGCTTTCTTATAATCTTTAAAAGGAAAGACACTATAAACACTATATTACATAGACAAACTAAAACTTAAGCCTTGGCCGTAAAGAACGTCGAAAAGCTTACTTCAAAAGCTATAAAAACCTCTATTAACTGTAATTATTTACCTGAATTACTTTTCTAGACGAAAATTCGACCTGATAACGGCGTATTTCTTATTAAGGGTGCTACAGCTAATTAGAAAATACATATAAAGGTGCTCAAGCTCGGATGAAATACCAGCGTCTGCCGTCTACTGCTAAGAAATTAGGAAACCCAACATTTGAAATTTGTCAACGTAACTTGTTAGCACCCACAAACCTAGGCCCTTCTAGTTGTCAACGAGAACGAAATTAAGAAATAGGTTTAAGCGCGCTATAAGGTTGGGCTGACATCTGACCCAAAAGTAATTTTTTGACGTACTATCTTAATTAGTTAAATTACAAAAATTAGAATTCATTAATTAAAAATCGAAACAGGTAAGTTTCTCATTTAAGAAATGCTTGTTAATTTAGAAGTATTCCGAAAACTAACTTCGCTATAGTTTTTCCGTATGGCCGGCTTCAATTGCCTTAAAAACCGAAAATTTTTAATGCTTTTTCTATGGGATGCTAACCCTAAAAACTGTGAATTTTCCTTTAACAACCGGCCCTGTAGAATAAAGCATAATAGCTCAGACAACGAAAAAAGAGGGGAGCATGTTGGAACTGAACTGAACTGAACAGTTATCTTCGCTATAATCACATGATAGAGATAAAGAACCTTTGCACCTAACCCGAGTTTAGGATTAGACTGAATTAGTGATAATGTTTTACTCTCTCTCTCGATCGGTTCTCTACCAGTGAGTCTCCTTCAGGATGTGCCTCTCGTGTGTAACGCTAGGTAGACCTAGTATTGTAATAGGACGTATTCAACTATTTGTAATTATAACCAGTATGTAATAACAGTAAGAGTGCTTTACCGAAATGAAGAACGATGACTAACTTAACTTAAACAGATTAATAATAAACTAATATGGTTTTATATAATCCGGCGTCATTACTTGAATATTAATTTAACATGGTAGCAGAGCGTGGCTCGCGGTATTTAACGGTATTCAACGAATATTTAACGTGATTAATGGTAATGACGCGGTAATAAACAGTTTACGCGGACGGAGTCAACGTATATAGCCGAGGCTTAACGACGGACGGGGCAGTCAAAATCAGTGCGGTAATCCGGTACAACGTGGAAGTTAGGGTTAGAAAACCCAGACCAAGTGTGTCAACTAATCGAGGAATGGAACTGTCATAACAAGCATGCTCACAACAAGCAACCAAGGAAGAGCGACTTAAAAAACAAGAAGCCATACAACAGAGGACAAGAACAGGACAAACAACGGCGGTGAGTTACACATAATAAGAAGAAACCTAAGACTGAACAGTACGCGATAATAATTATAATTTAAGTATAATAGTAATGGTGATCTAAGTATGAACTGGTGAACATTTAATGGAACATTTTAACCATAATTTAATTATAATAATAAGACCATTAAGTAAGAATCATAGCTTGTAAACAGAAATAAGCCAATCATAAAACCATTTGAGAAGTTAAGGAGTACTGGGGAAGTTAAATAAGAAGGGAGTTAATAAGCATTTAAAGATTATTATTAGAGTATTATATGACATGATAAGCTGGCAGGATGTGCCTCTCGTGTGTAACGCTAAGTAGACCTAGTATTGTAATAGGACGTATTCAACTATTTGTAATTATAACCAGTATGTAAAAACAGTAAGAGTGCTTTCCCGAAATGAAGAACTATGACTAACTTAACTTAAACTGAATAATAATAAACTAATATGGTTTTATATAATCCGGCGTCATTACTTGAATATTAATTTAACAAAAATAATCTTGTTTCTCAATTCAAAATTAATACGGAAAGAGTTAAAAAGCAGTCTATGTTTTTGTCTGTGTGTCCGTCCGTTGTTACACTAGTGCGCTGCGTTAGAAGTTCGTTTTGTGTTGATGTGTAAAGAAATCCTACAGAACCTTAATATTCCCTTTTTCCATAATATAAAGTGAATATGATGAAATATTTTTCGTAATTATGATGCATTTAGTGCTTTTGTAGCTTTAAAGCTCTGTTTCATTTTGATATTTCAAAGATTTTTTTAATATTATTATTTGAAATGGCTGTTTATATATTACTTAAGCTATACTACATCTGTATATAGAATAATCCTTGATTTACTAATTTCATGTAAAAAGCTAAGATCTAGACTCCGGCGGGTATATCTAGTATTACTTGCAATAAGCTTAGTGAAATATAGAGTAAAAAATTGAGGGCTGAGGTGAAGTAAACTTTGGGTTTTGATTTTCGTTTCTGAAATGAAGAGACATCAACGGTTCAGAGTGAGCCGAAAGTTAAATACACTCTTAAATAATCAGGTTACGATTTTATAATAGAAGAAAGGATCATGGTGGCATTTAGATTAGTAGGGCTAAGCTACAGAGTTTTTATTCTCTTTAAGGTGCGCATTGACTATCAGTGCGTCTAGCTACAATTTAGCTTTGGTATTATTTAACGTTAACACTCATGTTGGCAAACTAAGAATATTGTTGAGGTGAGACGAGACGATAGTGTTTACACTGCTAACCAGTTGTGAATGTAGCTATCAGAATATAGGGTAAACAGCTGAAGCGTAGACTTCATTTCCTGTTCTTTTTGCCATTAACTGATTTCCATGTGTCCAAGATTTATCCTTATTGGATGTAAAATGTCGTCTGCTTTACTGTATATTCGCTATGCTTGAGAATACTGCTTCAATATTTCGTAAATTTTTACTTCAAAAAAGAGAAATAATTCCATATCTAGGTAAATAACTTTGTAGTGGTAGACCTCTTGACTCGGAGAGGTAATATTTTGGTTTTCCCAACTTGTTTTTTTTTCTTTGACCGAGATTTAGTTGACTTCTTAGGCTTCACCAACTTGTCCTTCGGCCGTAGGATGCGTTCAGTTCTTTCCAGCGAGGTGTTTCCTCTCACTGTGGACTTTGGTAGTGTCTGGGATAGTGGCTGTTCCAGACTGCCCTCTTTAATTGAGTGGCCCCCTTCTGAGTGTGACACAGGCGCTGGTGACTGACTAGATGGTGGCTGTACTTGCAGTGCATTTCCGCACACTGGCTGATTCACCGTTTGTGAGGGCTGGCTCGGGTGGTCTTGGCTTGAGCTCATCCCGAACGTGCTTGCTGTATTTACCCGAAGAGCGGAGCATCCCAAGACGCCCCTTAGGATTCTACTAGCTGGCGGCGACGGTATGCTTGGTTGACGATGTTCACTGGCCCTTAACTGCCGTATATCCTTTCGATTTCTCCTTATCGCACTTCCCTGTTCAGTTATGATTGTATACGACCTTGGGCCACTTTCTGCTTGACAAACTCCTTGAATCCAGGGGGTGTGTTTTTTCCAAGGATCGACCAGAACAGTTTCGCCTATCCTCAGCGGCGCAAGGGCTTTTGTGCCCCTATTGTACCACGGCCTCATAGGTACTTGTGGGTACTTGTAGGTACTTGTGGGTACTTGTGGGTGCTTGTAGGTACTTGTGGGTGCTTGTAGGTACTTGTGGGTGCTTGTAGGTACTTGTGGGTGCTTTTAGGTACTTGTGGGTACTTGTGGGTGCTTGTGGGTACTTGTGGGTGCTTGTAGGTACTTGTGGGTGCTTGTAGGTACTTGTGGGTGCTTGTAGGTACTTGTGGGTGCTTGTAGGTACTTGTGGGTGCTGGTAGGTACTTGTGGGTGCTGGTAGGTACTTGTGGGTGCTGGTAGGTACTTGTGGGTGCTTGTAGGTACTTGTGGGTGCTTGTAGGTACTTGTGGGTGCTTTTAGGTACTTGTGGGTACTTGTAGGTACTTGTGGGTGCTTGTGGGTACTTGTGGGTGCTTGTAGGTACTTGTGGGTACTTGTAGGTACTTGTGGGTACTTGTAGGTACTTGTAGGTACTTGTGGGTACTTGTAGGTACTGGTGGGTGCTTGTAGGTACTTGTAAGTACTTGTGGGTGCTTATAGGTACTTGTGGGTACTTGTAGGTACTTGTGGGTGCTTGTAGGTACTTGTGGGTGCTTGTAGGTACTTGTGGGTACTTGTAGGTACTTGTGGGTACTTGTAAGTACTTGTAAGTACTTGTAAGTACTTGTAGGTACTTGTGGGTACTTGTAGGTACTTGTGGGTACTTGTAGGTACTTGTGGGTGCTTGTCGGTACTTGTCGGTACTTGTGGGTGCTTGTATGTACTTGTAAGTACTTGTGGGTGCTTATAGGTACTTGTGGGTGCTTATAGGTGCTTATCGGTACTTGTGGGTACTTTTAGGTACTTGTGGGTGCTTGTAGGTACTTGTAGGTACTTGTTATTACTTGTGGGTGCTTGTGGGTACTTGTGGGTACTTGTAGGTACTTGTGGGTACTTGTAGGTACTTGTGGGTACTTGTAGGTACTTGTAAGTACTTGTAGGTACTTGTAGGTACTTGTGGGTACCTGTAGGCACTTGTGGGTACCTGTAGGCACTTGTGGGTGCTTGTAGGCACTTGTGGGTGCTTGTAGGCACTTGTGGGTGCTTGTAGGCACTTGTGGGTGCTTGTAGGCACTTGTGGGTGCTTGTAGGTACTTGTGGGTGCTTGTAGGTACTTGTGGGTGCTTTTAGGTACTTGTGGGTGCTTTTAGGTACTTGTGGGTGCTTTTAGGTACTTGTGGGTGCTTTTAGGTACTTGTGGGTGCTTTTAGGTACTTGTGGGTGCTTTTAGGTACTTGTGGGTGCTTGTAGGTACTTGTGGGTGCTTGTAGGTACTTGTGGGTGCTTGTAGGTTCTTGTGGGTGCTTGTAGGTACTTGTGGGTGCTTGTAGGTACTTGTGGGTGCTTATAGGTACTTGTGAGTGCTTATAGGTACTTGTGGGTGCTTATAGGTGCTTGTAGGTACTTGTGGGTACTTTTAGGTACTTGTGGGTACTTGTAGGTACTTGTAGGTACTTGTGGGTACTTGTGGGTGCTTGTAGGTACTTGTGGTTGCTTGTGGGTACTTGTAGGTACTTGCCCCGGGTGCTTCTAGGTACTTGCCCCGGGTGCTTGTAGGTACTTGCCTCGGGTGTTTGTAGGTACTTGCCCCGGGTGCTTGTAGGTACTTGCCCCGGGTGCTTGTAGGTACTTGCCCCGGGTGCTTGTAGGTACTTGCCCCGGGTGCTTGTAGGTACTTGCCCCGGGTGCTTGTAGGTACTTGCCCCGGGTGCTTGTAGGTATTTGCTCCGGGTGCTTGTAGGTATTTCCTCCGGGTGCTTGTAGGTATTTGCTCCGGGTGCTTGTAGGTATTTGCTCCAGGTGCTTGTAGGTATTTGCTCCGGGTGCTTGTAGGTATTTGCTCCGGGTGCTTGTAGGTATTTGCTCCGGGTGCTTGTAGGTACTTGCTCCGGCTGCTTGTAGGTACTTGCTCGGCTGCTTGTAGGTACTTGCTCGGCTGCTTGTAGGTACTTGCTCAAGGTGCTTGTAGGTACTTGCTCAAGGTGCTTGTAGGTACTTGCTCAAGGTGCTTGTAGGTACATGCTCCTGGTGCTTGTAGGTACATGCTCCTGGTGCTTGTAGGTACTTGCTCCGGGTGCTTGTAGGTGCTTGTGAGTGCTTGTAGGTACTTGCCGCGGGTGTTTGTAGGTACTTTGCCTCCACCATAGGATTAACATTACACTAAATTTTGGAAGCTCGTAACTCTGGTTATATTAGAGATACTTGGAATAAACTGGTCCGTGACCATTGACCAGAGCACGTCGTCTGCTAAACTAAAGAAGTGGATAATTAATTTAATTTGTGAACTGGACCAGGCAATTTTTAAACTGGTCATTTGCCCTGTGTCACCGCCTTATTTCCCACGCTGGCGCGAGTTGCTTTGCGTTGTCGAGTGCGTGATGGAGTTGGCTATGCCTGGAGTCCCAACCTTGAAGTAGAGAGGAATGGAGTTGAAACCCCCATACCTATAGCGTTGCCTATGTACCCCAACCTACGGCAACATAGTCCTCTCAGCATCCTCAGCGGTTAAGTTGGGTCGTACTGGACGAAATTCAAAAATAGAAGCTAGTTCTCATACAAATAAAATGGTGCTCCGCGGCAGCACTTAGCAATCGCCTACCGAAGGGTAGGGGCGTGCACGAGGTACATAGGGAGAGATACGGTGCCGCAGGTCGCCCATTATCATTTCCAATCCATCTCAACTCCCTTATCCCTATCCCAACCCCCGCGACTTCCAACCACTAGCATAGCCCACTCGATCACGCTCTCTTTTCCCCGGCTACATATTTTGAAGATGGCTCTTTTTAGGCGTATTAACAATCTTGGATCATCTATGTGAACTTTTAGGGTAGCCGTGACTATATTCTGTTTAAGGTTTTAAGCTTAATATCAAACAGACGTTAGTTTATGCTACAAATAACTTTGAAATTAACAATCTCGGATCGTCTTTATGAAGTTTTAAGGATATCCGAATTTCATATTGGGCTTATGACAATTTTGAGCTAAATGTTAAACGGACATAAATCATCATTTTTAAAAATTTTGTAAAATTGTCAATTTGGTCCTATTTCTGCAATTTTTAGGGGGGCGCCTCGCGTTTCAATAAATAATTGTAAAAAAATGTATTATGTAAATTACAATAAGAATACAAACTTTTATTGATTTACGCTTTTTTTTGAAGTATCATTATAAATAAATGTCAAACAGATTCTTAACATTCTTAATTAAAATGAAGACTGAAGGAACAGATATTAATCAAAAATGTCTTGATTAGAATCAAGACCTAAAAAGTATCGATAAGACTGAGGTTATCATTTGTCTGAAGGATCAGATATTAAGTTTTCTTTTTAATTGAAACTTAAATGCATGCTTAAGAAAAAACAACGTTCCATTACCGTTTTCCGTTGAAATAAATTGTTTTACTGGTAATCAATTTCAAAAATTTACTTATCTCGGCTTTTCGACCACAATTCCATTCTTGAAAACATTTTATCATTACATTAATTACTTTTGGGAGAGTACGTGTATGGTTTTGCGTTTTAAAAGGTTCCTTAAGACGTTACATCCCCATTCGAGACCGGCACGCTTCGCAGTGGAACATTTAAATTATTCTAAAACCAATGGCGCCAAATTCAATAGGGACAGTAAGATTTTTACTCGCGGTTTTGCAAAATGATGTAATATCAAGTGTACTTTGGTCAACCGTCGTATTGTTCTTTCTCATAGTTCAGGGCATGATCAGTGTTACTGCCCAATTTCTCTCTCTAGTTTCTAACAACGAAACGAAAGAAAGTGAAATCAAACCTTATTATCCACCTGTCTCTACCAAAAGTAAATAAATGAGGTTTTAACCGTCTTATCGACACTCACCAGCGCGTGGATTCATTCAACTTTACAAGCTTGATTCACCTTCAATGGACCATTTCATCCATAATGCTTTAGGAAGAAACGTTGGAGTTATTATAAGGCAACTAAACCCTAATAAAGGCTAGTTTTGATCGCGCTGACATTTTTCAGTAAATCGGTGTATGCCTAGAATAATATCGCAAATCAAGATATGTCGTAAATATTGTCAAAATGAATACGTAGACTTAATGTTTAACCATGAAAATCGCTTAGCGCCTAATAAAATAATTTACCTTTCATTTAAAGCCGTCTTTAAGTCTAACAAACTTATATTTAATTCTAAAAGTGCCTGGACAAAATGGTTGTTTTCCAAAAAAATCCCATATTATTTCTATGGGAAATTTCAAGTTTTTCGTCAAAAGAGCTGATTAATTTTATGCAAATGAACACCACTTAGCAACTTTATTTTTTATAAAATAAACTAATTATTGAATCTCGTTGAAATTTTAAACACATATTAAGGGCCCGAATTGTAGATCCGTGGAATATTTTCAAAACACATAATACAATACGAAAAAAGCCACATCCAGTCAAAAAACTCTCCTTATACATTAAGAGAAGTATGAAGTCTTATCTAAGAGAGCTACCGCTCTCCTAGAATAAAAAAGTTCTTAAAGTTTGTTAGTTTCGATCCTTACGAAGAGAAACCTGATAATTATACCAGTGAAGCATCAGAATGGCCAAGGCCCAAGGGTTCAGTTCCCAGATATTTCTATGTATCTTTTACATAAGACAAACTCTGTGACACTAGAGGAAATGAAGAATCACAAAAGCCAAGAATCTTATACTTTCCTAACAAACGGCAATATAAGTACAATTCTAGTCAGAAAATTAAATAAAGTATTGAAACTGGTTTTGGGAAAGGTAAGTGCGAAACGCTATTTTATGAAGGGGTGATTTTAGTTGCCATTTTACATGAACCTTGAACCAATTTTAATTACTACCATTTACTTTCAAGGTTAAGGATTCTCAAAAAGCGACTGAGAATCATTTGTATAATTGGATAGTTGCAAGAGAAGAGGGGGAAATATTAACAGCCCACCGTTCTTGTATGGCCGGGCTCGGAGAGTCATGTTCTCATCTGGGTGCGATATTGTTTTCAATTGATGCGGGAGTCTCAATTTTGAGAAATCAGTCTTTGACTGAAAAATTAAACAAATGGCTTGTGCCTCATTTAAAACAAGTTCCATTCAAGCGTGATATTAACTTTCATCAGACAAGCAGCGTAAAAAAAGTTTGGAGCGATTAGTGTTTGACGATATAACGCCAACCAGGCAGCAAAATAAGAAAAAATTGGTTAATCCGGAAAAGGAATTCAACGAATATTTAAAGTGCTTGTCAAAATCAAATTCTAAACCAGTGATTTTGTCACTTATTGGTCCTTACAATAAAGGATGCATTCCAAAGTCAACTGAACTTTCTCCAACCTTAACAAACCTCTTTGAAAGCGAAGCAACTGATCTTCCTCTACCTAAAATCATGGAACGTATTACCAAGGAGCAATGTGATAAGATAGAATTAATAACTAGAGCGCAGGCTGAGAGCAAGGTTTGGTACTCCCAAAAAGCAGCAAGAATTAGTTCATCTAACGCTAAATCAGTATGCCTTACCGATCCCTCAAAACAATCAGTTAGTTTACTGAAATCTATATGCCATCCAGAATTGGTATTTTATTCTAAAGCAACAGAATGGGGCAAAAAACATGAAGATGAGGCTGGTAAAAAATATTTTGAGGTAAACAAATCAAAGTATGAAAATTTAGCGATGAGAAAATCGGGCTTTACGATAAACCCAAATCATCCATTTATGGGGGCGTCACCACACGGAATTTTATCTTTCAAATGTAGTGGCACTGGTGTGCTTGAGATCAAGTGCCCATATTCAGGAAGATAATTAACGATTGAACAGTTCGTAAATACAAAATATTCCCCTTTGAAATTTGACGAAGCTTCGGCCGATTTCAAACTTGAAGAAAAACATTCCTATTTTTACCAAGTTCAAGTTCAGATGTTGTGTGCCAATTAAAATATGCTGATTTTGTGATATGGACCCCAAAAGGGATAAAAGTTGAAATAATATTTGCAATTCTACAACGATTTATTTGATAAAGCCCATAATGTTTTCAACAAATGCATCTTTCCGGAGCTTGTGAGGTACTATTTCACAGCTAGTCTTCCCCGCAAAAAATGAACACAACTACCTCGAAACATGCAAAATACTAAAGCCTAAAAGAATGATAATCCATCTTATCGTTAGTGTGGTCAAGGTGAAGAAGGAAAAATGATCGCCTGTGACAATGAAAATTGCCAGTACCGATGGTTCCATTTTAAATGCCTAAGCATAAACAAAGCTCCTAGCACCAAGAAATGGTTTTGCCCGGAATGTTTGAAAGCTAAGGCTAATGAGACTATCACAAAACCCAGGGGTAGACCTAAATCGACTAAGCAAGTGTGATAAAAAAATTTGGTTGTTAAGTTTCATAACATTTGCATTTTATTAAAAATTCCCGCTTTAAAAAATTCATTGGACAATTTTAAATGTTAAAATTTTACAACTTGTGATAATAAGATACTCAATCAAATTGCAATAAAAAAATTTTACTTGTGATATTTTACATTGGATTTTTAATTTGCGTTGCATCCAAAAGGGTAATAATAAAGAATGAATAACTACACTAATCAAACCCAACAACAGAGTCACAAACGTTTATCAGTGCACAAGAAACTTTGACAATCTTGTCTAATTTCGTTGGCCCCCCCTTTATAATTCTTATTCAGATAGTCAATCGGTATGGTTGATTGGAGGATCCTAAATTTATTTCGTGTTAGCCCAATAACTCTCTCAACATACGAACATAAACAATCTTTCTTGTGTCACCAATTTCTTTTGGATTAATTGTTTTTCTTTCTCGTGAAAGTGGGGACAGCCACTTCAACACAGAAAAACCCCACCGATTCGGTAATATTAAACCCACGATCAGCTAATTACAAGCTTCGAAAATGAATGAATCTGAGCCCTGCGGTGTTACACCTATCAAAAACTTCATAGTATTATCAGAAGGGAATAAGAGAGAAGGGAGACATTAGATTCTGCTTTGGTAACGAGAGTTCGACCAACCTCAAGAAAACCGCGAAAACTTTGCGCACGTACACAGCTTTTAACCAATTTACTGCAAATATAGTTCTTTAAGTTCTCCGCGGTATCAGGCGGCCTATTTGTCTGCTAGATTTTCATTCTCCAAAGGCTTAGGGCTGTCGATGTTTCGTTCTTGTGTAATTATAACCTCAAGTATGTATTTTATTGAAAATAATTTTAATTTTTTAATATTAATTCAGAATAATTAGTGTTCATCTATTTATTACCCTCAAATTATCTGATTTTGTAATTCTCAATTCCCGTGTATCTAAATTAATTGCACAGCTTGATTTCGTTTATCAACATGAAATTCGACCATTTTTATCTCCTTCAATGTAAAGTTGTAAACAAAACTACTTTTTATTCGTCAACCGAGACGTCACCTTCTTATGTGACGTCACAGCTAAGGCAGAAGTTAGATAGCCAATCAGTGAAGGGTAGTTGATTTGAGGTTAGTAAGACTGTTGTTACGAGTGTAAAGCATTATGGTGATATAAAGTGTGTCCCTTCTCTCTTATTCCCTTCTGGTATTATGGTGTTTGTAATGAGACCACGTTTCCGCTCTAGCGTCTTTCGATAAAAATTTCAAAAAAAGTCAATTATAACTACGACTTTTGTTTCCGAAAGCGGCTTTGAAGCAGTAATTCATCCCTTGAGGGCCATTTAATTAAGTGTTAAAGTCTAACAGACAAAATATCTAACCACTTATCAAAAATGCGTGATATTGTAGAGGGGGAGACGTTAAATCTATACGCCTGATCCTTTACGTCTAAATCTCGTCGCAGTCGCAGAAAGCAAATCAAATATTCTTGAAACTGTGTTAGCTTCGCATTTAAACTATTAGGTTGCATCATGAGTGAATCATATACTAGTTCCCTATAAGTTACCCAGCCAGACTGGCCTAATGCATCCAGCATTTTCTTCCAAATAGTCGAGAGGAGGGGAGGCGGGTGAAAATGATAGTAGATGGCGCCCTCTCTTAGAAGTTAGGACTTTGAAATTTATATATCGTGGACTTTATCGTCTGCTTATAGAAATGTTCGGCTAGGTTAAGCGCGTGTCGGAGATAAGTTCATCGTTAACGAACTTAAAGGACTAATTTTAAATTAATTTAGGGATATTTTTTAAATTTAATTATGTCTTTGGTATCAATATTGCGGAAAAAACTGCTAGATACCCCAGATATCTCGTTACCGGTGAAGAAAAATGAGAGTAAAAAAACCATGGATAGGGCGACAAAATATGATTGGACACTTAGTATGCAAAATATTCCAGTTATAAATTCGTTTGTTTCTGTAAAACCCAAATCAAGTGAACTATCCACTGAAAATAAGAAAACAACGTTAGTTTCAACACAATGTTGCCTATTAATCGTTTTTGAAGAATCGTCACATGCATCGGTGCCAGTTAGTAAAATATTTAACTCATCGGGAACCCAATGTTGTTTAAAAGAGAATCATAATGCAATTATTATCCCAGTGGAAAAGAAAATGCAAACAGAAAATAAAACAACCCAAGCTGATTGCAAAGCTCCACCAGTGTATGTAGGCAAGAGTCTTATTTCAAGAAATGCATACAGAGTTTTGGCAGAAGATGAAGCTTACTACACGCAACTTCAGTTTCATGTAAGTATGTATTTATATATAAACTTATCTTAATTAGTGTTTGAAAATTTATTTGATTATCTTAGACAAAGACAGATTATTTGGGAGAAGAATTTTTAATAGTCACAGATCTTCAGTCAATAGGAATTCTGGGTGCAAAAATGGATCGAATTTCTTAAAGAATAGGAAAGAGCGGAGACTGCTTATTATCAATTCTCTTTAAAAAAACTTAAACGCGTAATATCATGAATGCTGAAGGTGAACTAGACACTGAAAAATTTAAAGAGCAACTCAACTATCTGTTACCATCAAGTCAGAATGTATTTTGCTCTGGCATTAATTTAAAATTTATTGAAAATGGAGAAACGCATTCTACAATGGTACGATATGATTATCCAACTGTCAGATATCAATCCAAAAAATGTCATGTTTACTACGCAGTCACGAAACCCACAACGCTTAAGATAAAGCAATGTGTTACTGTAAATATGCAACAAACTGCTTAAGAAAAGATACTTGGCGGAAACCCCCACAAGAAAATACAAGCGTCAAAGCATCACTAGTAACTTCAGTGTTGGAAACTTAACCCCCTCAAGTAAGAAGCTACGCCTAACAAGACTTAGGAAAGCAAAAACAATATTAAACCGAAAATTAGCAAAAGTGGAAGCTAAACTTAAATCTAGGTAAGTTGAACTTGACAGAGATCAATCGGATGAAATGGAAGCTATCACCGACTTCATTATTTCGATTTTGAATGATCCTTAGCTTTTGAGGAGAAGGAAGGAGTTGCTTAAGAAAGCGTGGGAGAAGGACTCCAAAATGAAAGAAAAAATTGACAAAGAAGAGTTTAGAAAAGACCAAGAAAGATGTAAAACTGGTAAAAGAACAAACCGTTGGAGCGCAATTACTCTCAGGATTGCCTTGGCTATTTGCTACCGAAGTTCAGCAACTTTTAAGGCTATGAGAAGCTTCAAGATACTAAATCTACCAAGTGAAGCGACTTTAAAAAGGAAATCAAAGAAGTTTTCATTAAAACCCGGGATAAACCAAGAATATTTAGCTGAAGAGGGAAAACAGTACCGGGCTTTCAGATGGAAAAGAAGAAAAAAGGCGATAGAAAACCACAAGGCATAGGAGTAACGATTTTTGACGAAGTTAAAGTGATAGATAAAGTGATTTGGAATTCTAAATCAAACGAATTCAAAGGTTTTGCCATGCCAAGAGAATCTTTCAATGACTTAAATGACATTTTTGAACCCAAGCACTCCAAAGCTCCCTCTGCAACACAGTATATCTTGCAATTTATCTGGAGGGATCTTACATCAGACTACCATCTCATTGGACCTTATTTCACCTCTTCATCATCGTTTCAGCAACACTTTGTTGATGATGCTCTTTTTAAAACTTTGGAGGTGTTTCATGCTTATGGATTTTGTACTTTAGGGCTACTGTGTGATGGTGCTAGTGAGAATTTGGCTTTGATCAAGGGAACGCTTGGACTAAAGGGTCCAATACCGACTGACACAGGAAATCTAAGGTTCCATCCCAGTTTTCAGAACCCTTTTGCCGTAGGAAAACTAATTCACTGGATTATTTGCCCTTCACACCAGCTTAAAAGTATGGTCCAAGCCCTTTTCTCGTCCAAACCCAATGGACCTAAACAGTTCTCCAGAGGCGGTATAGATTTTGGTTGGCGTGATAATCAAGCTCTGAAGCGTAGAGAAGAAGCTAGATTTGAGAGGAAGGAAACTAGGTTTGTCCCAAAACTCCTTACCAGCTACATTATTAGAGATTCGTGGACCCGTTTGAACGTCACCCCCAGCAAGATCATGCAACAAGAACCGGTTTTATCAGAATTGTACGACTTTGCAATAGTTAGAATTGGTAAAGAAGAAGAGAGGAAAAGCGCAAAATTAACATACGATTATTTAAGAGCGTGCAATCAATTATTTGAAAAAGGTTTATTGGCGAAAGAGACGATAACTGTGGATGATCTTAGTTGTATCGACTCAATTAAATTGGGATTTGCATATTTCGCGGGTTGGGTTAACGAGGTGTTGGAAAACCCAGATATAAACTTGACCTCCCCACTTCAAACAGAATTCTTAAGTTGGCAGACCTGGGATTTACTAAGAATCTGTGTATACGGAATGATCGACTTATCTGAAGATTTCTTATTACAGTATCCTGAGTATTTCATCTCTCCACCACGAGTAAATGGAAGTTCCATTGAAAGCTTTTTCTCCCAAGTTAAATACGCAGCAGGGAGCAAAACTTCGGGAATTTCCTACAAAGCTGGCTTAAAAGCAGTGTTATGCAAAGGGAATAGTCACGGTCATAATGCTAGTAACAGGGACATAAGGGACACTCATCTGTACATCCAAAATGTTACTTTTTAAATTAAATTTTCTATTGTTAAGTTTAAGACTTTACAACCAGTGACTGGAAGCAAACATACGATTAGCTCATGCTTTTACAAAATAAACGATTTTCAAATTTAAAGGAACAAATTGTTTTTATTTCAAAAACAAACAAAATTAACACTCAACTATATTCAAACTCTTTGAAAATCTTTCTTTAGCGCACTCTAGCGCTTTTCCTTGTGGTTATAAGAGGTTTGCCTTTATGAGCTTTGCAAATTGAATTGGTGTTTTCGAGTAATACTTGTTCATCAGGTATAAAGGCTGAGACTTTGGATATCACAGTTTTACTCACAGGATTGTCTACTTTTTTAGGAATAACAGTTTCATCTTCAGGATTAACTATTTTTTAGGAATAACAGTTTCATCTTCAGGATTGACTATATTTTTAGGAATAACAGTTCCATTTTCTGGATTGACTAGTTTTTTAGGGAGCAGTTTCATTTTCAGGACTAGCAATGTTTTTGGGAATCACAGTTTCATTTTCAGGACTAGCAATTTTTTTAGTTATCACATTTTTATTTTTAGGATTAACAATTTTTTAGTTATCACATTTTTATTTTTAGGATTAACAATGTTTTTAGTTATCACATTTTTATTTTTAGGATTAACTATTTTTTTAGTTATCACATTTTTATTTTTAGGACTAACAATGTTTTTAGATTTCTCAATGGATTTATCCTTTAAACTTGTTTTTACTTCACTTGGCATTGTCTTGGTATTAGTTGTAACTTCAAAGAGCTTCCTTTGACGTACTCTACCACTTGCCCTCGCGTTTGATCTCTTACCCAAACAATGTAATTCCTGCGTATATTTTAACTGTGTTGAAAGCTTGCTTGGAGTATTAAATGTTGCAACTTCCGGTATAACAGTTGTAGTTGGTAGCACAGTTTTAGGAGATAGAGGTTGTTTCCCTTTAGGATGATCTTTATTAGAGTAATTTTTTGATTCTATCAATTCTTGTGCAGCTTTAGTTTTCTTAGAGTCAGCAGAGGTAGAAACGGCAGTGGATTGTTTTCGTTTTCTAGACGGAACTGGCATTTCATCCTCCTGAGCTTCTAGATCTTCGATTACTTTAATGCCAAGTTTGGAGAGGTTTTTAATTGAATTAGAATATCTTTTTATGGTTGGAGTTGGTAAAATATCGTCCTGAATTTCAAGATCTTCATAATCATCTTCAATAAGGTTCTTTTTCTTACCAGGTTTTGAAAGGTTTTTAAGCTTTTTAGTTAATTTTTTATTTCTCGTAACCGCAGCATACAGTTTATCCCTCAAATTTTGCCCGCCTTTACCAAGCCTTGAACTTTCTCTGGCTACTTTATCTTTAAATCCCTCAAGGAATTCTTCAATCCTTGAATTTACTAATTTTCTTAACCAAATTTGGAAAAAATCTTTTACACCTGGGTTTGTTGGGGGACAATCTGAGGGTAAACCCCTACAAAACAAGATCCAAAAGGTGTTTAAATGTTTGTTTATTTCTTCTTTGCAAACCTAAAAATAATTAAAATAACCTTTAGAACAACAACAGAAACAAAAAAGCAATATTCTAGTACTTATGAATAATAAATTATCATTATACCTTTATCATATTTTCTCTGTTGATCTCGAAACCTTCGGTAGACTTAAATTTTCTTGTAAGGTTTATTACAAGTCGAATGAAGGGTAGAAATTCTTTTTTCGGAATCATTAAACCTCCTTTTTTCCCATAATCACGTATCTTCAAACAAATGGGCAAATTTGCTTCTTTTTCTTGTTTTGATTGGCAAATAACTCTAATCATTCTATAAACGTTGCGTTCCCTAATTTTTTGACTCAAAGAAAAGCTATACTTTTCTTTTAATAATTTTGTAACGTTTTTTATCTGACCAATTGAACCACCAGCCAGTTTGTACAATGTAGCTTCAGATTCAGACCCCATGAGGTTTCCATTTAAAGAAAAAAACTGCTCAAATGCTACCAGCTGCTTATCAATTTCTTCAGGTGTATGTTCCATAACAGCGTTACTATCAATGTTTTCCAATAATTGTGCATCTACGTCAAAATCTATATCTGACCTTTCAAATTCATTAACATCTGTGTCTTCCTCTTTCTGGGGTTCTATCTGAAGACCACCAAAGTCGTAATTCTTTTGAGATTCTCTTAGTTTTGAGAGACCGATGTCATAAACCACTCGAACCATAAAATTGAAAATTATTTCAAGATCACGCCTATCACAGTTGGTTCCGACCAGGTATTCTTCAACATTTTCATAAAAGCTGTCTTTTAATTTAGTTGCTTCATTCAGATATTGCAATTTGAAAGTGATGATTGTTCCAAATGGTATTAACGGTTTTGGAGGTTTTGGCTTCTTTGTGTCACATTCCTTCTTTTGCTTACTTAAAAATAGTTTGGGTGTCACAATAGCCCTAGCAGCACAAAAGTGCTGGCCAACCACGTGATGGCGCGCTTCAGGCCGTCATAACTGGCCGTGTCCTACCTGGCCAGCAGTTGGTTTGGTGCCGGGTTTTAATTATTTATCCAGCACATGCCCATAACCACAGCCACCATTATGCCATATATTTTAAGCTTTTACGCCAACACCTAGCCACCATTCATCTATTCGCTAAACCTTCGCTAACCCATCACTTATTCGCCACTCCACCATCCAGTAATCCTACAGGTATCCAGGTTTATCGACATGGCAGGCCTACAGATGACCATCATTTGTCAACCTGGCGGGCCTACAGGTGTCCATCGGTTATCAACCTGGCAGGCCTACACGCGTCCATCATTTAGAAGCTTGGTAGGCCTACAGTAAACCATCATGAAATCCTAACTCATTAACCTAGTTGGCCTACACTCAAACTACTGGTAGACCTTAACGTTTCCACCACTATTTCATCTTGTATGCTTACAATTACCCACCACTGTATCGCCACCCATCAACCCTTTTACCCTACTATTGTACACTACTTTTTCCTGCAATTATTTATTGACCTAATCACCCTAATTTCAATTAGATTTCAAGCCATACAGTTCCTTTTGTTATTTTTATCCAAGTTTATTTTCCTCAATTATTATTGCACATTTAAATATCATTTTTAGTCATCATCTACATTATAGTGTTCGTCTTCGCTAGTTTCTTTTGACATTCCAGCTTTCTTTGCACGTCTCCTCCGCCCTCCATTTCGATCTGAAGCACCTCTTTAGAATTTCTGAACAGTGCCTTCAACTACAAATTCTTTAATGCCTTTAAAATTCGTTTGTATTGCACCTAGAAGTATAAGTATTTGTAGCCGATAAATTAATTTTTCCACTTAACGCGCTACTTTTGATAGATTATTACCTACTATGACGTTCTTAAGCTTTATTTCGGCGAATGAAAACTTATGTTGCGAACCAACCCAGTTAAACTTGAGTACTATTTCGTGTGCTATTACTTTGCTGAAAATTCTCTTACAGCAATCAGATGGTTTCCTACCTCCAAAAGTTGAAAAATTCATAATCTAGGGAAAGAGAGTTTTTGCAAATAATGATTTATAAAAATATTGTTAAGAAGAAATACCAAAAACACATACAGCTTGTTTTCGTATCTCGTCATTGTCCAAAAGACTTTCAACAGTTTTCAGGTCTTTGAGTGAACTAATTGGTAGTTTTGGAAACCCTTCAATATCAAAGAACTCCGTACGATTTCCACTAAAAGTTTCTTTACTGTGATTAAGTAGCAAATCCATTTTTGTATTAAGATCTGTGAGCATTAGCATGACAGCTTTTTTAAATTTTTCATCATTACGATCTAGGAAAAAAATTCTAACTTATATAATCTTGTTTTGTCATCTTTGATAGTGGAATCTACCTTGTCTCCACCAACAAAACCTTTTTTAATGATATTACCTGAGTCGAAATTTTGGCCTTTAGTATGTCTCTCCATTATTGTTGCCTCGTAACTTCTCTCAGTAAAAGCTCCTTCTTTCATATTTGTATATTTAGGATCCAGATTATGATTAGGAGAATAAGGAGAAACTTGTCTTAAATTTCGACGATCTGAATCTTGGTTTAATTGCAAAGCCTTTTTATGTAGTGCACGCCCTCTTTCGTGGTTAAATTCCGATATTCCATTAGTTCCTTGACAAATTTCATGATTTCCATCATCTTTCAAAGGTGAAAAATCGAGGTTTCTGAACAAGTTTTTTCGCCTTTGTGGAGTAGTCTCCTCGAGACTTACGACTTCCCTTCTTTCTTTACTTGGTGAAATTAGGTCTTTTAAACTTTTACGTTTTCTCACTTTTGAAGGCGAGAACACTGCGTTGCTCTTTTTTCAAAGTTTCTTGATTTATTAATATTGCGGAAAGCTTTGTCCTTGAGCGTTAAAGAACTTTTCGGGATTGTACAAGTTTTCACTTTACAACCTCCTTTACAGGAGTATTTTTTTAAGGACAGGGCCGTATGCTTATTGTTTAAAGTAGAAGTAATTGAGAGAGATTCTGTGGATGAAGGTTGGTCTGGAGATTTTGAGGAAGCCAAATCATCTTCATAAACATCTGTTGCATTGGAATGTGATATGCTAGTAAAATCTTGTTCTAAGGTCAAAATATGGCTGTTTGCAGTGGAAACTAGCCCGTGGTTAACAATTGATGTGGAAAAGTCTCCGTTGTCATGTTTTGCAGCATTCCCTCCGATTTCATTTTTTCGATATGATATATCATAGGAGTCTTGCTTTTCTTTGCCTTGTTTATGAGCTGATACACCTTCACCATCATCGTTTTGAGCTGATAGATCCAAGTTGTCACATTTTAGGGCTGATGCATCTCTTTGAGGATACGTGTCTCTGACATCGTGTTTCGGGGGTAATATATCTCTGTTGTCATGTTTTTTGTTGCAGATAGTCGCTGTCGTCATGGTTTGGTGGCATATTGTCGCTGTCGTCATGGTTTGGTTGCATATTGTCTCTGTCGTCATGGTTTGGTTGCATATTGTCTCTGTCGTCAGGTTGATGTTGCAGATTGTCTCTGTCGTCAGGTTGTTGTTGCAGATTGTCTCTGTCGTCAGGTTGTTGTTGCAGATTGTCTCTGTCGTCAGGTTGTAGTTGCAGATTGTCTCTGTCGTCATGTTTTTGTTGCAGATTGTCTCTGTCGTCATGTTTTTGTTGCAGATTGTCTCTGTCGTCATGTTTTTGTTGCAGATTGTCTCTGTCGTCATGTTTTTGTTGCAGATTGTCTCGGTTGATACAGTTTTGTCCTTAATGTCTAATATTTGGGTCGAATTAATATATGAATCAAGTTTAGTGGTTGATTTTTTCCCTTTGTTGAAAGTTTCAAGTGCAGTACTTTTTACTGTTTTTAGTAGCCAAAGCGCTTCATTTAGTTCAGTTTTGTTGTTGAGCTTCCTTTTAGCATTCTTTATTCCAGTTTTCTTGATACTGCTTGTAAATAGAATAAAGGTTATATAAGCATAAATTTATATAGGTAAAAGTGACCTTTGAATATTACTTTCAGTGTTGCTGTAGCTTTTCGTTTCTGAAGTTGTCAGGTTTTGCAAATGTTTTCCATCAACTGTAATATAATATAATTGGGTGTTAGCAAAACACACTAACACGGTCTAAAATGTCATTCACTTACCATCATTTAAAGTTATCGGAGGGGGTTTTGGTAACCGTAAAAGTTTTCTCCCTTTACCAGATTTAGTTTTATTACGCGAATGTGTTTCGTCATCTATATGAATATAACAGCAATTTTAAGATAAGAAAATTTTGCCAAAAATTATGAGATAATTTCAAACTGTAATTCAAAACTAACCTTCAGAACTTTCCATATTCGCAAATGAAGAACAAATTTGGGCAGTGAACCTTCGTCTCTTTCCCCTCCCAGCATCCTCCACTTCGCTTGCCAAATCTGAGGTTACCTCGGATTTTTTTAATTTCGCCCGTGCTTGACTATAATCAGCTAAAATTTAATTTGAAAAGTTAAGATATTTATCTTCAATATTCAGGCGTGTTACATCTGCACACACAAAAACCACAGGAACATACCAGCCTGGTAAATAACTTTTCCATCGTATAAAATCCAATCCGATTCAGGGTTGGCGTTTTCAGCAATTAATTTTGTAATATCATGGTTCAAACGCATTGGTGGCCAATAACATTTGTTTCCTGATGGGCACCAGGCTAAGGGAAGAGCTTCTACTGTCCCTTCAGAGAAACTGAATATCACATACATCTAAAATAAATTTAAAAAAAGCAGTATAACAGTTGACAAAACTAGGCATTGTGAAGCACAGGAATAACTGTGGCCAAGGAATCATTTTGGTTTATATGAAAAAAACATTTGCGTTCAAACAAGCTTAAAGGGTATGATTTAACTTTTTTGGAGATTTTGGTAACAAACATGCCTAGGGTAGAAGAAGGTAAAGGATATTTAAAAATGTCATCATATTTTTTGCATAAGCTCCCAGCTAACATTATCTCTTTTTCCTTTGTACGATAAATGTGTTTTATCAAAATTAACTCCCCAGTAGTTAATTTAACACAATTATTGCCTAAACAAGTGGTTAAACTATAAAAAGGAGTCTCAAGCTTTTTAAATGACTGAGCATTGCTAGGGGCATTTCTACTAGTGTTTTTAATAGGCCCCTTAAGAAGCGTTGATTTAGTTTTGGTCGTTTTAGCACAGAGCCTTTGACCTTCATTTAACCGCTTGCATAACTGTTGAAGAGGCCGGTTCGGTGAACGCAATTTTTTCTTTAAAAAGTACAAATGATTTTCGAATGGAAAAGCGCTAAAGGCGTCCAAAGGTCCAAACCGTTTCACGTCCAGAGACAAATGTGTTAAAGCGTGGACGTTAAGACTAACAAATTTTTCGCCATAGAAATCAGGGCAAGATGAAACGTATAACTCTAACAGTTGCGAGGCATAGTCTAGAAGAGTTTTACTAAAGTTAGGGGAAGCTAAGATGTAAATTGCACATTGCAGTAATCTAAAATGATCTATAACGTCATTAGCGACAATTCCTTTACATAAAACAGGACCTGTGTAAAGAAGAAACTGTCGATATTCAGTGGCCTTCCACCGATCTATGTGTTTTAACGATCGAGGTTTTCTTGCAAATTCACTAGGGATATGCTTTGAGCAGTTCTTAAGTCTCAATGATAACTCAGTAATTTGATTACTACTCAGACGTACTGTGAACTTCCCTTTTTTAACCCACGCCCTTAAAAACCTCTTTGTCACCCCTAAACAGACAAGATGCATGTAGTCTAAAGGAAATTGCGATACCAAATCGATATCCAAAACTTCAAGGGGAGAACGGTTTCCACTTAAATGATGTTCTTCATTATCTTGATTTCGAAAGGTTAAATTTGTTCGTAATGTTACTACATCATTTAAATCATTCAGAAAACCATATTATGGTCTACCATATAGCCTGGAATTGTGCATTTATCACACGAATAATAACCCGTGTGTCCCTTCGTATTCTTGACAAAGGATCTAGCCGGTGTGTCTAATATGAATGGGCCATCTAGATTACAATTTCTTATTCTTCCCCCATAAGAAAATCCGTTCTCCGAAAGACTAAACAGTTCTTCAATAAACGGTTTTAGATATTCTGACAGAGAACCTGGCTTATGGTCACCACAAAACACGCCTACTGGGAATACATCACCAACAATGCCATTTTCAAAACTGTACACACCAACCAAAATTGGCCAAAAGGTTTTATTTGAACTTTCAAATAATGGAATGCCATCTATATTAGTGGCAAATGATATATCTTCAGAATAATCAGGATGTGTATCAAAAAAATTTGTTAATCCTCTTTCAAGGCCCACATGCCAGTATTCTCCGTGTGTAACTGTACTAATATTTGTCGTTCGCCTCATAGTTTTTAAGAGAGTTCGGGAATCTTTTGGTAAATCACTATGGTTATGTAGTCTAAGAATTTTCAGCAGGCTATTGACTTTAACAGTATCAACATTGTTGTCAGTCACCCAGTCTCGAAGATCTTGTGCTAAATCAGTAGGTTCATTATCAGAACTTACACTAATATCTGAATTGTCACTCGGATAACTATCATAACTATCATCTGAACTCTCAGAGCTTTCACAAATATTATTATTTTCAGCAGCATCGCTATAAGAATTGCTTGCAATAATTTTGCTCATATCCGTCGCCTCACTAGAATAAGTGTGTGTTTCAACCGAAACCACATCGTTGAGAGTTTCGTTTTCAGATTTAGCACAAGACCGTTCAGACACCCTAGCTTTTACATTTTTCAAATATGTGGCCCGTTTTCTTCTCATGTGCCGTTTACTGAGGCTTATTACGTTCTCCATAAGAAATGTATATTAGGTAATAAATTCAGGTAAAATTAAAACTAAATGTTTATATATTATTAGACTTTCGCATTAAAAAATATTTTGGTTAAACACTCGCCTACAAACCTATCAAACAAAGAAAGAAAATAGGACTTGCCCTTTAAAGATGTGGCCAATTCTTTTAGAACCTCATGGAAATCAAGCTGATAACCAAATGCAATTCTGAAATTTAGTAAAAAAAATTAGTGATATTTAAATTTCTGCTTTTTAAATATTTCAAAAATTAGCTAAGATTTTCAAAAATTAGCTAAGATTTTCAAAAATTAGCTAAGATTTTCAAAAATTAGCTAAGATTTTCAAAAATTAGCTAAGATTTTCAAAAATTAGCTTAGAATTCAAAAAATTAGCTTAGAATTCAAAACATTAGCTTAGAATTCAAAAAAATAGCTTAGATTTTCAAAAATTAGCTTAGATTTTCAAAAATTAGCTTAGATTTTCAAATATTAGCTTAGATTTTCAAAAATTAGCTAAGATTTTCAAAAATTAGCTAAGATTTTCAAAAATTAGCTAAGATTTTCAAAAATTAGCTAAGATTTTCAAAAATTAGCTAAGAATTCAAAACATTAGCTAAGAATTCAAAACATTAGCTAAGAATTCAAAACATTAGCTAAGAATTCAAAACATTAGCTAAGAATTCAAAACATTAGCTAAGAATTCAAAACATTAGCTAAGAATTCAAAACATTAGCTAAGAATTCAAAACATTAGCTAAGAATTCAAAACATTAGCTAAGAATTCAAAAAATTAGCTAAGAATTCAAAAAATTAGCTAAGAATTCAAAACATTAGCTAAGAATTCAAAAAATTAGCTTAGAATTCAAAAAATTAGCTAAGAATTCAAAAAATTAGCTAAGAATTCAAAAAATTAGCTAAGAATTCAAAAAATTAGCTAAGAATTAAAAAATTTAGCTAAGATTTTCAAGCATTTAACTAAGATTTTCAAGCATTTAACCAAGATTTTTAAGCATTTAACTAAGATTTTCAAGCATTTAACTAAGATTTTCAAAAATTTAACTAAGATTTTCAAAAATTTAACTAAGATTTTCAAAAATTTAACTAAGATTTTCAAAAATTTAACTAAGATTTTCAAAAATTTAACTAAGATTTTCAAAAAATTTAACTAAGATTTTCAAAAAATTTAACTAAAATTTTCAAAAATTACTAAGATTTAAAAAAAACTATCTCATACTTAAAAAAAACAGACTAACGGAGATTTCAACTATCTAAATGAGAAACCAAAGAGGTTTGGCTTTTTAAAATTAAACTATTAATGGCTTACCTTTATTTTAAACGTTGTAATAAATTTCGAACATTCAGTCACAAATTGTGATTCACAAGACAACTTCAACCAGCTAAGCCTCGGTGTAATTCATTAGGAAGACTAGATGCTCGCTAAATCCTACCAAGTAATAAATCAGAAAATTAATTGAATTATTTGGTAATTTATAATTAACAATTTAAAAATTCGTAAGTATATTCACCTTTTAACTCCAACGTTCCAAAACAGCCCTTAAAAGATTAACTAGTTAAAAAGCGTCTAGATTGGAGAATGGAGAATTTCTTTGTTTTTTTTTTTTTTTTTTTTTTTTTCCACCTACAACACTAGTGCTTAGCCGTTAGGCCTTGAGCACCAGGAAGAATTGGGCGGGAGACCCTACGCGTCCCAGCACTGACGGGGGCCGCTAGGTCGTATGTGTATTGCAGGGAAGGAAATGAGGTTTACTTGGGAGGTGACGGAAGGTGGAATTGGGGTAAGTCACCTCCGGCGGACACGGGACAGTCGGCACCTATAGGGTAGGATCGCCGACATGTGTCGTATTCCCTCAAACTTTGCCGCCCAGAAGCTTGGCTTACAGGAGTGCGCCACACTCCCGGCCGGAATTTCTTTGTTCCCTTCTTTTTGCGCCGAAAAAGCCGTAACAACTAAAAACCGCGGATTACCAGAAAATAAACCGACCGAAAAACTTTCCTCCACGAGGTTGTAACGCCGTTTCTATTGCAAGAAATCTGCTACCATGGAGAAATATTATAGGAGACATAGAAAAATTCAGCAATTTTAAAGTAACTTTCGTTTCACTCCAATAAAAAACTACTCCATGGACAATGCTGATGTACGATTTTACAGACTAGGAGGATTCATACCATTTTCACAGCCCATTTCATACTCCATATGTAGCCTAACCTCGTGCAAATATTATTACTCCTAGTCTGAAACAAATTTTTGGACCGAGTAAACAAATTCTAAATATGATGACACCAAAATTAAATTAAATTTGGCAAATTCGTAAATCATGATTTAGAAAGAATTTCAATATTCTAAATTGTTCTGTTTCAATTTTATCACGGATCACTTTACCACTATATATACTCAAAAAATGATATTTCAAAATTATAAGTCAACAATTTCACGCGGTGACGCGAGACATATGCGCCTATAGAGTAATGTCAGTTCTACGTATGCAAACGTCATACCCTTCTATCTCTTAGCTAAGTGTCATCCCCCCCTACCATGCGGCGCGTACAGTATCCCCTCTTACAAAAGCGCGCCTAGAGGGAGGGATACACAGTCTACTCCCCCCGTCTACCGACACTACTCTATATCAATCGTACGCTTTGGGTAAAAGAATTGCCAGCACCATACCCTTCAGTTGTACGATGAAATACCAGCATTGAATTTAGAGATATACTTAAATATAATTGATTATGTACCTTAGATTTAATATCAACTTACTTCGAAATTAAATTTATCAAAACAGCTATAACTATTATGTTGAAGTTAAAAAAACGACTAAAAATATTATTGGTGCTGGGTTTCTGTATGAAAACATAGTGGCAAATTTTGCAGAAAATACATAAAATATAAGCTGCCGGTTTTGACATGTTCATGTGATGGCAAAATATCTACGTGGTGGACAAGTCAAGGCTTACAGCACGTAGCCATCACCATCAGTCTCCCAGCACACCCGGCAATGACCCTCCACCAAATCGGCAACCCCGTGCTACTAGGGTGGTGGAAATTATACCTAATTATACCAATGCTATGTTATAAACTTTGTTTCTGTGTTAATATTTGGTGCATAAACCTTTATGTGAACTTATAGGTGGTAGAAGCATGTAGCAATCTTGAATAAACTTGCACTATAACACCAAAGTAATTTTGACCCGCACCATCGAATAAATTGTAAAAAATTCTTCTTAAACACTGTAACAAAATAAATAAAAACTAATATAATCGTAACAATACAATATGCTTCGAGTTTATTATCAAGTCCTGCCTGCAGTTTGAACACCATCCATTGGACTAAATAACGTTAGGTCCAGCGTAAACGGAAGTATTGGTGCATGAATGTTGGGTGTTCCAGGTTTTTTGGTGCATTATTAATGTTAAGGTAAGAGTGACATTTTGCTTGTCGTTTAGTATTTCTTATAATTTCCTCTCATAAACGTGGAAAAAAGTCGTGCTTTTGCACGTTAGACCTTTGCATTGATTCACTGAAGAGGGTATTGAATCTCATGCGCAGTTAAAAAAATGCCGTTTATTTTGAATATTGAATTGATACTTTATGAGAAGTTTATTCCTCAAAATATATTATTCGATGTTAAGGAAATATGTATCAAAAACAAATTTGAAGTCCAAGTAGGGCAATTGGATTAGAAAACCATATTTAAAATGAGTTGTGCATTTTAAAATTAAGCCTATAGAAATCGTTATTAGAAACTCAATCCAAACTTAGAACTAGATCGGAATATTTAAGAGAAAACCAGTTTTCTACCAGTTCTAAGCTATTATTCTACGTATAATTATGGATTTCTCCACGACCTCAAGACATTTAAAAGTTATACCACTAATGGAATCGCTTAAACTATTAGAAGGCACTTTCCGAAGTTTTCTTGATCTTTATTAAAATGGTTTGTCACGAATATAGTAAAGCACACCTATAGATTGATTTGTTTCAACGGAGAAAATGCGGTTTTATTTAGGTAAACTTCTAAACTTAAGTTCAGTTTGGATGTTTCTTCATAATTGGTACAAACAGTTATCTTGAAAACGTGTAGCATTTTGTTTAAGGTTTTTCCATATTAAAAGTACGAGCAGTATAAGGGACTGCCCCGTTTTCTTAGAGAGTATGCTAGTAGTATTTGAGGGAAGTTTCCAAACATTAAACGATTAGTTTCAGAAATAGTTTCGCGTGCAATTATTAAATTAGGCGAAGCTGAAAGTTAAATCTCTTTAAAATAAAATAGTGCAATTTATAAACGCGCTTAGAGAAGTTCAAATAATAATGCCATGTTTTCCCCATAACAATCGCTTTAGGCAACCACTAAAATTTTGTTCCATTTTCGCGCAGCCTCTGCAGTCTCATCGTTGTTCCTCATTTTACAGTTCTATTCATTCTGATAGATTCGTGGTAAATTAATAAACCCGAAATTGTTTATCGAAAGTTTTAACACATAAAGGCAACGCCGAATATCATAAGAATACCGCCGCTTTCAAAATTAAGGCCGAAGTATAAGTAATGAGTTTCCACGAACTTCAGAAAAGGCAGTCCAGCTATTTCCAATACAGGTATGTTTCATCTATCCATATCTATATCCTGACAGTCTGAGTAGGCGCGTACCAAGAAAGATTTTTTCAAACCGCCGCCATCTTAAAAAATGGCACCCAGAAATGTTAAAAATATTCTCTATGCTACAAAGTCCACGGTTTCAACCGATTTCACAAATATTTAGTACACTGGTTTCCATTGACCTATAGACGGGTTGAATGGTCTTATGGGTTCTATTTGTTGCCATCTTTTTAAATGGATGGCGGCCAGAAATTTAAAAACCCTTCTTTATGGAATAATGTCCGCGTGAAAAGTAATAAAAAATGTCCCAACGGGCTGACGGGCGTTATCTCCTAGGTTCTACAAAAATATTAGTCATCAGTAAAATCTACCCATTCTTTATATCATTTTGATGGTAGTTCTTATTACACGCGAGCAACGCCGCGGGTAACAGCTAGTATAGATATATTTGTGAAATCCATTTGCTGATTGACTAACCACGCTGTCTTCAGAACGCCTTGAAGTTTTTACCTCTCCGAGTGACGATGACGTCACCGAGACCAATTACACTGGACGTGTGTGTCTATCTGTCTGTCTGTGTGTGTGTCTGTCTGTCACACCCCACGTGACCGCGTTCACAGTTTGCGTTTCGGAGCAAACGTGTTCTCAATTTCCGGACTGCATTGACAGTACACGGAAATTTGGAAAATTGTGTTTGTCTCCGCTGGCTATTCTACATGAGTTCCCACACCACCAGTTTTGGTTTTCGTCCACTCCACATGGACACTAGTCTGTACTTGCTGGCTTCGAAGCACCACCATCTTCCGTTCTTCGTCTTTCGTCTATACCACATAGACACCAATCTGCAACATTGGCTTCTAACACCACCATCTACTGGTCTTTCGTCTATACCACATAGACACCAATCTGCAACATTGGATTCAAACACCACCATCTACTGGTCTTTCGTCTATACCACATAGACACCAATCTGCAACATTGGCTTCTACTCCATCATCGTCGTTAGGCTTAAGATGTACGCGGCGAGCGGCTAGGGTTACGAGAAACGTCTAGCCTCCCAATGGCAGGGCTTCCACCATCGGTTCACGCGAATGCGCTTTTATCTATTATTATAATGGAAAAGAATCGTATATATACCCCAAAATTTGAAGAAAGCGGGCAAAAGGGGTACCCTTCACTTTAAACGTCAATATCAACAAAGTTTCGAAAGATAATAGCAACAACTTTATTTTAAACGATTTAACTATTTTTAAAGTTATTTACTGGCGATTAAAATAATTAATATCATTTATATTTAATTAATTATTTAAGATAAACTTATTTCTATGTACTGACAGGTGAGAGTTAATATAGAACGAGTAATGAAGATTGCATCTGAATCGAAACACTACACGCATATCAAAGTTAATATAAAGCGAGTGGGATGAAAAGATCTCTTACAAAACGATAACATTTTCTTTTTCCAGAATATTAAATGGAAATACTTACGGCATTACGATTCTTTTAGTAGTTGTGTAGCTTTAAAGCTCTGTTTCATCTCAATATTCCAAGAACATCTTTTGATATTAACATTTAAAATTTCCTGTTTACTTTTTAATTCATCTTTACTACATTTATATATAGTCTAAACGTAACATTTAGCTTCATTAAATAATAAGAATGATAATACTTTATCTCTCCATACGTGTTGAAACGACTGGGTCTATGAGTTAAGATAACAAAGATTTTAACCAGAATTGACCTTGTTTCATGTCCTCTTATAGGAGGTCTTAACGGTTCAGAGTGAGCCGAAAGTTAAATACACATTTATGTGATAGATGTTAGGTCCTCATTAGAATTATTGAGGATACGCAGGAAATTATTAAACGCTTTAAACTTTACAAATGATCATGGCAATATCTCGCCGATTATAACTATGTATTTCCGGTTTGTCTCATTGGCTGGTGGACCTATGTTTGGAAAGTAAATTCGTCTCGGCTCGGAGAGGTTTATTTTGGTTTCCCAACTTGTTATGAATACGGGATTGGCGCGAAATTTATAGATTTATACGGGATTTTTCGTGTTTAGTGTTTGCGAGTGCGGCGGTGCAAAACACGGAAGGGGGCTCACGCTCGCTCCGGAATTTTTTACCTCTCCGAGTGACGTATGTCACGAGAGGTTCTAATTTCGACGTGTCTGTGTGTGTGTGTGTCTGTCTGTTGTTACACTCACGTGACCGCGTTCGCAGTTTGCAAATCGGAGCAAACGTGTTCTCAATTTCCGGAAATTTCGAAAATTGGATTACACTTACAGGCTATTACTTCATTGCCTGCCTAACATCCCCAGCCCCTGGTCTTTGTCCATCCCACATGGATACCAGTCTGTACACACTGGCTTCTATTCACAATCATCTGCTGCTCTTTGTCCATCCCACATGGACACCAGTCTGTTCACAATGGCTTCTAATCACCACCCTCTTGTGGTCTTTTTCCATCTCACATAGACACCAGTCTGTACAAACTGGCTTCTAATCACCACCGTCATCTGCTCTTTGTCCATCCCACATGGACACCAGTCTGTACACCTGGCTTCTAACACCATCATCTTCTGGTCTTTGTTTTTGTCCATCCCACATGGACACCAGTCTGTACACCTGGCTTCGAACACCACGTTAGAAGTTCGTTTTGTTTTGATGTGTAAAGAAATCCTACAGAACCATAATATTCTCTTTATCCTTAATATAAAGTGAATATGTGGAAATATTTTTCGTAATTATGATGCATTTAGTACTTTTGTAGCTTTAAAGCTCCGTTTCATTTTGATATTCCAAAGATTGTTTTTAATTTTGTTATTTGAAATGGCTGTTTATATATTACTTAAGCTATACTACATCTGTATATAGAATAATCCTTGGTTTAGTGATTTCATGGAGAAAGCTAATACCTAGACTTCGGCGGGTATATCAAGTATTATCCGCAATAGGCTTAGTGAAACAAAGAGTAAATAATTGAGGCCTTAGGTGAAGTAAACTCTGGGTTATGATTTTCGTGTCTGAAATGAAGAGACATCAACGGTTCAGAGTGAGCCGAAAGTTAAGTACAGTCGCCGCAATTAAAAACTTTCTCTCTCGCGACGTCTTGTTTCAATCATAAGCCGCAAATTATTGATCTGATACAATTAGTATAAAAAAACGTATCTTATATTGTTTTTTCAATAAATTTTTTACTAAGCGTTTTTTTTTCACTCTCCACTTTCCATTTCCAACTGCTAAATAGGGGGTTTTGAATGATTGGGATGATTTTAAAGAGAAGGTGAACAGTTGAGCATAGCTCGACCGAATTACCGAATGACATTCCAGTAAAGGGAGAGTGATGTTAATTGCAATTTTCTGAATACACGTCCCCCACGGAATCAATGCCTTGAGCCATATTTTTATGGATAGAGATCCCCTTTAATGTTGCACAAATATATAATCAACAATTGTGGAATGAAACTTCAAATTTTCCTCCGGTGTAGATATGGCCACGGGTGCGACATTCTGTTCCATTATGGTTCGCAAATGCCAGGGGGTGGAGAATGATTTCTATCTAGATTAGTGGGCGATTCTTGATGTCAGTTTCAACATAAGTCTGCACGAACGTTTGGTTGAAAACGGCGCATTTCGGAGAGAACCATCTAGAAATTCAATGGCCAACCAATTCCCTCAATATGTCACCCATTGAAAACCGCTTGGTGGAGGAAATACAGGTTCACTGAAAAGGAGAATACCCACATTCAAAGCATAGCATGGGTCACAAAGTGGTGCCTACATTTGAGGAAGTGGTTGTGTTCATTGTATTCAACTAATTGGGATTCGCCATAACGAAGATGACGAACCTTTCTCAAGAAACACTTTATTTACAATGCGAAATTAGCATTATACTAAAGTTCCACTAGTCTTAGCAGTGTATCCGATGGCAAATTATGGTCTTTTTGAGAATCAATGGAATCTGCTGAGCTCACGAAGTATTAAATCCTTGAAGGTTAAGTAAGGACGCAATGTAGAGTGTGTATATATTTTATTGAGAACTACCCAACCAACATAACTAGTTAAATAAAGAATAAAGACACTTTGCTAATTACTATCGAACATTTATTCTTAATTATGAACATGGTTAGGATAAATACATTTATGCGTTTTCATTTTTAATTTCATTATGCGATTAATATTTGATCATCTTACCGTTGGCGTTTACAACCTGTTGCATTCTCCGCGGCATTGATGAAAACAGATTGCTTATATAATCGGGCCGCTCACCAACCTCTTCCCATGCGGCCTGGATGATGGTGAATAGTTCATCCTTATCATTGGGAATTATATTGTTCTGGGATACAATCCTTTTCATAATCGCCCAGACGTTTTCGATTGGAGATAAGTCGGGTGAATTTCTTGGCCAGGTAATTAGATCTATTTCCGGATGATTCTCCTTCAAATACGCCATGGTTGCACGTGACTTGTGTATACTCGAATTATCTTGTTGAAATATAAATTTACCGTCCGGAAAATGATTGTCTACAACATGAGGGAAAAACGTATGTTCCAATACATCAATATACTTATCGGAATTTAGGTGCCCTTCTATTCGTGCTAAGGTGCCAATTCCATGTTTTGAAATATAACTGATAGTAAAAAATATATGTTAGAATATATTTTTTACCATAAATTGTTATATAAATACTATCAGTTTGTCTCACTCTCTCACCAGTCAGTATGCCAAGATTATCACAGGAAGAACACAATAGGCTCGTTGCGTTACATGAGGCAAAGCCAACCGTGAGGTCTTGGCTAGCCGCTTATGGTGAGAATGGGCGATTGACCGACAAACCAAGACCTGGAACTCCACGCGTTACCACTGCAGAAGAAGACGACGTTATTGCTGCTCTTGTTGTGAATAATCCTACCACCACTGTTCGATCTGTAAAATCCATCATGGAATTGGAAGCGTCGGAAACAACGATTAGAAACCGATTACGTGACGTTGGGCTACACAGTCGTATCGCCGCGGAGAAGCCATATCTCAAACCAGAGCACGAACAAGAACGCCTAGCATTTGCGCGCGCTCACCTGCACTGGAGGAACGAATGGGATGAAGTTGTCATCAGCGACGAATCAACATTTTGTTCATCTACGGACCATCACGTAATAGTGTGGAGAGAGAAAGGGACCCGATATGATGCGGCTAACATTCATTCAATCCGGAATAGCGGACGGTTTTCTGTGCCAGTGTGGGGTTATATTTCAAAACATGAAATTGGCACCTTAGCACGAATAGAAGGGCACCTAAATTCCGATAAGTATATTGATGTATTGGAACATACGTTTTTCCCTCATGTTGTAGACAATCATTTTCCGGACGGTAAATTTATATTTCAACAAGATAATTCGAGTATACACAAGTCACGTGCAACCATGGCGTATTTGAAGGAGAATCATCCGGAAATAGATCTAATTACCTGGCCAAGAAATTCACCCGACTTATCTCCAATCGAAAACGTCTGGGCGATTATGAAAAGGATTGTATCCCAGAACAATATAATTCCCAATGATAAGGATGAACTATTCACCATCATCCAGGCCGCATGGGAAGAGGTTGGTGAGCGGCCCGATTATATAAGCAATCTGTTTTCATCAATGCCGCGGAGAATGCAACAGGTTGTAAACGCCAACGGTAAGATGATCAAATATTAATCGCATAATGAAATTAAAAATGAAAACGCATAAATGTATTTATCCTAACCATGTTCATAATTAAGAATAAATGTTCGATAGTAATTAGCAAAGTGTCTTTATTCTTTATTTAACTAGTTATGTTGGTTGGGTAGTTCTCAATAAAATATATACACACTCTACATTGCGTCCTTACTTAACCTTCAAGGATTTAATACTTCGTGAGCTCAGCAGATTCCATTGATTCTCAAAAAGACCATAATTTGCCATCGGATACACTGCTAAGACTAGTGGAACTTTAGTATAATGCTAATTTCGCATTGTAAATAAAGTGTTTCTTGAGAAAGGTTCGTCATCTTCGTTATGGCGAATCCCAATTAGTTGAATACAATGAACACAACCACTTCCTCAAATGTAGGCACCACTTTGTGACCCATGCTATGCTTTGAATGTGGGTATTCTCCTTTTCAGTGAACCTGTATTTCCTCCACCAAGCGGTTTTCAATGGGTGACATATTGAGGGAATTGGTTGGCCATTGAATTTCTAGATGGTTCTCTCCGAAATGCGCCGTTTTCAACCAAACGTTCGTGCAGACTTATGTTGAAACTGACATCAAGAATCGCCCACTAATCTAGATAGAAATCATTCTCCACCCCCTGGCATTTACGAACCATAGTGGAACAGAATGTCGCACCCGTGGCCATATCTTCACCGGAGGAAAATTTGAAGTTTCATTCCACAATTGTTGATTATATATTTGTGCAACATTAAAGGGGATCTCTATCCATAAAAATATGGCTCAAGGCATTGATTCCGTGGGGGACGTGTATTCAGAAAATTGCAATTAACATCACTCTCCCTTTACTGGAATGTCATTCGGTAATTCGGACGAGCTATGCTCAACTGTTCACCTTCTCTTTAAAATCATCCCAATCATTCAAAACCCCCTATTTAGCAGTTGAAAATGGAAAGTGGAGAGTGAAAAAAAAAACGCTTAGTAAAAAATTTATTGAAACAACAATATAAGATACGTTTTTTTATACCCATTGTATCAGATCAATAATTTGCGGCTTATGATTGAAACAAGACGTCGCGAGAGAGAAAGTTTTTAATTGCGGCGACTGTACCAACGTGTATTACTTAATGTAGATCATTGTTACATGCAATACTGCAGTGCCCTAAGAATCCTGCAGAACTGACAAGTTTTCATTACATTCATTCATCCCATCTTAACTGGGCACTGGGTTTATAGTAAGGATTATTCTCCTTAAGTGAACTGGCAGTAGAAAGAGCTTAGAGGTGTTACGCCTTATTAGAAAGCTATCATAGGTGCTGTTTGAACGTTTAAACTTTAATTCTGATATAAGAATAGTAAATTTTTCATTCTCATTCTAGAACATTTAAACTTAACCTCTATTATTAGGACATTAACAGAATATGGTTTAAAGACGGAAAATTAACGAGATATAGTTTAAAATCGGTACATTTCTGAATCATATTCTGAATGCAGAACATTAGTTAAAGGGTCTGATAGTAGAACATAACGGTTCCAGAACATTGTTGGTTTAATCTAGCTTTATGGACAAACCATTTATGGTTAATTTTGACTCAATCGATTTTCAAACCATAATACACCTAAATTTAAACTATTACTGGTATGATGTTTTAGTTTAAACAATGAAGAGACCATGTTTAGACCTCTAGTTTCTACAGTGTGTAGCGAACTGAAAGTGGGCTGAAGCGATCATTAAGTAGAAAAGTAAATCATATTATAAATTTATGTTAAGAAACTGTATAAATTGTTCAATATACAGGGTGTTTCTGGAAAGTCTGGCACAAATTAACAGGCACGTTCCTTGTTTTACGGCCTACTTTTGAGAGCCCATAACGTCGCAACGGAGCGCTTTACCCCAAAACGTCATAGGACCTTTCGGACTCCTTTTGACCCAAGGAACATGCCTGTTAATTTGTGCCAGACTTTCCAGAAACACCCTGTATATATATTCTATAGACTTTCCATTAAGGTATTGTAGAAAACAGTTGAATCACAATTCAAACGCCTTTACAAGATTTTCTAAAAACTTTAATAGAAAATTAGCAAAAATCGTATAGAAAGTTGTGGAAATAATTTATAAATTTTCTATAAAATATGCTTATAGAATATTAACATAACACTTACAGAAAAACGCATGGTTTCTGTTTTATATAAAATCTATAAAATGATGATATAGAAAGTTTATAGATAAGTCTATAGATATATAAATTGGAATAGAGCCCCTTACGCATTACACTCTATTGAATTTTATATATTTTTATGGAAATTTCATAGGACATTTTCGTACGGGAAATAGTCAGTGAGAGGGCTTCAACTGGACTACAATTAGCAGAGACAGCGCTGACCCCGATTCTGCTATATTTTAGTAAGCTGGTTACCGAGTTGCAGTTTTTTTATACTTATTGGATTCATTGCTGCACTATTACTGCCTGATAGCCCAAGCGCAGGGAAGAAGAAAATTATTCTGTTTTTTTGGTAAGGCTCGTATCCTTTTTGCAAGCCCACGTTTGACTGGTGTAAATATTACTTCCACTTTTGTGCATAGAAAAAAATATAAAATAATTGGAGTTTTATTTTTACTTTTACTTTTGGCCCGTTTTGGGTATAGAAAAATACTATTGAATCAATGAATGCGATTGTCAGTTCACGTAAGTACTTTTATTAAGTGATAATAGGATTCAAGTGTATTTATAGTAAAAAAAACGTCTATCTGTTATATTTACGACTTAATAGTGTTCTTTCCTAAGAAAAGTAATTGAATGTATAAAACAGTAGCATTGAAAACTAAGAGCTAAAATTGAAAGTCGTTAAGGCTCGCCATATAAATTTAAGGCGCGATAAAAGCCTGAAACCAGATTTTCAACATGCAGCCAAAGGCTCGATGCTCGATAAGAAACTCGAGAGTCAGCTCGAAAACCGAAAAAAGAGAGGCGGGAGGCTCGACTCGAAACCAAAAAATCAAGGCTCGCACAGCCCTTATATATAGTGCATTATATATCAAAAATCTTAGTTACGACACCTAACCAAGTTTACTATTATTCAACCAAAAGAAAAATAATGAAAAAGCGTTAAAAAAGGTCCTCATAGCGGATGTAGTAATAGTTCAGGACTTTTAGGGTTAGATCTAGAACATTTGAACATAAAGATGAAAATTGGTACATGTGCTGTTTTTGACCCAACAAAAAATATACTAATAGTCCCCTGCTGTAGAGCGCGAGCTTTCGCCGCCATCTTGGAAAATGGCCGCCGGGAATGCCAGCTACGATGTATTCCACGTTCTTCTTCAAAAATTATGACAATTGGTACACATAATTACTGCAAACACATGAACATCATGGCAAACTTTTACAGCTCTGTGTTCAATAGTTTGGTCGCCATATTGGAAAATGGCCGCCGTGAATGCTAGGTACAGTATATTTCACCATGTTGTTGGAAAATTATGAAAATTGATAGGTATTATAATCAGAGCTGTGTAAACCTCATAGTAAAATATTGAAGCCATTAGTCAGATATTTTGGCCGCCATGTTGGAAAATGGCCGCCATCAATGCCATTTAGATAAAGTATATGGTTCAAGAATTATGAAAATTGGTAATTTTAAATATCATACTTGAATATTGAAGACGTGCTACTGATAGTTTGGGCGCCATCTTCGAAAATGACTGCTCGAAGTGCCAAATATATTACTGATGTATAATTTTTTTCGATATTTGTTTATTGAGTAGATGATTTTCATTAACGTAATGAACAACAAAAAATGGATATCTCGAAGTCGAAATTATCGACGCCATCATTAAAAATGGCCACACGAAAATCATTGCCCTAAATTCTGAAAGAAAGTTATTCTAAGCTGTTATTCTCAACATGTTGATTAGAGAATATGATTTAATAAGGGGTTTATACATTCTAGTGTTGTTTAAGATTAGAATTTAGACAAATATCTAACATTTCATACATATTCATCGTCATCCTGAAGATTTTTCATAATAATTGCATGTCAGAGCCTTTGATTAGGCGCTACACCTAGCTGGTGGCCTTATCAGCGCCCCTCCCCATCATATTCCAAATTTAACCTGCGGAACCGCCGTCATGGCACACGGGATCGGCCAGCGGGCCCGACAAACGCCACTTGAGCAGGTGACAGAAGCAGTACACCGTCAGCGGCGAGCCCAGTCAGGAGGTGGTCGGTGACAGGGAAGGATTAAGGCAGCAGAAGACTCGAGGGGACGGGGGGGTTCTCTCCAAGCACAACAGTGCCATACGGCCCAAACTAATAGTGTATTCGCGACCCCTAGAGGGTGGCCAATAGCGGGGGCGAAAGCGGCCCAGCAAAACCTTCACGGAATGGGGCAAGGAACGGTCTGAACCAAGGGCGAACCCAAGGAACTCCCGAAACGTCACACCGAACTCGGGCCCCTCCGCCACGACAAGTCCTTTGAGTTAAAAGAGAACACTTCTTTCATTTACATGCTGTAACTGGGTGTGGTTATGATAAGGCGTGGTTTAAAGTAATGACAGATGATCAACATCTTACAAATTTGTTGCCCTTTTTTAATGACCATATTGCATCTAAGGGAGCCATAGCTGCTGCCGAAGAGAGATTTCTTTTCGCTTTTTTAGGGTGATAATTGACACATACTGTCAAGTCATCATTTGATCTCGCCAAGCTTCATCCAACAACCGACGCCCCAAAACTACATTTTTGAAATTGGCACCTTAGCACGAATAGAAGGGCACCTAAATTCCGATAAGTATATTGATGTATTGGAACATACGTTTTTCCCTCATGTTGTAGACAATCATTTTCCGGACGGTAAATTTATATTTCAACAAGATAATTCGAGTATACACAAGTCACGTGCAACCATGGCGTATTTGAAGGAGAATCATCCGGAAATAGATCTAATTACCTGGCCAAGAAATTCACCCGACTTATCTCCAATCGAAAACGTCTGGGCGATTATGAAAAGGATTGTATCCCAGAACAATATAATTCCCAATGATAAGGATGAACTATTCACCATCATCCAGGCCGCATGGGAAGAGGTTGGTGAGCGGCCCGATTATATAAGCAATCTGTTTTCATCAATGCCGCGGAGAATGCAACAGGTTGTAAACGCCAACGGTAAGATGATCAAATATTAATCGCATAATGAAATTAAAAATGAAAACGCATAAATGTATTTATCCTAACCATGTTCATAATTAAGAATAAATGTTCGATAGTAATTAGCAAAGTGTCTTTATTCTTTATTTAACTAGTTATGTTGGTTGGGTAGTTCTCAATAAAATATATACACACTCTACATTGCGTCCTTACTTAACCTTCAAGGATTTAATACTTCGTGAGCTCAGCAGATTCCATTGATTCTCAAAAAGACCATAATTTGCCATCGGATACACTGCTAAGACTAGTGGAACTTTAGTATAATGCTAATTTCGCATTGTAAATAAAGTGTTTCTTGAGAAAGGTTCGTCATCTTCGTTATGGCGAATCCCAATTAGTTGAATACAATGAACACAACCACTTCCTCAAATGTAGGCACCACTTTGTGACCCATGCTATGCTTTGAATGTGGGTATTCTCCTTTTCAGTGAACCTGTATTTCCTCCACCAAGCGGTTTTCAATGGGTGACATATTGAGGGAATTGGTTGGCCATTGAATTTCTAGATGGTTCTCTCCGAAATGCGCCGTTTTCAACCAAACGTTCGTGCAGACTTATGTTGAAACTGACATCAAGAATCGCCCACTAATCTAGATAGAAATCATTCTCCACCCCCTGGCATTTACGAACCATAGTGGAACAGAATGTCGCACCCGTGGCCATATCTTCACCGGAGGAAAATTTGAAGTTTCATTCCACAATTGTTGATTATATATTTGTGCAACATTAAAGGGGATCTCTATCCATAAAAATATGGCTCAAGGCATTGATTCCGTGGGGGACGTGTATTCAGAAAATTGCAATTAACATCACTCTCCCTTTACTGGAATGTCATTCGGTAATTCGGACGAGCTATG